>NC_056725.1:1262860418-1262987918 GCF_019279795.1 Protopterus annectens | reverse complement strand
GTGTGGCTGTTAGAGCATTTTACATCAGCTTATGGAACCATAAGATGCTTGAACTTCACTAGCATAATGGCCATACAACCCTCACAATCGTAGACAACTGCATACCTTATTTACATGATCAGCACATATTACCCCATTTCAAGAGGGACATAGGCAGAATCCCTGTGGTGAAATGACGGTCGCCCAGCCAATAATACAGATGGCATGTGCTGAGGTGCACTGATGCGCTCTGCTTGCCATTAGGCAAAGTTCCATTTCAAAGATGTGTTAAAGTCTGCTAG
This sequence comes from Protopterus annectens, assembly GCF_019279795.1. Taxonomy (NCBI): domain Eukaryota; kingdom Metazoa; phylum Chordata; order Ceratodontiformes; family Protopteridae; genus Protopterus; species Protopterus annectens. Next base: position 1,262,987,637 of record NC_056725.1, on the reverse strand, counting down.
ACAAATCTCTCCCACCATCATGCATTACTAACATCACATACTAGGTTAATGTCCTTAGAGTGATTAATCCATCTACTATGCTACCAACAGATATGCAGCATTTACACATTGCCCCATCTGCAAAGTAGAGATCACGTCTGAGTAGTCTATATGCTGCAATGACACTCATTTCATATGATCCTCATTGAACACATACTGAAGGTGTGAAGTTCCCTTGTGAGGGACCATACTGCTGTGTGCAAGTGCCAGTACTGCTTGGAAAGTTCCATTACCAAATGGCCATTGTACTCAGATATTGGCATGTTGAGGGAAGAGTGCATGGAGGTTATGTGTAAGTCAGTTACAGGTGATTATGCCCTCAGCTATGGCATATGATTCCCATCATACCACTGGGGAGACATGGTGATCTCAGACACATTAGGTGTAAACCTGTGTATCCAGGTCTGTCTGCCCAGTTCTTTCACCCCTGAGTATGTACATCATTGCTATGTTTTGCTTACAACACCTGCTTTAGTTAACAGCTGTGTGGCATGGGAGGTCAATGCAGTTGCCTGCAGGTGTGATTGTCTTGGGTTCGAAATAGGGGATAGGTGTTTACTTTGTATATGTTTATTATCATTTAAACTATGTACATCAATATAGCTCCATTTGGCTAAGCTAAGCTGAGCTGAGCGAAGCTACACGGCATGCAGTGTCATGCAAAAAATATATAAAGAAAAGAAAAATGGGGAAAGTGGTGAAATGGGATGCACGCAGGGGGAAAACATAGTGAAAACCAGGTAAGTATATGCAGGAACAGTGTAGGAAAGAACCATAGCTATCAATTTCTTGTACAGCAACAACTGTGCACTTTAACAGAATTTGTAGATGACTTTGGACCAGAAAGAGGGATGAGGACAACATAATTGCACTGTTAAGCCAATTGGACCAAATTATGTGTGCCAGTGGACATGTGCAAAAAGGAGAGCTATGTATGGGATGATATTTTCTGGGGGGCAGGTTCCTCCTTTCTTTTATGGTGAGAGTAGAATGTTGGGGAAGGGACATAGGTACATGTGGGGGAGATAAGTTGGATAGGTGAGGAAGCTTTTGCAGACAGACAAGACAGCAGACAGGGGTGGTAGTACAACACTGCCCCCAATGGAATTTTATAGCCCAAAGAAAAAAAACACTAATCTCTATAACCATGAGTTATTTAATACAGCAGGTGATAATCTGTATTCAAATAGTGTTACTAGACTATGGCGCCACATCCCACTACCACTTAAATCCATTCAGAATGTAAACTTATTTTAAATATAACTAAAACTTCACCTATGAGATCAATTGATCTGCTCCTATATATATATATATATATATATATATATATATATATATATATATATATATATATATTCATAAAAATGTCACTGTTATCTTCAGCTTGCCATATTGTCAAGCCATTTCTCTTCACTCAAAATCCAATACTCCACAATCAGTCTTGACCAATATCTGAATAGTTTTACTAGCAACTCTGAACCATATACATAGTTAATTTGACAGTGTTCACCCTCACCTCTATACTTCTAACATAAACCATATGATAGTCATACATAATTTTTTGTGTAGTTGCTTAATGCCCCATCTACAAACTTCAATGCCCTATCAAGTTCCTTTTTTCACTTCCATTTCTTTGAATTTCTAAGCACTCATCACAAGAGCTATCTATTTGACAAACCCACGATACACCACTTCAAATTCTCAGTATTCAGCATCTACTAATAAGTATCTTTTATAGTGTATTAGTTGCCTTTATTTTATATGACTGTAATTGAATTAGCAAATGAATGCATAATTGTTAAGGTATATTACATAATGTCTGCTCACGCAATTACTGTATGCATGTTTAAAAATGTTAGCAATAAGTTAGGAGTTTTTCCTCTCTGGGCCACCACTGAAAAGAAGTTTTTGACTTAACCCAGGTGGACAAACCTGGTAAACAAAAGCAAAATAAAAACAAAATAAAATTAGAGTTTATCTTCTGTATCCTATGTCCCAGCTAGAAGTTTTTTTTCAAATGTCTCATTCCCTGTTAAGGCCACTGTTGGTCTTTTAGTTTTGATGTTATTCCCTCTTGTGGCACAAAACACTTATGTAAGACTCAGAACCATAACTAGAGTAGGGCAAAGGGGGCATCTGTCCTAGGTGCAAGCTATTAGGGGGCAGGATTAGCAGATGCTGATGACATGAGAGTGCAGTACTGGCGATGATTTATAAAGCCACAAAGATGAGGCTTCATAAGTGAAAGCTGATGCTGCATTTTGTAATCACAGTGGAAGCACTGAAGTGCTCAGAAATGTAGCAAACTTGTTTCTATAGTTGTAGGAAGTTGGTTGCTTAAGTTATGGGAGTACAGATGAGTTTTTGCTCTACAACTTTAAGTTGGAGTGGTGCCCTTTTGGCACAGAACACCAGATATCCTAGCAATAGTTGTGATAATATTTACATTGATCTGTATTTTCCTTGTTGCTTCCAGCATGACGTCACTCCAGGGAACAGTGTGCCTCTGGTAGGCAAATATGGTAGTGAAGGCCAGAGTGTGTATCAAAATCAAACAATCTTAAACTTAGAAACATTTCCTTATTAACCAAAATGAGTGAAGTTTTACTGTTTCAGTGCCTTGCCTTAGAGCTCTACTACTGTATAAAGTGCTTACACATCTGTACTTCTTCTTCAAGGACCCTAACCATAAAAGTAAATCGTAATATTTGGGATACAATCCCAAAGCAGTTCTTGGTTAGCGCTAGGAGGTGAAAATGTACAGGATCTGCTGTACTACTGGTCCTGCACATGAACAAACTTTTCACCTTCTAGTGCCTTGTGATGGTCTGGAGAGTAGTCCATGTGGTAACCTCCAAAATATCCATTGTAGATACCTTTCCAAAATAAGCTGCCAAGGTTGCTACTGCTCTAGAAGAACAAATGTTGATAGTATCCATCAAAGGTTTGTTGTAGTTATAATACCAAAGACTACAGAGTGGGCCGGCCACTTTAACAAAAATCCATTTGTCTACAGACAAGCCTTCTTTTTCCTTCTTGAGGGAACTAGAAGTTAATTTGTTTTCTTGAGACGGGGCATTCTTCTCAAATAATGTCTTAATAGTCTCTGTGCATCAAACACATAGAAAAGAGTATTCCCTTTATTCTGGCAGTCTGGGTACAAATCTGCAATTCAAATGGACTGGTTGAGAAATACTATTCAAACTACTATAGATATAAGTGAATTATTTGTTTGTAAGGATATCCTTGCATTATAGATGAAGGCTTGAACATATAGTCCCATAACTCTGATATTTTTCTTTCTGATGTTACAGTAACTAAGAGTATTTTTCATAAGAGGTAATTAATTACAACTGTGCATTTTGGTTTATAGTAATATATTGCCTTCTTTTGTAGCATACAGTTCAAATCGTATGTAGGAAAAATATATTTTTGGGGGGACTTAAATGCAGGAGGCCTTTCAGGAAAGCATTACTTGCTAGTTTAGCTGTTTATAGCTGATAAATAAACCTTGAAGAAAAATTAAGTTAAATTCCACTCAAAAGGGTGACTTAAGAAATCTAATATTTTAATGTTTGTCCAGGCTTTTTGCTGCAGTCCTGGAAATGAAGATTTTCCATTTTCAGTTTTCCAATTAGTAAGTGTCCTGACTTCCTATGAAATGGTAAGTAATTATGTGAAAAAGAAAGAACTATTTGGAAATCAAAATGTATCCTCCAGGTTGAAAGATGCAGACTTTTGAGGCTGGTGTGTATCATTTTAACATGTTGCAGTACATTTATTTTGTGTAAGAGTAAGATTCACTGTGGTAGACTGTCTTTGTCCATTACAAGAGCATAGTCATAATTAGGTCAGTTGGTATCCTGGGCAAATTCCAGAGTGACAGTCATATCATTTAGGAGCTTGCACCCAGGGCATCCATCCCTTCACTCTAACCTAGCTACAGTACTACATAAGAGAAAATTATGGTTGTCTCACACCCTAAGGTACTATGAGGATTAGATTGGCAGTGTCCTGGTTTACCTTTAGTAGCACACTTTGAATCAGAAAGAATAAAAGACTAGATGAAAAGCAATCTTTGAATCCATGGAAATAGAAAGGCATCTGTTTTCTATGATGTACTGCGATGTAGGAAGGAGCAGAGTGCCTGAAGGTGCTTGCTGCAATATGTAACAAAAGATCCACCAATAGCAAACCCCAAACTTGTATAATGACAACAACTGACTGTGCATTGGATTTCTACAGGATTATATATCTGCTGAGGGAGTCTTCAGAGTGATCCTGAAGTCCTGGACAGTCCTTTGCTGATAACTAAAGTTTGTTCTAAAATGGCCCATTTCCACATTAAAACTGACTCTCTATAAACTTGCAAAGGTCTGATAACACCCACATCAATTTCTTTATGCACCACATTATGAACTGTTGTGTTTACTGATTTGCAGATAACCCAGAATAAAACCATCCTGAAAAGTCACTAAAGTCTCTGCCATCTGCCATTTTATTTCAATTATGCAGAGTTGTTTTATTTTGGAACAAGTTGCACTGTACACACAGCTTGCTGAAATGTGCTCCCCAAGCACACCAGGATGAGTCTGAAGTCATTTATTGTTGTATCACTGCTGGAGGAAAAAAAGACTTTCTTTTTGGAAAGGATTTCTGGATTATTTCATAAAGAAAAAGATCAATTTTAGCAGAGAATGAAATAAGAACTGTTGCTTACAAGGCATCTGTTGAGTGGTTCTCTCAGAGTCCATTGTGGGACCCCTCTTGTGCAGCCTTATATTAGGAACTAGGAAACTGTATGAGGTGCATGTGAAAGTTAGGGCACTGGAAAGCCCTTGTAGTTGTGATACCCTGTTGAGACAGAATTGTCAATATTTCCTGAATTTATAACCATCTAACCAAATATGAAGGTGCTAGAGGTGGTGCACGGAGTGTTTTTCTTTCCTAGGCTATAGTGATTATGAGAGATACCATTATATTAATAGTAGCTGTAGAGTGTTGCTCACAAGCATGGTACACAACTTTATGCAATAAACAATGCCCATCACAGACCTACATAGTTTGCAAATGTTTGTAGCACTCCTCAGAATTCATGCATACTCCACTGCATAGCTGCGAGGGTCCAGGTGCAGAATAGTTATACAGATGAAGTCCTCAACTGTTATCCATGATTAATAAATGTGTGCATCATAATATACATTGTGGAAGAGTGGATGAAACTTAGAGGACTACATCTGCAGACTAATGCACTCAAAAGTAAGCAACATCCCCAATGACCCTAGCAAACAGATGTGTTCAAAATACTGTTACTGAGCAACAATAACAGTGAAACAGCTCATAAGAATGCTCAAAACATGTCATTTTGCAGATGAGTAGCTCTGGTTACATAGAAAGTCTTACCATCCACAGCAACACAGTAAGACTATCAATTCTTGCTGTCCACCCGCATTTGGTGATGCAACATAGCTTCTGCTAGTGTGAACATATGCAATAGCTTCTGCTAGTGTGAATATATGCACAGTTGGATCTCTTCATTTGCATTATATGCAAAAGAAACCTTCCCCACTGCCACAGGCAAGAAGGCCAAACCTTTTATGTCTAGATGTTGGTTGTTAGCATTTAATATGCCTTCAAAAGTTTCAAACAAATGATATATAGTGCATGTATAGTCTAGAAACTTCAGCATTTTAAATTTCCTTTGTTAGAAAGAGGTATCAACAGTAGGAAAGTTAAAATGCGTTCCCAGTATAACTGCACATGTCAAGATAATGTCTTCTGGACAAGAAGCTGAGGAGAGTGAATCTGTGACCACGTGTTCAGCCAGTTTACCCACATCACACATCTATTCTTCTTCAGACATACAGATGATGGGATACTCTTTCTCTTCAGTTCCCCTTTGTACTACCTTCATCAGTACTGACATAGCTTCACAGAGTTTCTTTATGAAGTATAGACCTTCACCAGTCTGAGGAAAACTTATGCAGTGTCCTGGTGATGTCTAGCAGTTTCCGCTATGATGAAGTATTTCCTGGCAAAGAACTTGCAAACAATTACAGTGCAGAAACAGCAGGGGCACTCACAACAGGCTCAAGAAGACAAGAAATCATTTTTGCCTTTTTTTCTGCTATGAAATAATCATTGATTGAATGGTTTTAATTTTCCAGATTATTCTAGTAGCCGCTAAAAAAACTTTCTGGATCTGAAAATTCTGGAGAATTTTCAACCAGTCTCTAACCCTCTCTTTAATGGTAAGGTTACTGAGAAGGTGTTTTATGCACAGTTGCATTTCTGTTTAATGGCTTCTCAATCAGATTATAATTTTAGACGCTGCACAGAGACAGCACATAAAAGAGCTGTGAATGACCTCCTAATCCCACTTAGTCTTACCATTCTGGCCACTAATAATATGTGGTGTATGGCTTAACTTTATCAGGGTCACATGCCTTGGAGTGTAGTGGACCACTGAACTTGATCTTGGCTCCTATATTATTCATTGTTTATATGCTATCTGTCAGAAAGATCAAACTAAGGAAGAGGATTTCCCATTAGATGTATGCTGATAACACTCATCTACCTTTCATTTTCTCTGAGTCAGGTGTCAAACTTTACCATCTTAAAAAAACTGCTCAGAGACTATTCTTGCCTGGACATGCACTTGCATCCATATGTCAGACATTCTTTGAAAAAATCATTTGGAATTTGTTTCTCAGGTTCACAATCTGGGTATAATTCTTGATGACAAGCTACATTTTTGAGATCACATATCAGCTGTAATCAAGACATTTTACTTCTGTCTAATAAATATAGCCTGGATCAGAACTTATTTGCCTAGGGTGGAACTTTTGATGGTGGTAAATGATGGTGGTAAATGCAGTGGTGCTGTCCTACTTAGACTACTGCACTGCTCTATACCTTGGACTATTGGATAGTGACTTGTATCACCTGCAACAGGTGCAGAACTCCACAGCTATTCTGAGAGCTGATGCTCTGACTTGCCACATCACACCAGATCTATGGGATCTGCACTGGCTGCCAGTTGTGCCAAGTTGTGTCTTTAAAACCTTGAGGCTCACTTTCATGCCCTGCATGATCTGTGCCCTGCTTATCTAAATGAGCTGTTAAAACCCAATGTCCTGTGCAGTTGGCACCAGTCATCTAGTGCAGTGCTGCTAGCCATTCCAGTGGCAATTTTTAAAACTTTTGGCAGATCATCTTTTTTATATCTTGCCCCCCTCTCTTCTGGAATCAGCTCCCTTCCTGGATTTGGGCACATGAGTCACAGTCCACCTTTTAGAAGTCCCTGAGGTTCCACTTGGAATTTAAATTTTTGATAGCTGAGGAGCATGCCTCACTTCTTCAGTAACTGTAGACTTCTAGAGTTTTTGGATCTCAGAGTGTGGTCTAATTTGATTATTCTAGTAATATTTTTTTCTTTCTTAGCCCATTCTGCTTAAATTGCTAAGTTTTAGTGCCTTGTATTTCTTCTTAGTGTTTCATGGTAAATACTTAGCATTAAGCATCAAACTCAAATAAATTATTTTTTTTTATTTAAGTTAAAAAAGGAAGTGATGAAGGTGTTACTTCTGTTTTCGGTTTGAAGCATTGGGCTAAGTGCTGAAATGCCAAGTAGTGATAAGCTTCACATGTTTTAGGAAGCTATCACTAAAATACCCTCCTTCATAGCTTTTGGAGGACTTGTACCATTATTTCTCTCTTTCTCTCTTTATATATATAGATGTATATGTTTGTGTGTATAGATTTCAAGAACAAGGGAAGAAGAAGGCAAGTCTGGCGTTCTTCAATATAACTAAGCATTTCACAGTGCCAGATATTGCCTTGCAGTGGTGGTGTTGTATTGGAGTGTAATGGAGAGGGAGATGGTGGGGCTGGAGATGGTTTGAGAAACATGTCACTTACAGTAGACAGCATCATTCATTTATGTATGCATTCATTCATTATTTCATTCAAAACAGATTGACTTTAAAATGAAACCAATAAGTTATATATCTTTATTTGAGAGGAGAGTGGCTGTATTATCCTTGTATAATCTGACACCTGTTATTAAAAATAATAGAAAGTTTTGCAGAAAAGTGTTAACTGCATTGCTTTCACAACTAACAGGGCTGCATCTGGCTACTACTTTCATTACTGGGTACATTGCAGAGCAGCTGATACCCATTATGTTTATGCATGAAAGTTGTCCTCTGGTATCACGTGTGAAAGCAGTGTAATTTGACATTACTAACTCCTAATGCTTTAACATTGTTTGGATCTGGGTTTGTAACCTCATCATACTATCAAGACCATAATGCTACATGCTGCTTCAACATGGTCATCGCTTTTGGACAAATCCATTTTATGGTAAAATTCATATAGCCTTCAAATGTATATTTTTCTGGCCTTAATGCTCTGCTTTGTGCTACTAAATGAATAGAGCATTGAACTGCACAAAGACCAGCACCACAGGGTGGTCATATGTTTCACAGTACTGTCTACATGGGAATATCGCACAAAAGGATATCTGTAATTAGACAAAATAAAGTGAAATGTTAGTTTTGCTGATATTTGGCTATTACTTCTATTAGGTATCAGAGAAGAGTTGCCAGCATTGAATCATTATCAGAATGTTACACACTGATTTCCCATGATCATCTTTTGTTTTTTGGTTTTGTGTTTTTTTTTTAATATGAAAAAGTTTTTATTAAAACTGAAATGTAAAGTGAGAATATGCAGTGTTGTATATCTTTATGTAAGTACTGTGCTAAATGATATTTACAGCCATGCAAAATAAAGTGGAATATTGCCTTGCCTGTAGCTATTGAAATGGAAGGTAATTTTTTTTCTAAGATGTTGGACTCCAGGAAAGTGAGTGATGCTGTGGACATGATACCAATGGATAAGTTTCCACAGCCAGTGAATGAGAGCATAAGCAAGGACATGTTTGAGAAAGAGAACCCTGTGGTACACTACAAGGATGCAGTCATAAGAGTGGAACAGCTGTGCAGAAAGGATGTGATATGTCTGTCGGGGGTGTACTTCAAGGAATCAAAAGACCACTTACTCGAATCACAGTTCATTGAGATGGAATCAGCAAATTTCCACATCATCGAACAGTTACATCATCAAAAATTATGTCAGGGAAAGGAACTATTTGGCCACCGCGGAGGTATTTTCCCTTTTCTCTACTATGGTGTGATCTCAGAGTTGGTATATTTAGTTGGGGGGGGGGGGGTGCAACCCCCCACTATGGTTGGTTTTTCGTTTTGTTGTGTTTGTTTTGTCCTGTTGGCCAAGTGGTTCCTTTCCCAGTGAAAGTTTTCGCTGGTTTACAGTTTCACAGATATGTGGTTGCACTGATTTCATTTTGATGAACTGCAATTTGAGTAAGTGGTCTTTCAATTTTTTGAAGTAGAGCCATCTGTCAGATATTGGGTAGACTTGTTCAAACTGAACTTTTTAGAGGCACAGCAGAAGGCTGTCAGTGCCTAGCTAGTGATGAGTACACCCATGCAGTCATGTGGTTAAGGAGATTAACCCCCCTGCCTTCCCCTTTTCTAAGTAACAGGTGGTCAGGTAGTTTGTAGGAATAACCCCCTGTAATAAGCTCAAAGGGCCAATCTGGCAGGCTAGCATTTCACATAATTCACTGGTAGTAGACATGACAGCTAATGCACTACTGACTGGCCTTTCGGTACTCAAGAAAAGAAAGGCAGAGATGTAAAGTAAGGCAATATGTCCACTAAGTGTCTAATTATGTACAAGTCTGAATGTACTGTGCATGATTAAAACCAATAAGATCGTATTTAAACCAAAACGATCTGGCTAATAGTCCTAATAACTATTATTACAGCTCAAGATAGAAAGATCTGGCTAAAATCACCATCAGCTGTCCTAATGGCTTCCTCTAATGATAGTACCAGTCACTTGCTCGCAAGTCTATCCTAACCTCAGTATTGTCTTGTTAGTCCTAGAGCAGGTTCTAGTATAGAAACTTCAGGTTGTTAGGCAAAGTTTCCAAAAGGTGGTAACTACTAGAATAATTAATCCTTAACCAATAACAGAGATCACCTACAGATACAGTCAAGTCATGCACCCAGCACAGTAATTCTCACATACAGTCACACACACACACACACACACACACACACACACACACACACACACACACACACACACACACACATGGACATGGGCATATGCTCCCACAGCCTCTCATACACTCACAGTTGACTGCACTACCTGTCTGGATCAGTAGTGTGTGTATAGTGAATCTGCTCCTCTTCTCCCTTCACAGGATTCTGTCACACACATACCTCTCAAGTGCAACTAATCATGAGGAACATTCCTCATTTTGAGTTTTAAAAAAGTCCATGTTTCACACTGTTGCACAGTGAAAGGGTCAGTCACACATTCAGTGTTAAGTATTTTTAACTAATATCCATTATAAATAATACTGACTCATGTTAATTCACCAAAAGAACTTTTTATAAGTATAAAGAAATGTATTTTAACTACCCTTTCAATCTCCTAGTTGAAGTTGCTAGTAAGTTGTTAAATATTCAACATTTCTCCCATTTGTTCTACATTTTGGAGATGGAAAGTGGGGAGTAATGTCCCAAGTAAATGTAAAGGACTTTGCAGTATACATTTATTCATTATGTGGGCTGTTCTACATTATAATTGCCTAGTACAGATGTCTATGAATCACAGAGTCATGCATCACACTGCTTATGGGCCTCATTAGCCATATCCCACCTCAGGCGCAGCATTTATATTCAGCACTGAACTTCCCACTGCTCAGTCAAGGAACAAGAGGGACTATGAATAATTGAATGAATATGAATAATTGTCTATATTCTCTTCCTTTTTTAGTTTTCCTTTCTTGTCTTATCTTCAGTACATCTTCAAGATTATCTCTACTAGACATACTGTATGAACAACCATCATATGTTTTACCTGCTATACTTTTAATTGTATGTCTAAATCTCTATGTTTATGTAAATATATTATGCAATCATATGTTATCTGTTATATTTTTATAAGTGAATGTGTAAACCACAATGCTCAAAGAAATGTTTTATGTATAGTATGTTAGCAATTGTTCTGGAGCTTTTCTCCCCGGGCCTCCACTGAAAACGGACAGCTCTGTCCAGCTGGACCTCCCCGGTAAACAAATGTAAAATAAATAGATAAATAAATGAAAATGACAGCCTTCCCTAGAATGCAATGACACTTGTGTGGCTTTGTGTCCCCAGGATGCAATGACACTTGTGTGGCTTTGTGTCCCTAGGATGCAATGACACTTGTGTGGCTTTGTGTCCCTAGGATGCAATGACACTTGTGTGGCTTTGTGTCCCTAGGATGCAATTACACTTGTGTGGCTTTGTATCCCTAGGATGCAATGACACTTGTGTGGCTTTGTGTCCCTAGGATGCAATGACACTTGTGTGGCTTTGTGTACACAGATTATCTAGGAATACCACACACTGTATAATGAGCTAATTTTAAGAGATGCAGGTGGCCACATATATAGTAATTAATTTCTGTTCCAAATTAAGGGACTGAGGTAAGGTAAACAAAGCATATACAAAATCTTCTCTATATTTTATCTCTTGACTTTAATAACCGTACACCATCCTCTGCAAGTGTGTCAGTCATTTTACCCCCAAATGTTTAAATGATTTTCCTTTTGTTCAGAAATTTTACCAACAAAAATTTCTAACAAACTAACAAATATGAATTTAAGCAGGCAGGTGTGCGTTTGTGCGCTCTACTCTATATTTACAATGGGAGCTACTACTAGTTACAAAGAACCCATCATAATAGAATGTGGAAATATTTCACGTTATTCTGATCATAGCTTATAGCAAAGCCAATTCTAACTGTCTTTGTGGAGTAATTTGGAACATGTACTTCTGCAAACGCTATCTGCTATTATTTCCAAGCTTTGCTGAAAGGCGACATTCATTTTGAAACACAGGTGGGAGAAAATTGTTTGTTTCTGTCCTGCAACAAACAAAATATTTTGCCTTTCAGTTTGCAAAACAAATCTTCATTGAAACACTGTAATTTAAATAAAATCAAGTGTGCATACATTAGTTGTTTAGAAACATATGTAGTGACAGGGGTAATTACCTGCTGCACACAATATGAACAGCTGACAGCAGTTTTCAGACATCACAATATCAGATCATTTGTATACAGGCAAGTTTGCAGCTTGAAAAGTCCTGAATTATGTTGTGGTAGCACCTTATGGTAAATACTGTTGATACACACATGGGATGGCCCTGGATCTGGGAAAAAGTAAAAGAGTTAAAATCTATTTATTTGTATGGAGCGTTTAAATATTTTTTCTGTAATCAGTACGAAATCTGTGCTGTGATGCTGAAAGAGGTCATCTAACACCGGAAATAATTTTAAGAAAAGCATTCTTTTTCAAGCCAGGCATCGACAAGGGCACTCTGTGATATGAATTATACATTTTTTTTCATGTGGTTTAAAGTTTCAGGTCTGCAACTATTACTCATATAACATGAACAAATCAGTTTACTTTATAACTGGTCAATGAAATAATTCTTTATTCCCTTAGTTTGTAAAATGTTTGCTTCATCAGAAATGTTTAGAAAGCATACACTGTCTGCAAGCGGTGTGGAAAAAATAAGTGGTCTGCACAAGTAAAATTGTCCACTTTCTCTGTTTGTAACAAGTTTTAACATCCCAGGGAACTCCTACAGTTAAGTTCATCATAAGTGATGTGCATTTTTAAGTATCTCATTAAGTATTCCATTTCTGCATATCATTTTCAGTTTAATGTTTCAGATTAAGCAAAATCAACTATTAGTAAAGCATGCAGGAAAAAAAAAGCTGCCAAAAATGTATAATTTATAAGAAACAGTGTCCTAAACAGTGCAGAGTGAGAGTGTGTGTGTGTGTTTGTGTGCGTGAGTGTGCGTGTGCGTGTGCGTGTGCGTGTGTGTGTGTGTGTGTGTGTGTGTGTGTGTGTGTGTGTGTGTGTGTGTGTGTGTGTGTGCATGTGTGCATGTTCTACTTATCTCTTTGTATTAGGTCATTGACTATATAGGCCAGGATTCAAAGATAGCACATAGTTTTGCACAAAACAGGTCGTGAAACATGCAGGATGAAGGTGATTCAGAGACACAAGTAGTAAGGTTGGTGTAGCGCAAAAAATAGTATGATGTGCAGCTTGCAGAATACTACATAATGGAATGAAAATGAGGTTCTCAGTGCAAATAAGGCACAAAACGTATACAAACAATAGCATCAAACATGATGCACCGATTCAGAGACTTATAAAACAGGTGTACATCTTTGAGGTGGTAGACCAGTTCTGAATGCTAATGATTGATCATTTATAGGTGATCAGCAGCTGTCGCCAAACTACACATATTTAAGGCTGCTTTTGGGACCAGTCCCCATTATGTGGTGGAACATTGCCCTCCACACACACACTCACAGATGTTACTATCAGCATATAACTCACTATCAGATCATGGACTGCTTCTGTATGGCTATGGAGACCATACAAGAGCTAGCCAATCTGTGGCAGCCACAAACATAATCAAGGGGATGGGAGGAATGCCTGTCCCACTGGACACAGGTATGTATAACTTTAACTATCCTATCTAGGGTGACCTTTCAATGACCTAGAGGGGAGAGGCTATGATATCATAGGCATCAGCCTTGCATATACTACAATAATTTCTCAACATCATGCTGCAACCTAGGGAGGAATGTACCTGGTTCCCAAGGACTGCAGAGGAGAGACACACAACTATGCAGGTGTTTTACAGCATGATTCATTTCTCTGAGGTCTCTTTAATCAATGATTCCATATACAATGCCAGCAAAGTCTCAACCAATCCATAGATAGAACTGGGGAGTCCCCCTCTACAAAGAGGCCAGTCACAAGTGGTGTCCCTCAGGGATCAGTCCTTGGACCACTCCTTTTTGGCATTTACTTCTTAAAAGTCAAGGCCAATGTCAGTGGTCTCTGGCTGACTAAATCTGAAGATGAGTGCAAATTAGGAGCTATCATTGAATCTCACACTGACACAAATAATCTGCAGGTGGGGCTGACACAGACAAACAACTGGTGTCAGAGCCATGGACTAAAACTAAATGCTAAGAAATCCATAACAGTATCCTTTGGGAAGTCACCCATCCCTGGTAACTATCGTATTGACAACACACCCCTTAGAGTTGACCAAGAAGTCAGCGATACACATATATAGTAATCTAGCCTTTGACCATCACATGTCTACAGTGGTGAGGAAATCATTCTGAACAAAGGTATGGCATCTAAGTTCAAGGAAGTCATTGTTCCACTGTATTTAGCATTCATCAGACCTATCATTGAGTACAATGCCCCCTTTGGTATGTACCTAACCAGGCATATCCAACAACTGGAATGTCCACAGAGGTTCCTTACTAAAAGAATACAGGGCACAAGTAAAATGTCCTGTGCAGATCACCTCAAGGCCCTATCCCTATATTCTGCCTCCTGCAGGCTTTTGAGGGGAGATCTATGCCTGGCATACAGGGCATTGTCAGACCCCACTCTAATGGACATCCTGCATATCCACAAAATAAACAGTACCAGAATTACCCATTCTAAAGACTTAAACCTTGCCTGTGATATAAATAGAGCCTGCTGAAGAGATAGGTATGTATCCCAGAGACTACCCAGGCTATGGAACACATCCATTTGAGTCAGAGTTCCACCCTAACCCAATTTAAGTGCAACTTGGACAATTGGATGGGAAACCAGAAATTCATCCCTATTTTGCCACCTATGTCTCTAATGGACACAGGCAGCCTGTAAACGGTTCATCTCCCAGGCCCATGGTTACACTTATCAAGGGTATCAGAACTTGTCAGAGATTTGGATGCATGGCTAGGCTTAAAATGGCCCTTGTGGTCATTAGTCTAGCAAACACCTATGAACCTATGAACCCTAAGATACTTAAACAGGAAAGACTTTCACTCCTTCAGTTGTCACTATAATGTCTGTGCACCACCTATGCAGTTCCCACGATTTACTAATATGGCATGTATCTCACCTATACCAGTGGTTCATATAGGGAGACTTCCCAAAGGGTGCAATAGTTAGTAGATGCTCACACAGGTGGATAAAGATTTTAGTATATTTAGTTAACATGCAAGCAGGTAGTAGGCCACATGTAGTGGTGTCACTATTGTCTGTTGCAGGTGATGCTGGATATATGTTGGAACTAAGACCATGGCAGATATGGCATCTAACAATGTGCATCTTGAAACTCTGAAACTGGTGGAGCATGTTTTTAGTGAACTGAAGAGAGATACTTCTGCTGCTTTATTGCATCAAATGGAGCACTACAGTATTCACCAGAGTACTCCAACCAAATATTTGTTTTGTATGTGATGTTACATATTATATGGCTTTGTAAAAACAGCTTCAGTAGCAGGGAAATATCTGACCAGGGCCACCATAGCTGTAGAACCAGTAGCTGAAGAGTAGGGCAGAAAATCCAAGGATGAACAGTAAAGAGCGCACCCACATGTGAGGCAGAGCTAGGCACAATAATATATTGTGACACTTCCAGACAGACACAGTTTGTATCATACAGGTATGATTGGTCTGTGCCAAGGATTATGCACCTAGATCCACTTGTAACAATGGACACCATGCCATGTAAAGGCTCAGAAGAGTCCAGCCATTATGTGCCTCATGGAAGAAGCAGTTGAAGCAATATTATGACCAATGTCCAGGGCAGCACCATCTGCTCCTTTTCTTTATACTCCATGTCACTCTGCAGTTACTACACTTCATCTTACAGGCCATACAGGGCACTCACCATCTCTGCAATGCCATGGGTAGCAGCTGTCTGTGACTGGATCACTGACTGTCCATTTTGCTGCTATGATGTACCCAAATGAGGGAAAACACTAGAGTTTTGGTGGCACCACAAGTCTCCATGCCAGATGTGCATGCACATATCACAGATGGGGTCTTCTGCATAGCCTGTGCATGGCTCACAGTTACATGATGTCCGGTAAACAGTGATGTGGTGCAAAGTTCAGCCTGCCCCTCCACAGGTGCTTCTTATGTTGGGGTTATGTGCGAACTCTGCCATGTTAGCACTGCTGACCATGCCATTGTGTCTTCAAACTGTATCATGCCCTCATTGCCATCATTGTCAGGCACAGGTGACATGCAGACTTCAAGCATGTGCTGCATCATAGGTTCATAGGTTCATATGCATGTACTAGGCTAATGGCCCTGGAGCCTTTACAAGCCTAGCCCATAGGATTATCCTGGCATTGTGCCACCCGACATTATCTCCCAGTGCCTCTGTTGAGTAGAGCCACCGTAGTGATCCCAGGGGTAAATTTTCTACTTCCCATCCACTCATCAAGATTTCTCTTGAAGAGGGCCAGTGAGGTGCTCTGTTTGACATGTATGGAAAGTCTATTCCACAGCATGGGCAGTCTCTGGGTTATGAACTTGTCCCTCCAGCATGTTCTGTTGATTGTAGTATTGAGGTTGATATCTCTGGAGTGTGTAGTGTGGAGATGTAGCATGTCTAACAGAGCTGGGTCAGACATGGCTTTGTAAGTCAAGTAGAGATCGCCTCTAAGTAGGTGATATGAGACAGAGAATATTTGGAGTTTTTTAAGTCTGTCCATATAGGGCAACTGTTTAAGGCCTAGGATCATCTTTGTGAGGTACTTTTGCAGCCTCTCCAGTTGTTGCAGGTGTCTAGTGAGGTACATGCCAAATGGGACATTGTACTCAATGATTGGCCTAATGAGAGAAGAGTAGAGGGAGACAATTACCTCTTTCTTCTTGGATACAAAACCCTTAGTAATTAGATGTGCCACATAGAAGGACTTTCTCACCACAGTGGCAATGTGGTGGTCAAAAGAGAGGTTGCTCTCAACCTGTGCTCCCAGATCTCTTATAACACCTTCTATGTTCAGTGGACTAACATCAATGTAGTTATTCATATGAACCAAGTTTTTCCCAAAGGAGATGATGATGCATTTTTTGGCATTGAGCCTAATGCCATGGTTCTGACACCAGTCGTTAGTCTCAGTGAGGCCTTTCTGCAGGATGTCAGCATTACTTGGGGAGTTAATAATAGCTCCCAATTTGCAATCATCTGCAATATTTGTCAGCCAGAGTCCCAAGATGTTGGCCTGGACTTCAGAAAAGTAGATACCAAACAGGAGAGGACCCAGGACCAAACCCTGTGGGACTCCACTCGTGACTGGTCAGCAGTCTGACTTGGAATCAGCTAGTTTCACACTGTGGGTTCTATCTGTGAGCCAGTTTGCAACCCACCTACTGATATAGGGTTTGATGCCTCTAGCTTAGTGAGTTTTTCTATGATTCTTGAGTGGGGAATGGTATCAAAGGCCTTGGCCAGATCAAGGTAGGCTATATGAACCACCTTGCCTTCATCCACAGCTCTGGTGACTGACTCAAAAAAGTTGACCAGGTTGAGCAGGCATGATCTACCCTTCACAAAACCAAACTCTGTGGGATCCAGAGTTTGGAGATTCCCCATATCCTTGTTTATTAGGTCCATGATGATGTGTTCCATAGCTTTGCATATCAGACTCATCAGGCTAATGAGGCGATAGTTCCCAGGGTCTGTAGTCACTTCTCCTTTGTGGAGAGGGATGACTGTAGCAGTGCACCATTCAGTATGGACAAAGCCTGAGGTGAGGCTGTGATTGAAAAGGGCACACAGGTGTGGTGCCAGTTCACTCTGTAATTCATGCAGAACACAGCTAGGGACATTGTCAGGTCCCATAGAAGCTGTATTTTTGGCCTTGCACAGTGCTGTTTTAACATGTGCAGCAGTGCCTGGCAATCTACTAGTATTGTGATTGGTCCTTTGGGGGGGTAAAGCTGGCACTGAATCTGTCGGCCAGTATATTGGCATTATCTGTTGGTTTATTGTAGGAGGTACCATTGTGCAGTAGCTCAGAGCAAATCTGGGTATTGCCATGGAGATTCTTTACATAACTACAGAAGGCCTTGTGGTTGGCTTTACTATCTGCTGCAATTCTGTTTTCATAGCTAGCTTTAAAGGATGTGATGAGGGATCTCAACTTTGTGTTGAGGCTGATAAGGAAGTTTTTCCAGTCTTGGGACTTCACCTTATTCCATCAGTTTCTTCCTTCTGTTGTAGATTTTGTTTATGGCAGGGGACCACCAAATTGGCTTCCTTTTTTTGGAGGAGAGTGTCTTGGTTCTATTGGGTATGGCGAGATCCATGCATTTGTGTACATGTCCGTACAGTGCATTGTTGTATGATTCGGCGGTCATGCAACTATTCTCCATTTGCGTGAGTGCCGTGAAGTTAGTCACCTCTGTTTTTAGGAGCCCAAAGTTAGCTTTGGAGAAGTTTTTCATGGTGGTTACTTTTGTAGGGGGTGTGGGAGGGATGTGGATTTCCAAGGTGATTAGTTTGTGGTCAGATCCAACCAGGGAGGAGTTGACTATTGGTGTAGAGCAACAGTCGCCCATGTTAGTAATGACCAGGTCAAGGATGTTGCTCCCTCTAGTGGGGGTAAGAATGAGTTGGTCCAGGGCATTGGAATTAATGAATTCCAGGAAACGTTGGGGAAGTGTATTGGCACATGAGTAGTTTACCCAGTTAATGGAGGGGTAGTTGAAGTCACCCAGTATGAGAGTGTTAGGTTGGACCCTAATATTCTCCAGGGTGCTTAGGAACGTGGAGTGTGAGTCTTGGGACATGGTTGGGGACCTATAGCAGGCTACGACCTGAATAGCTGTCTTACCCAATGCTATCTGCACCTGAAGTATCTCTGATGCGTTATGTTGGGCTACCAGTCTGGAGGTGTGCACATCCTTTGAGAATATGGAAACACCACCACCTTTGGAGCTTCAGTCCAAGTTCTGGGGCTGAAAAGTGTGGAATGAGTTATAGTCTGGTAGTGCAGGGGTGCTTTCTGCTTCATTGAACCAGGTCTCTGTTACAGTACAAATGTCAATGTTCTCCATTTTAAGGAGTGCTTCGAACGAGTGCATTTTAAGATTTAGACTTCTAGAATTGAGCAGCATGACCCTCAGATTGCATTTGTTTGCAGCTGTTATGGAGATAATTTGGTCTTTGGAACACAGCCTAACAAAGGCACTGTAGGAATGGCAAAAGCCTTGGCCAGTATCCGGAAGCCCAGAGGTGACAGATGCAGGCCATCTCTGGCAAAGCATTGAGGTCTGTCAATCATGTCATCCCAGACAGACAGATACTGGATACCCTTGGAATGACACCAGAAACTTAGCCAATTTTTTAAATCAATAATTTTTCTGCTTGTACTGTGGGATCATTCTGGGTGATGGTAGGATGCTGCTCAGGACTAGGGTCATACCCACCTAGGGTACATAATCCGAGAGCTCCTCCATGTCTCTTTTCATGTAGTCCAGGGAGGTACGTCTCAGGTCATTCACACCCACATGTACAATGACAGAGTCATATTTGTACCTGTTGTTGAGGGACCTGAGTGCATGCGTTATGTGGCAGATCCTGGAACCTGACAGGCAGCTGACTGTTACTTTCTCCTTATTCAACCTAGTGAGTGGGACATCAGTGTGCTTCACTATTGAGTCACCTATGACTAGTGAGCTTGGCATGCTGTTTTGCCTTAGGGGCTTTGGTTGAGTGGCACACTGTTTAGGAGAGTTATGTGTCTCGTGATTAGTGTTGTGTTGTGGTGGTCAAGTGCATTTCTGCCTTGGAGGCCTCTGCTGTTTGGGTAGACTTTTATTGAGAGCCTCCATGAAGGTGGGTGTGTGGTTTGTGTTTTTATGTAAAGGCAGTGCTTGTGTGTGTTCTGGAGGGCTATGTAAGTACTAAAGCTGTTTCCTTGTAGAACGGTTAGTGCTGGTAGCACTTTTCTATGCTACAATAATTGCTACAAGAAGTCTGGTAAAGTGCTAGACTAATAAGCTTGTAAAAGTGCAGGAGAGGGGACGACTAGCAGATCTAAGGGAAACATTGAAGAACAGACTTTTGGCACCACTCAGAAGCTTACAAACAGTCCTGGATATAGCAAATCTATATCTGGACTAGACTAGTTACAGAAAAGGTGGGAAACAAGTGCAAATGTGGGCTTTTATACCTGAAAGTTGAAAGATATGGAAAAACTGCCAAAATGACCAATAAACTACAATTTCTGGGCCAGAAATCACTCCCCTTGTGGTAGATAAACTACCTAGTGCTTACCAATCTCACTGATAAACTAGAAAGCTTCCATCCAACACAGAAAGGCTTGGTGGGGGGGGGGGTGGCTCACAAGCTTACAAACAGTCCTGGATATAGGAAATCTGCATCTGGATTAGACTAGTTACAGGAAAGGCAGGAAACAAACTTAGAAACTTTTTTTTTTTTTTTTTTTACAGAAAAGCAGCTGAAACAGCACTAAAATAGTTCAAATGCAGTGCAGGCTAGAACACTTGAGTTGTAGCAATATTAAAGCAAATACAGTTTAAATAAATGCAATTTATTCAAACAGTATTCTGAACTGAATTCAATTATTGTTTTATTCAAGTCTGAACAGTTAAAAAGTGCCAAAAAATATACTTATCAGCTCTATATTTCCAGATTGTTTGAGAAGCAAACTCAGTCAGAAGACAAGGATATTCTAGCAATGGTAGATTTTTTTTTTTTGTTAGTAAAGTGGAAAGGGAGAAATGAGGAACAGAGGTAATTCAAGGTTAAGAAACTAAGTGGGTTGGCTTTCTCAAATGTTCTCTCTGTATTAGGTAGAATGAGCTAATGACACTAGACTGGGAGGAGTATCCCAGATCAAATTTACAGTAGGGGTGGGCAACTGCAAAGCCACCAAGTATAAGAACAAGATACCAATAGGGAGAGAGGGTGGGAAACTAAATCAGTTACATGATACACTCCTTGGCAGGAAATCAGAACAAACAAACAGATGTTTAACAAATGGAGAAAATATCCAGTTAATACCTTACACACAGTGAAACTAGCTACAAAAAGATTTACAAACAGTGTGACAGTAAAAACCTTATTTATCAGACCCTGTGAGGAAAACAATTTTAGTACAACCATGCAGATTAGTTTATAGCTATAAAATATAGTAAAAAAGTATGCAACAGACAATAAAACATGGTATAAATAAAATAAGCAATAACTAGTAAAAATAAGCAAAAAAAAAAGGGATACTTATTGTTATATATCACAGATCAGAGTTTTGGTCAGTGCCCCTCCTCCATTTAGCTCTGTGTGAAATGACTGAATACTTCCAAGGTAAAATCTGTTAAAGTATAAAGACAAACTTGTAAATAATGACAATCAGCAAAAAAGTATCCAAACCAATGACAGGATGCAGGAAACATCCAGAAATGCATCAACAACATGCCAAAATACTCAAGTAATCTTTAATTAAGCGCGTTTGTTTTGGTCTTAGACTTCATTAGAATAACAACTATACAAAAATGTCCAGTTTAAATACTTTACCCCAACATCTCATTGGTTACCAAGAATTATATAATTTCCCCCATATATTAAATAGACAAAAACATAGCTAAAATACAAAAAAAAATTACAAGAAAAGATCACCCACACAATTGCCACTATCTATGACAAAAAGTTATACCAGTTATAAAATCATCATAAAAATACGCACATTTAAGTAAAGAACTTATTGAAATTCTATCATTGAGGCCAGGCAGTTGGCAAACATTAGTTTTTATCTGCCATTTGAGTTCTTTGAATTCTAAAAAATCATCAGATGCCCCCCCCCCCCCCGAGGTCATCACCTGATCCTAATAAGCCTTGCCTGTATTATCTTTACCCAGGAAATATATGCCTTTTGTAGGAAGGACCAGTAGTAACACCTCATTCTCATGGATGGTTAACATTTTTTAGCTGTTATGTTTCTCATGGGCCCCTGGCAAGATGTGTTCAGTTATGGATGTACATTTCTTTCTTTGGATGCTCTGTGCATGTCTTGTCTGTCCCACTCACCCCTCTCCCATTTAACAATAATTTATCTGTCTTTTGTAGTGCTGTGATAATTCTCCCTCTTTCCTATACACACTGCAGCAAGGGACATGTCATCATGACACCCCTTCCTGTATCAGAGTATTGACCCTTCTGTACTGCGTTGCACACTCCCCCCTTAAAATGCATTGCCATGAATCAGCCTATGAACAAGCACCATCCTCTCCTGTGTGGCATGTCCTTCCTTCAATATGTATAGCTTAATGTGGCAATGCAAGGATGATATAACATGCATCATGTCTTCCTTCAATATGCCTGTCTTAAAATCCAAAGTCGTATTCTGCAAAGTCCTCCTGATTCTGAAGTTGCTCTTCTTAAAGTGATCACAAGCAAAATGGGACCTATGCTTTATATCATCTTAATAAAAGCCTCTTAGTCCATGGCTATGCTAATGAGAACATTTAGCATAGTAGTCTATGAATCACTACTTTAATGCAATGCACTGCACTTTCCTCAATAACCAGTGCTGCCATGTTCACCCCTGGGCACACAATGTACACAGTGCTCACTCACAGAGCATGTGTTGATCATAGCACTGTGGCCCTGCATCATGCAGTGTTAATTAGTACCCTGTGACTGTGTTATAATGACCATCACATGACATCCAACAGTGCATCTCTGCATGCAGGACTTACATTTTATTGGTCAACTGAACCTGTGTAAATCGGCATGTCTTATTCGAGTGTTTTGAACTGCAGGGCCCCTGCTTGAAGTACAAGGGAAATCAAGCTTTTCTTGTGTTGCCTCCATATGGACCTTGAGAAGTGGCTGCTGGACAATTATGAGGGCCCATTGTCCCAGATCAGTGCTTGACACAAGCATGACTGGATGATAAGTGATGTCACTGGTATCATCACTTCTGATGAGCAGTGCGGGCATCAGTAGAGTGACATGCACTAGTGTCACACTGACCTGCATTGAGAAGAGGAGGCAGAATTAAGAGGGAGGGAGAGACAGAGAGAGAGAGAGAGAGAAACAGTTTTACTACATCCCTGATTGCTTTTTTTTCTTTTCTGTTAACAAGTCCACCAGAGTGCTGAGCTCTTCCTACTTTGTTTTACAGCAGCCTAGAACAGTCATGCCAACATAGAGAGATGTCGTACGAGGCAAGGGAGCCTTCAGTCTGAGTGGGATGAGTATGCCATGTGTACTACTGGTCTGGCAGCTGCAATTTTATGTGTAACATATGTGTACTAATGTGTCATCTTTTTGTCTGCTCCTTCTTCAGATCCAGTTGCAGTTGTAGAAATGGAGATCAAAGGCAAGAAAAAACAAACTGCTACTAAACCAGCACAACTCTTGGTGCCAAACAGCAGGACTAAATGCCCCCCAAACACACGTATGCTTGTTCTGGAAGTCAAGGGCAAAAGCAACAAGCTGCTACTAAGCCAACACAGTTCCTAATTCCAAGCCCCAGAACTAAACACCTCCAATAAGCAAAGTCAGAGAAGTGAAACTCATCAAAGATAAACTCAGCCAGATAGCCAAACTCACTGAAGCAGGTCTTTTTACATTCAAAAGGGATAAGCAAACAAGACACCAATAAACGAACGACTTCAATTTTAGTAAGCACCACGATACTGCTTTTCGTCGGCGCCCTGCACCAACTTCTTCAGACTTTGAAAAATAACAACTCACACTTAAGTGATGTTACATTTAAAGCCATTGCAGGCAAAGTCTATTACAAAACACACCCTCCAATTACCTTAAAGGAACAGGCAGAAGTAGCTTCAATCTGACTAAAATGTTCCTATCCCATAAACACACAATATAAAAAGTTGTATGTGATATAAAATATAACTGTAAAACTGATACTGTTCCTTACATAGCGCTTAAATAATGCAATCGACAGTTAATTATATTATAAAAGCACACTTACTTTGAACCAAATACACATAATAACACTGACACATTAAAATAAATAAAAAAAGGCATGCCATAATATTTCAAATATTGATAAAAAGATATTCCATCTCCCAAACATGGTATAAAATATATATATCAAGATCGCTGAGCCGGTCCTATGTCCAAATCACACCCGATGTTATACCCCCCATGCATCATCTTTCCAAACTCCTCAGCTTAAGGACACAGCTGATAGATAACATACTATTGAGGCCGGGGTGATGGTAGGCTTCAAGTCTCAACTGCCACATAAGCTCCTTCATTTCTAATTTCAGGGATTCTGTCCCCCCCAATTCACATAGTTCAACTGGTCAATGATCATAAATGTAAAATCATGGCCAGGGTGATTGTAGACATGACTTGCTAGGGCATTCTCCAGTTTAATCTTCTTCATGGCATATAAATGTTCGTACATGCGTTCATTCAATCTCCTGTCTGTCTTGCCCACATAAAAAGCTGGGCATGACGAACAAGAAGCGAGATACACCACGTGTGTCAATGCCCAATTGTATCTCCCCTTGATAAGGTACGTGATGTCCCTAATCATGAAATATGTGCCCGACCTCACATATCTACAATGTTTGCACATATTGCACTTATACATGCCAGCTCTTGGAGTCATGTTGCCGTCTTTGCTTTCTAACATGTTCTTGATATTCAGACACCTCCTGAATGTAATCTTCAGGGCTGGCCCTAAATTATTGGGTCCTGTTAGTTCAGTTGGCAACAAACCCAATTTTTCTAGATGATGAACACTATAGCTCTAGCATCCATGCTAAAGGTAGTAATGAAACTGCAATGGTATACACCTCTAATTTGGCTGTCACCCCTGGGGTATCTATTCTCCGAGACAGAGTGACCCAAAATGGGTTGAAAATAGCCCATTTTCCTTTTGGATCTAACTTCTAGACACAAATCCACAACCAACTCCTCAGGGTAGCCCCTACATAAAAACAAATTTGATATGAACCGGCACTCTTCCTGGAAGTCACCATCTCTCGAGACCATTCTGGCCGCCCTCACAAATTGGCCTTTTACTATTCATCTCTTCTGGAAGGCCGGATGTTCACTATCGAAATGCAAATAAGAATTGGAAAAAGTGGGCTTGCGATGAATTTTGCCTAAAAATTGGTTCTGGTTGCTGTCCTTGAATAATTCCACATCTAGGTATGCTATTCTGTCTGTGTCAAAAGTAGAGGTAAATTTTAAGAAATCCGTGGACTTGTTGAACATCTCCACCAGGTCATTGGCCACTGAAGAGTCACCCTTGAGAATGATACAAATGTCGTCCAAGAAACGGGTATATAAGGATACTCGTTCTAGGAAGATAGAGTTAGTAAACACAAATTCCTTCTCCCAATGAGCCATAACCAAGTTGGCCACACTCGCCCCACATGGTGAGCCCATGGGGACTCCAACGAACTGATGGAACCATCTATCGTTGAAGGAGAAGTAGTTACATGTCAAAATAATGTCCAATAGGTCTTTTACCATTGAAGTTTCACTCGCTGGTGCCTGCTTTGTGGTCATTTCCAACTCAATCCATTCCACCGCTATATCATGTGGAATGGATGAGTACAGGTCAACAACATCTACTGTCAGAAAGTGGTAATCAGGACTATATGAAATGTTTTTCACCTTCCCCAAAAAGGACCAGGAATCTTTAGAAATATATGATTCACTAGCCACATATTTTTTAGAATGTGATCCACAACTTTGGCTGCTGCGTATGTTACACTCCCTCTAACGCTCACCAACTGGCGCATGGGAGGGTCTCTAATGTTTTTCTGGATTTTTGGGTTCCCAAACAAAACAGGTACTCGAGGCGATGCGCAGTAAATGAAGTTGAAAATTTCCTGGTCAATGGATTCATTAATAAACATGTCTTCATAATAAGACCAAACCCTTGCCAGATTTCCATTCAACTCATTCTTGGACACCTCTTGGTAAGTTTCAGAAGACAAAATTGCAGACATTCTGTTGTTATAATCATCTATGTCCATTGCAACCAGGCAGCCTCCCTTGTCGGGTTGCATAATTCTGACTGAAGAGGCACATAATTCATTAAAATCTGCCCTTTCATCTTTGGTACTATTAAAATGCATCACAGACCTAGACTGTAGCAAATGTCGAAAATCCAAATCACACATTTGCTCAAATGCCCCCAACATAGGGTGGATAGGTGGATTGTATGTACTAGGTACATGAAAAGAATTCTTTTGATACTCATGGTCCCCCATTAACAAACATAAGTTTAATTTCCTGACAAACAATTTAAGATCCAAAATGGATCTGGCCACACAGACTCTTCTAGATGGAACATAGGAAATTCCTTTAGCCAGGAAATCAACTAATGTTTGGGTAAATGACGAAAATGCAAAAAGAAGTCACCTGTGGCTAAAAAAGTACCCTGGAAACACGATTAACAAACCTCCAAGTAGCAAAGCAAATTCAAAGAAAAAGTTCCAAGGTAAACAACTCCAAGAAGAATACGAAAACCCTTATTGAGGCAGGCCTGCACGCAACCTGCGCCAAAATCAAGCTCGCCGCGCCCAACTTCCGCTTCAATGCCAATGAATGAATAAAAGGAATGAATAAATTCTTTATATACACCTAAAGCTCAGTAATCAACAATTACAACAAGCAAGTAATTAAGAAAAGTATAAGAAAATAAGTATACATATGGTAAGTACATATATGTATATAATGTAAAATATAAACTACAGCTATTGAAAGTAAAATATTGTACATATTATATGTAAAATAATAAAACAACATAATTAAACATATAAAATATATATAATTAAGGAATTCATAATAATTTAATAATGTTTAATTTAGAAACCTTATTTTACTAGAGAGGGTGTGATTAGTTCCCTCATTTCAGGCCATATATATGTCGCTTAAGTCACCCTAATCTCCCAATCTACTCTACTGTGTGGGTCTCTTTCTTTACATTTCTTCTCTACTTACTACTGTTATTTCTTTACTTAAAATGATGTACAATGTACCAATTTCCCTTCGTCCATCGTGTTTATTTAGAGTGGATCTTACTCTTTCTCTATTAGCATATAAATGCTCTTTTATCGCTCACGTAGGAATGCGATTAGTTTAATTATGTAACATTATCAGCTCACCTAACATTGGGCTAAATATATATTCTTCTAATTCCGCAATCACAATAATTTTGAATGTGTATATATTTAATTTAATGGGATGAGAAAGTGAATTGTCCGTGTGATAAATCTTATTTGGTTACATTACTTACAAGAAAAGTACTTGTCATTGTGTTCAGTTTTGTTCAGTTTGGTGTTTTTGTGATAAACAAGTTCTTTCAAATTGGCAAATCTCAAAGTAATGGTTATAGCCTTCTATATGTCTTGCAAAGTCAGAACATAATAAGAATTCATTGGTTTTCTCTATAATTTTATTGTTGGTCTTATTTGATTATATTGATTTGTTATAAGTATTATAGCCTGTTCTTTGGTTCTTTCTTTTTCTTATGTTCTTTATTAAATTTATTATGATTTATTTGTTTTAATTTCCTTTTGTTTGCTTTGCCTTTGTTTTGTGATGTACCGATTGTTTATATGTATTATAACGTATTTGTATAAAATTGTTCTCATTGTTGTTCATTTCCTTTTGTTGCATCGTGAAATCTGTAGTAAATACGAGTTTGAAGTTTTACCTTCATTACATTAATTTGTACATGTACACTAGTTCTATGGAGTAAATTAGAGTAAATATGAACTTCCTATGACTTTCCACTCTCTAGGGTTATATATTAACAATATTTCGGAACTTAACAATACACATTATGCTCTCAAATTGGCAAAATGTATTGTATCTCACGTATATAAAATATATATACCAAAAAAATGAGTGTTCCTCTTTAGTTAACAATAACATCATTCCTCTGGTTAATCAAATATATCATCTCTCAAAAAATAAAAATGTTCATTTTATTCAGTACCTTTGTATAAATTAAATTAACATTTATGCTTTATTTCTTCTTATTCAAGTGCCAACAATTCAAAAAATATAATTGTTACCATAAATTTGGAGATTTTTATTGGAGATAATGTTACATCCACAAGCCAGTTTTTGCTGTTGTTAATAAAGACATTTAAGAAATAATCTCAAAAATTCAATCGTAACATGTTTTGGTTGCTTAAAAAAATTAGACTTTACAAATAATAACTTATGCAAAATTCCCCTTTGTTCAGAGACTATCTCATCTGGGTGTTAAAACCTTGTTGTTAACAAAGTTGTCATAGAGGCAATTTCAAAATTCAATATATAGGTTTTGGGATTTTATCTAAATAGGGGATGGCTTTATCAAGGTGCTTCAAGTTACTTGAGATATAATTTGAGAATGGTCATTTACATCTGCACTTGTGTATTTAGTCACAGCCCTTAAGGATTTAGGATGTGTAGTTTTTGAGGCCCCTGATAGGTGGTTCATGTCAATTTTAAATAAAGTGGTAATCATATCAGTTCACGGCCCCCAATAATGGTAAGATGGTTATAAAATAACCATTGAGCTTCACGGCCGGTATAACTCATATGAAGCTGTTCTGAGGTACCAATGGGTTTTAAACAACATTCTGATGATACAAATCCTAAATTCACACATTAGTGAAGAAAGGGAGTGTAAAATCAGACACCAGCATTCCATCTGGAAGCTGGAGAAGAAAGAGACAAGAACATGGACAAAGAACAACCTGTTTTAGAAAAGGATTCCTTCCCATAATCTCGAGAATCAGAAAAAAGCTCTGAAGCCCACTGTGAACAGGTCGTGAACATGTAACAAAAGAAATGACAGAAAAATGAAGGGAATCAAGAGAATCAGTTTTGTTCATCTGCTTCGGAAGTGATGTTACAAGGTTTATATCAGATATAAAATGTTCACTAGGGTATGACGTTATTTTATCTGTATAATTTAAAGAATGCAAAATGTTATAATGACATTCTGATATGTTACAGAGTTTATAGCTAAAAAATGACAACATACAAGGAATTATTTTTGTGAAAATCACAATTTATTTTAATAATGCTAGATTTAATAACACAGCTTGCCTGATTTCTACAGAGTTTATGTTACAGAGAAGGCTATTTTACATTTTATTTTAGCGTTAATCTTGATTATAATAAAATTAAGCTTTCAAGAATCTATAGTGAGCCAAACAGGAGGAAATGTTCTATATAAATTCCTGTACAAAAGCACGAAATTGAATTATATGAGCTTGATAATAAATGTAATAAGTGTTACATAATATGTGCATGCACAGGGATATAATTTTATCTATCATTGTATATATTGACATGAATGCTTACAGAATATTACACCTTTGAAAAATATAATTTTTAATCTTGGTGCAACAACAATTAAAATGTGAGCTTGGATAAGGACAAGCTATGACTCTCGTTTTACAAGTATTAGTTGGCTGAATTGACACATATATTTTTAATTTGAAACCCATCCTAAAAACCACAAGTCTATAACACCAAACATTAAGCAAGAGACATAATTATTTATTAGAAGTGACTGCAAAGATGTAATGTATTTTATTAAATTACACTCTATGACTCTTTGCCATAAAACACACTCCAAATCACAAGATTTGACTTGAGCACTATTGTTGGATTTAACAGATTTAAAAGGAAAACCATGGGATGTCTCTTTGCAAATCATTATTTTAGAAAATTAGCTTATAATTGTGCACAAAATAGTGTGGACATATCAACAATAACTTATTATTGCAACAGTTTAGCGATGGTAATGAAAAATAGCGAACTGCAATGTGGATGAATAATTAGCATATGGGGAAAGAAGCTCTTTATACAATAATCCCAACAATCAATATTTAATAATTAAGCGATTTTTTGTTGATAACCATGGTGTGAAGATGGTATAAATCCTTATGCATAACAATACAAAAATGGTATGTTGGTAGAATATAATTTTTGCATACTCTCATGAGAAAACACAGTTCAGCCATGATGATGTTTTTTTGGGGACAATGGTGACAGATATTATAATATAGGAACTATATTGGACTTAAAATGGTACTCTCCATACAACTATTGCCATGTGCGACATGTGCTATTGCCGATGTATTGGTGATGTTTAGGTCTCTAAAGACTGCATGTTAGACAACTTTCAAATATATAGGAATGTACTACTCATTATAAGAATTTAAGAGGCCTACATAACCATAGAATGTTGCTGCAAATGTAGGCAAGCAACAAAGGTGATGATAAGGTTGTCCGTGTTATAATAAAACTAAAATGAACAAAAGGAACAAGAAAGAAATAAAAATCTGACATAGCTGATTATAATATCTATACAAAAAAAGGAACAATCAAAGTCAACAAACAGAAGAACAATTGATTCTTACTATATGAAATAAAATACCATTGGTTGAACAAGACCAAATCTAGCTTATAAAAGTTGAAGTACATAACACCAAATACCAAAGCAGAAAATGAACATCCAAAACAAATAGGAAAAACTTTATAAGAAAGAATAAACCATGCCAATGTGGAAGATTGATCTGAGGACACCACTAGATCCGTAATATACCTGATAAAAAATATAATCAAAAAAAAATTGCTATGAAATTGCCAAGAACTAGTTACTAGCCCAATATCAATCGTAAGGCATAACTTGTACAGAAGCCCTACAAACCCTCGAATTTCCAATAGAGAGCATTTACCAATTAATAGAAACAAATAAAATAGACGCATTGTACTTCATGAAGGTAATTTAATGTGTCATTATTAATGTTTAAGGTTCTAGAATCAATGTCTTAGTACCACTTTATAATGTCCAAAGAACATAAAATATAGAGTAAATTAGGTGGATCCTTGAACAAGAATTTAGGTATATTGGCCTACAAATGCTCTAATCACTCTATATGATGAAAACATAATCTGTACATCATTTTTAGTTTAAGGTTCTAGAATCAATATATCTAATGTAGAGAATCCATAAAGAAATGAAGAAATAAGAGTTCTTAGAAATGTTCTATACAATCATTTTACATTTAGGTTGTATATGGCCTGAATGATAGAATCTACATGTATACAGACTATATGTAAGATTTTTTTTCAGTAGATTGTCTTTTTAAGTATCTTATGTTTATTTATGATCTTTTATTGAATATTGATATTGTATTATTCATTATAATGTTATTTATTCATTCATATTAGTTTGAAGTCTGAAGAATTTTCAGTTGATACATAATATATTTATGGTTAGTAGATTTTCTTTTTCACTTTATAAGTAACTAGTGAGTGTTGCTAGTATTTTACTTTTGATATAATGCCTGGGTAAACTTGAAATGAGAAAAATTATAAATATGGAAGTCCATCCCCGAGTTGGAAATTACTTCAAATGTGGTCTGCTCAGGGCCGGGGCACCCTACTCCACTCACATTTGATTCCTCCTTGTCCTGTATCTGAACCTGGTCTTCCAGTTCAAAGCCTGTTGGGGAGAAGAGGCTGGATCCTGAAAATTTGCCCCATCCAAACCAGAACTAGGGTTCCCCAAATGGCTAGTCGGAGTCTCTGGCTCACGTCTTCCCTCGGGGTTGGCATATCCAACCCTCCTATCACCAGTCTCTTCCTCCGGTACTGAACTACTTGGCAAAGATCCAAGATTCATGAAAGTATTAGGGCCATTCAAAGGGGCAGGAACTCCACCTTCTCGCCCCTTAAAGTTGCCTTGCGATTTAGGAGGTTTAGGGTAAGCTACCCCCTCTCTGTAAGCCTTGATATCTCGATGTAATTTTTTAATCTTGGTTGAGGTAATTTTGGAAATATACTCATCAATACTGGAGTATATCCTCTCATAGTCAAATTTATATCTAGGAAAATTATTATCTGACTTAATAACCTCATCCAAGTCCGCAATTTCTCTAGTTAGGGACGAGATTGCTTCCTGGTAGTGTGTACTAATAAGATTAATCAATTCAGATCCATGCCTATCAAGCATAGTGAGGAGGTCCGCGTGGAATTTAGATCCCTCCTCTAAACCCGTGGGATACTGCCAAGAACGCAGCCCCTTGGGTACTATCTTCACATGCCGACACTCTCCAAAATAAGAAACTTTCAGTTGCAATTTTCTTAACTTAACTAATTTCTGGTCAAAGGCATTGAGTTTAGAAGAAAGGTCATTGCTTTCGGGTGTGTTGGATACTGTACCGCCTGATCCATAGTCGGTAGACAGCTGGAATGGTCGACTCAACCATTGGTTCAACTTGAAATGAACATTGCGTTGCCCCCTCCCCTCTGGGGGATTATAAGATGGTAGTACAACTCCTCTTTCACCATTCAAGGTTCCATCAGATGGCCTGATGTCGGCTCCTCCCGACCCCTGGCTTGATCCAGTGCCTGGGGCTCCTGGGTCACCCATCCTGGAACCTGCTTCACTATTGTGTGGTAACAGTACTTGCAACCCAAAATGGTCTGGACTAGGGAGCTGTAAACCCTTTGAAATAGACCCGCTGCATGGCTGCGTAGTTTCAGACATCACATCCAATTGTTGAGACAGCATATCAACTTTCTGAGTGAGCAAATTAATAAGCATAGTAAGATCACTCTGCTCCATATTGTCCTGACTGTCTGGGGTAGAGCTGGGCATCACAAAAAACAACTGAAGATCAAAGGCAAGTAAAAACAAATTGCTACTAAACCAGCACAGCTCCTGGTGCCCAACAGCAGGACTAAACGCCTCCCAAACACACGTATGCTTGTTCTGGAAGTCAAAGGCAAAAACAACAAGCTGCTACTAAGCCAACATAGTTCCTAATTCCAAGCAGCAGAACTAAACACCTCCAATAAGCACAGTCAGAGAGGTGAAACTCATCAAAGATAAACTCAGCCAGATAGCCAAACTCACTGAAGCAGGTCTTTTTAAATTCCAAAGCGATAAGCAAACAAGACACCAATAAACGAACAACTTCAATTTTATTCTCCAGTTTAATCTTCTTCATGGCATATAAATGTTCGTACATGCGTTCATTCAAGCTCCTGTCCGTCTTGCCCACATAAAAAGCTGGGTATGATGAACAAGAAGTGAGATACACCACGTGTGTCGATGTACAATTGTATCTCCCTTTGATAAGGTACTTGATGTCCCTAATCATGAAATATGTGCCCGACCTCACATATCTACAATATTTACACATATTGCACTTATACATGCCAGTTCTTGGAGTCATGTTGCCGCCTTTCCTTTCTAACATGTTCTTGATATTCAGACCCCCTCCTGAATGTAATCTTCGGGGCTGGCCCTATATATATATATATATAAATATATATATATATATATATATATATATATATATATATATATATATATAAATATATATATATATTTCAATATTTGAAATATCATGGCATGCTTTTTATTTATTTTAATGTGTCAGTCTTATTATGTGTATTTGGTTCAAAGTAAGTGTGGTTTTATAATATAATTAACTGTCGATTGCATTATTTAAGTGCTATGTAAGGAACAGTATCAGTTTTACAGTTATATTTTATATCACATACAACTTTTTATATTGTGTGTTTATGGGATAGGAACATTTTAGTCAGATTGAAGCTACTTGTGCCTGTTCCTTTAAGGTAATTGGAGGGTGTGTTTTGTAATAGACTTTGCCTGCAATGGCTTTAAATGTAGCAGCACTTAAGTGTGAGTTGTTATTTTTCAAAGTCTGAAGAAGTTGGTGCAGGGCGCCGACGAAAAGCAGTATCGTGGTGCTTACTAAAATTGAAGTCGTTCGTTTATTGGCGTCTTGTTTGCTTATCCCTTTGGAATTTAAAAAGACCTGCTTCAGTGAGTTTGGCTATCTGGCTGAGTTTATCTTTGATGAGTTTCACCTCTCTGACTGTGCTTATTGGAGGTGTTTAGTTCTGCTGCTTGGAGTTAGGAACTGTGTTGGCTTAGTAGCAGCTTGTTGCTTTTGCCTTTGACTTCCAGAACAAGCATACTTGTGTTTGGGGGGCATTTAGTCCTGCTGTTTGGCACCAGGAGCTGTGCTGGTTTAGTCACAATTGTAGAAATGGGACATCAGAAGTCACCTTGGTCTTTGCTGTTTGACACCTGTGATTCTGGGTTTCTACTGGTCAGGTTTTTCTTTCAGCAGGGTAATGGAGATCCTTCTGTTTAAGATAACATGGAGGGCTTACTTGGGGTTTCTGTGGTCACTTATCAGAAGAAAGGTGAAGACTTCTCTTCTAATAGCAGCTCAGGGGGCTTCATGTGCTCTCCCAACAGCAGCTGCAAAAGCTGGTGTCATCTGAGGTGCAGTGGCAACTCTTTGCGTGATCAACAGGTCATGCAACTGGCAGGCCGTTGAACAGATATATGACCGTAATTTGTCTCAAATAAAACTCTTAGCGACATTTATTTATTTTATTTTATTTTATTTATTTTGCATTTGTTAACCAGGAGAGTCCGACTGGATACATGTCCATTTCCAGCGGAGGCCCAGGGAGAAAAGCTCGACATGTGCAGAAAATATAAGTGACAATATATAGTCATGTTTACACTGAAGTTTAAAGATTTAAAAATTTACAAATTTAAAAACAAGTGACAATATATAGTCATGGTTACACTGAACTTTAGCAGCATTGAAAGTATATAGAATGAAATATATACACAAACCATTTAACAGCATTAAAGTGTATAGAATGAAATCAAATAAAACGAGCGATGTAGGGGTAAATGCTCTGATAACTATACCAAATAAATTTAAAAGAAAGAAGCAGCACCAGAGCACTCCACGGCGATCGGCCCATACACGGAGAAAACTAGTAGCACTATAAAAGCATGTAGTATAAAATTCAAGGTTTATTGGAATTCCAGGTTAGGGCTTTCACCCTCATGGGCTTCTTCAGACCTTTTACAGCTCATAGAAATAATGCTAACATTTATACTAAAGCCTCTATGTCATCATTCTTTAATTAAGTAAAATAGTGTTCACCTGTAAGGCTTCACTCAAGAACAGTTTATAAATACTCAACCACAAAGCAACTTCTAAAGCTAAAGTATACATATATTAATATATATACTATGTTTATAAAAGTATATATAAAGAATACATAAAAATACTTAAACATAACACCTATGAACTCCACATAACCATTTACCATAATTCATCACCCTAATTTCATAAATTACTTCTCATATTCAGTCAGAAAAAAGGTACAGGAGCTCTGTCATACAGTCGTCTGATTACAACTTCTCTGATCAGTATTGAGTAGTAACTCAGAGGGACAGGCAGGACATATAGGGAGAAACAAGCAGTAAGTCAGAATTGAATCTAATGGCCTGACATCTATCACTCACTCTGTGCACTTATACACATATATACTCCAACGTTATCACTAATTCATCAACACATATTCTGTACTATTCTCATCACTAAGTTCTTAAACATGAAATGTATCAAGATAAAAATTATAAATGCTATAGCCCAGAGCATTTCAAAACTCTCTCTCCCCAACCTGAAAACATATTGATTAGCCATGCCAGTGGAGAGCTATCAGCTCCTTTGGCATGAGAAAAATCTAGAACTTGCTAATGGATACTCAAATGATTTCCACTTTCATTTCACTGCCTGCAATGATTGTGCAGCTGTTGGCTCTCACACATCCTCTCTTCTCTAGCTGAAAAATAAATGCATCTTTTCACTTACTTATTCTAACTTTAGAAATATGACTGTTAACTTCATGTTAAAAAGGCCAGGAATTAACCTCCATAAACTTGCTGTCTTTTATAGCCATTTTCATTAACCCTATTTACACTTCTTGTTTTCTTACTGCTCTTATTGCACCTTCACAAATCTGCTTACAACTTGCATTTTTCCCTCTGTTTGTCCTGACATGCATTAAAAGCATGCCTTTTGTCGCTGTTATCTCTGTAAGATGTGTAATACCCTTTTATTACATGGTCACTGACCATTAAATAATTTACGCATATGAAGCCTGATATGTCGTACCTTGGATCACATTAAGTAACTTTTATTTCCTCGGGTAGTCATAATTAAACACGTGAATCTACTTTCCAAAAGCTGGTGCATAAGCAGTGCAAGATGTAATGCTGTACTGTAAAATATGTCTGATCAGATGCAAATTCTGTGCATATTGTGAAAGCTGCTTGGTAATGTAAACATTACACTGAGTACTGAAATAACTGTGTTTGATATTGGTAGAATTCTAAAATCTTGTTGTCCTTTCAAACATTGATACAGTTATTTTCAAGTGAAGAAAGTCATCAAATCTATTTTAGTGAATGATTCATCCATAAGTCAGTATCATCATTAAATAAAAAAACATAACCATTAAAACTGTCCCACACTTCCTGGGTCACTATCCTCCCAGAATCACGGACATAAACATTTAATTTGTGCCATATCTTTGTCTGATGCATCATACTATTTTTGTCTCATGGCTTCTAATGTAATTTTTATCATTTTCAATGTACTTATCTTTGTTCTGTAACTGGATTACATGTTCTCCCTTTGTCCTTAATTAGTCCAATTTATTCTATTAATATCGATTAATGGATGGCATAGTGGTGCAGTGGTTGCATTGTTGCCTCACAGCAACAGGTTCTCCAGTTCAGTTCTCAGCTGAGGTGCCTTCTGTGCAGAATCTGCATATCCTCCCTGCGTTTGTGTGGGTTTCCTCTGGGTACTCTGGTTTCCTCCCATGTTACAAAGACATGCGTTTCTCCGTGGGCCTCCACTGAAAATTGGCGTTGTTCCAAGTTGGGCTTTCCCAGTAAACAAATGATAAATAAAATATTCCCCTCAAAAGTTTTCAAGA
Organism: Protopterus annectens; assembly: GCF_019279795.1. Classification (NCBI taxonomy): domain Eukaryota; kingdom Metazoa; phylum Chordata; order Ceratodontiformes; family Protopteridae; genus Protopterus; species Protopterus annectens. The sequence goes on along the minus strand of NC_056725.1, from coordinate 1,262,950,786 downwards.
ATTGTTAATAACACATTACTAAGTTCGCACAGAAGAAATCTAGTCTCCTGTTATTTAAAAAAAAAAAAAACTTTTTTTGTGAAAAAATCCACACGCATGCAAATGTATAAAGTAATGTGGCTACAGTTACGATATACTGGTTGTCAATGGTTTGAAACAATTAGCAATCCCTGCTGATTAGTACCCTGTATGTAAATGAAGGTTTGTATATGTCTACCCATACATATTTTGAGACACCCATGCTAATTTCTCTTTATAAACTATTGAATAAGCACACAACATTATTTGCAGTTTTCTGATACATCAACCATGAAATAAAATACTTATAATTGAAGTTACTCTAAACTACCACACATTTCATTCTTTATGTGTTAAATTAGCTGTTACTAGTGAGCCAGGTATAGAACCTTGAATCTTCTGCATCATATAACTTGAATCTTTTCATTGGCTTTTACTATAAATACAAAAAACTTTGTATTCTACAATATTTCAGGCATATAATAGTCTACCCCAGTAACTTGCTTAGATATTCACTCAGCTAATGAATAACAAAAACAATAGAAGTTTCTTCCTACAATAACCCTCAGTTGTTCTTAATCAATGCTGATCTGTCAGATATAAAACTAAGCTTCTGCTAGAATCTGGAACAAGGGGGGCTTTTTAGCCTTCCACCTGCATCATAAGTCAGACAAACTCACAGTCAGTGAAGCATTGCCTATTGTATCTACCTTTAACATGAATTTGGAGATATAAATATCTCTTTCTTTTATCCATCCACTTTGTAAAAACATATACATAAACATACTTGTTTTCACTATAATCTGAATAAAATTTACTGCTGCTCCTGGTTTAGCTAGAATATCTATCTTTATGACAATAGGAAAAAACATGGATTCATCTAAAACAGCTTCTGTTAAAAGAAAATGTCTTAAATTTAGGAATTTGCACCTTCATATTATCCCTCTCACTTGTCAAAAATACTGTTTTAAAATCTAACCTTTCATTATGTTACTTAGCATAGTTAATGTTAATGGCTAATGTTTAAATATGTAACCAAAAAGCTAATATTTTCCTTTTCTCTGTCAGTAAATGTGGTATGTAAGAATCACACCTCACAAAGAGATCAGAATACCCTGAATCTTGTCTTCAGTGGATATGCAATAGATAATAGTTCAAAATAATTTTTATTTCTGTAATCTCCAAGGGCCCTTTTGGATACTTAACAAAAATAATAATATTCCTTTCCTTTCCTTTTTATTGCCTTTCCCAGGATAGGCAAAACATTTTGATTTGTGGTTTAATACTCATAGGATCATAGGATCATAGTAGGTTACAAGGCTATTGACCCAGAGGTCATTTCAAGCCTAGCCATTTCATCCCAATGTAATACCACAGATACTCTAGTCAATACCCAGGACTGTATTTAGTAATGACTGCCCATGTTCTGGAGGGTTGTGTGCACTATCCCTGGTATATATTTATGGTGCCCTATCCACTCATCCAGGTTCTTTTTGAATTGTGCCATAGAGGTTATCTGCTTTGCATGAATTGGCAGCCTGTTCCAAAGATGCACCAGTCACTGGGAGAGAAATCTGTCACTCCAGCACCTTCTATCCCAGAAATACTTGCTACTTAAAGTACTGCATATGTATAATGTCTGTAAGACATCCTATCCTGAATATGTCTGAATTTTGTTAAATTATATAAATAATCCTAGCAATCATGTAATCACATAACCTCGCAATTAAATCCCATGTTCAAACTCCACAAAAGAACATTAAATCATGCAAGTTATTACATGATTACAAATACACAATTTTTTCATGAAATCATAAGCATTAAGAAGTATGGTATAAAATAAAGCAAACAAAGTTGCATCAAGCTGTAAACTTTTAATTATCACATTAAAAAACTCATCATCCCTCCTAGGTTCATAGGATGATACTAGGCTATTGGCCTGGAGGCCCTTATAAGCCTAGCCAAGAATTTCGCCCATGTTCTCACAAAGTCAGCACCTGCTCCCCTGTCCAGTAGGGATACAGGTGGGATCCCTGGGTGTATATTTGGTTTCCAATCCAGTCATCCAGGTTTGTGTTAAAGAGACATAGTGCAGTACACTCCCTGACATGAAGAGGGAGTCTATTCCACAGATGAGGGAGTCTTTAGGACATAAATCTATCCTGCCAACAAGTTCCATTAATGTCACTGACCAGGTTGAAGCCTTGTGTGTGCTTTGCGTGAGTGGAGTTTGACTTACGGATATACAGCAACTCCATCAAGGCTAGGTCTGTGATGGCCTTGTATGCCAGACACAGGTCACCTCTGAGAAGTCTGTATGAGACTGAGTAGAGGGACAGGGCTTTTAGCCTATCTGTATAGGATAGGTAATTGATACCCTGGATTTTCCTGGTCAGTAACATCTGTGGTCTCTCCAGCTGCTGCATGTGCTTGGCAAAGTACATACCAAAGGGGCCATTGTACTCAATAATGGGTCTGATAAGGGAGGAGTACAGAGATGTTATGACCTCCTTGTTCCTGGATGAAATACCTTTACTTATGAGGTGGGCCATGTAGAAACCCTTCCGTACAATGGAGGCAACATGGTGGTCAAAAGTCAGGTTGCTATCAACCTGGCTGCCCAAGTCCTTCACGACTGATTGCGTACTTGGTACATTGTTATTACTGTGATAATTAGTGGGGACACCATTTTACAAAAGGGGGATAATGATGCATTTCTTGGCATTCAGTTTGAGCCCATGCTTCTGGCACCAGTCATTAGTTTTGGTAAGGCCCTCTTGAAGGATGTTCACATCACTAGGGGAATTTAAGACAGCACCCAGCTTGCAGTCATCTGCAAACTTGGTCAAGCACAAATGACTGGTTTTGACTTGCACCTCAGAAAAGTATATCCCAAACAGTACAGACCTCGAGACCAATCCTTGGGGTACAACGCTCGTTATGGGTCTACTACTAGAGGTGGCTTCCCCTATTTTGACTGAGTGGGTTCTATCCGTGATCCAGTTACCTACCCATCTGGTAACATACATGTTTATGCCTAGCTGGGAGAGTTTATCTATTATGCCTGAGTGTGGAATAGTGTCAAAGGCTTTGGCTAGGTCAAGGTAGGCGGTGTGCACTGTCTTTCCCTCATCCATGGCTTTGCTGACTGTTTCAAAGAAGTTGACCAAGTTTAACAAGCATGATCTCCCTCTGACTAAACCAAACTGTGTGGAATCAAGCATTTGGTGGTTGCCAATGTCCTTGTTTATAAGGTCCATTATAATGCATTCCATGGCCTTGCAGATCAGGCTAGTTAGGCTGATGGGCCTATAACTGCCTGGGTCAGTGGATGCTCCACCTTTGTGTGGATGGATGACAGTGGCTATCCTCCGTTCAACTGAGACGAAGCTGGTGGTCAGGCTTTGGTTGACTAGGGTGCCTAATGGAGCTGAGAACCCATGCCTGAGTTCATGTAGTACACAACAAGGGATATTGTCAGGTCCCATGGTGACTGTATTTTTTAAATTAGAACAAAATTCCAAAGTAGCACCACACAAAAACAAAAAAAACAAGCCATGCAAACTTAGAAGTTGAATTCACTTTATAAGCATCTGGTACCTTGGCATTTCACCTTCAAGGATAAATTACAATCACATTACAGCTCCTTTTATACAGCAATGCCCCCTTCTGATTGGTTACACTAACATTTCAAATACAATCTTCTTTACAAACATATAAATATTACAAAGTCAACATAAGTACTTTATAACATTCACATGTTAAAACCTTATACAAAACATTTTACAAAAAACGTTTATATTTTCTTGCTGACACATTCAGGTATTGCAATTTTATCCCATTATGCAGCTCAAAATTGTTGGTTATACATTCAGATTAACTTCAAAGTTAAGACCCCTTGAAAATAGTGTGCCAAAGTTAATAACATCCTGCTTTCTAACTTAAGCAACTTTGTAATAAATCACCCCCTCTCATATTATAGGGTTAACCCAACACACAAAAGAGCAAAGTTTCATCAAACCCACCATGAACCAAGTAAAAATGCTCAGCAACAGGACTGTTAATATTCCTCTTCCTAATATCACCCAGGTGTTCCAAAATTCTAACTTTAACCATTCTTTTAATTTGTCCCACATACCACTTAACCTTGCTGCAACCACAACCTAAAATGTATAACACCCCACAAGAATTACAACTAAACTACCCCCCGGAAACACATTTTTTTCCATTAATATAATTTCCTGACAAATTTTTCACCCTTTTACATAACATACAATGCTTACAAGGAAATGTGCCCACTTTATCACAACTTACGCCAATCTGTCTAGCTTTCAATAACTCTTTAAGATTCAAATATCTTCCATAAGAAAATTTAACATACCCAGGAAATAAGCCTCCATACTGTTCATCCCGATATACAAGATACCAAGACTCTATCACCAGCTTTCTCAAGATATCCGAAAATGGGGAATATTTTGTAACAAAATACAAATTCCTCCTGTCCTCTTCATTGCCCTGATGATCACCCATTATATCATTCATCCTCCAAAACCTACCAACACTAACATCATTTCCATACATCACAGCTCTATCCTTATTAGCAATACCACCACTGCACATCCTCTTAATAGCCTTATCCAACATCTGCCTACTATACCCTCTCATCAATAACCGTTCCAGCACTTTATTGAGCTTAACTTTCTTACGTTTATCTTCAGAAGTGTTACGTATGGTGCATTTTATTTCACCTACTGGAAGAGAGCTAATAAGGTGGGGTGGATGCATGCTATTTGCATGCAAGAAATTATTAACAGCATTGGATTTTTGGTAGGGTTTGTACTGGGTTTTACCATGCTCATCTACATAAAATTCTACATCAAGAAATTCTATGGCATTCTTTTGACATTCAAAAGAAAACTTTAAGCCATGTAAATTCCTATTTACTTGCTCCATAAACAATGAAAATTCACCTGTAGGTCCTCTGCAAACAAAAAGCAAATCATCAATAAGCCTTTTATATAAAATGACTTGCTTTCTAAAAATTTAGTACTACAGATGAACTTCTTTTCAAACTTCCCCATGTGTAGAATTGCATAGGATGGAGCATATGGTGCACACATAGCGGTTTCTCTCTTCACTGTCAAACACAAAATAACTATGCGTCAAACAAAATTCCAAAAGTCTAACTACAAAGGCAGTACACAGACCTTCACCCATTATATTCCAAATAACCTCCAAACCCCATGTAATATCAATGTTGGTGTATAAAACATTTACATCCACAACAGCCCAATAGTAATCATTCTGCCATTTCACCTCAGACACCAACTGGCTTACTTCCTGGGTATTTTTGACATGTGCTGGCACCATACATAAGTACTTTTTAAGTAAAGAGTCAAGAAAAATGCTAACATTCTCCAAATATGAATTTACCCTTGACACTGTGGGTCTTCTAGGTGGGTCAGATAAACTTTTATTCACCTTGGAATGGCATACAATATTGGATAAACAGGCTTAGCAATATATAACCTCTTCACATCAGCAGAGTCCAAAAAAACAAGTCTTCCCCTATCTTTAACAATTCCAGCAATGATGGATTAAAGTGCTTAATTGGATTATTAGACAAGTTGACATAGTCTTCCTCATTTACCAATAAATTCCTAACCATGACCATGATATTGTACTTGTCCCTAGGTAAAACCACCCAATTCTCCCTTTATCAGACTGTTTAAATATGTATTGTTCAGCATAACCCTTCAATTGCTTTGAAGCCTGCCATTCCTGTTTAGTTAAATTGAAATGCTTTCTATCTTTTTGAAACTTAAAATATTCCAAATAAGCCTTTTTTAAGTAACACCTGCTCAAACAGAATGACAGCAGGGGACAACTTGGGAGGACAAAAAATTGCTTACATTTGAGAATGTAGGAACAGCTAGCCTATAACTGCCGGGGTCAGAGGACATTCTACTTTTGTGTAGAGGGATGACAGTGGCTATCCTCCATTCAGCTGTAATGAAGCTAGTGCTCAGGTTTTGGTTTAATAGGTGCCTAATGGAGCTGAGGGCTCATGCCTGAGTTCATGTAGTACGCAGCAAGGGATGTTGTCAGGTCCCATGGTGACTGTATTTTTTGTCAGGTCCCATGGAGACTGTATTTTTTGCCTTTGAGAGGGCATTAAAGCTCTGCTCCCTGGTGATGAGGGGAGGGGGTCAGGTGCTAGTGATGTTCTGGTTTACTGATGAGGAGGACAGGGGGATTCAAACCTCCAACTGAGTGTGTCTGGGTTTACGGTGGGGGTAACATCTCTTGCTGCTAAGGCCAGGAATTCATTATGGCTATCCATCCAGTCATCACCCTCTCTCCCAACATTCAAAACTATTCTTAAAGATCTCCTAGCCAAAAGCTGGCTCTATTCTTGCTCAACACCAGGATAAACTATATTCCTAAACATGAACAAATACCTATTCATACCTCAGCATCCCCTTACTCTTCCATTTTCACTCATTTCTTTACTTCTCTCAGTTTCTCTCCCCTAGCTTTCTCTCTAAATATACCATAAACCTGCTTTTCTCTCACTTCATATTGCAGTTCTTGTTTGCATCATACCAACTTACCTTTAATTTCTCTGTAAACTGGCTAAAATGTCTCTAACTATTAAATCATTGTCATATAACTTAAATGGTTTACTATCAAAACCACAAAATGCAGAACGTAATCCATTCATGTTAGCGATTCACAATACAGATGTACTGCATACTAATTAGCTCAATATGTCAAACGTCATGCCGACAGATGGGAATTAACTATTATTCGACATCCTTTTTCCCTGCACCTTTAACAACAGTGCAGTAAGTATACACTTACCTGTCTGTTTTACAGCAGTACGAATATATTGCACAACACTGAAATTCACATTTATGCAGGGGGGCATGCCCTGCCTGCACCCCCCCCCACACCCCCTGCAAAATATATATTCCAATTCTGAGATCGCACTACAGTGAGGAAAAGGATAAATTTCCAAATCCGCACTGTACTGCATCTCTGTTCATAACATCGTCCATGTATCAGCAAATCCAAAGTGGCATTCACTACAATGGACCCTCACAGAATTGAAGGTCAGCAATACAGGAATCAACCAGATGATGTTCAGCATTCCATTTTCACCGAATATTCATTCTTTATTTTGATGGTAAACTACTTATATCTATTCTTAACCAATGTTTTCATATTTTGTATGACTTGGTATAATTATTTAAACTGTATTTTTGTATTATTCTTAAAGACTGTAAAATTTTTGTTCTTAAAATTTTTTGTAATACTTTGGAGCTTTTCTTCCTGGACCTCCACTGAAAATAGGCTCCTACACAGTCAAACTTTCCGGATAAGCAAATGTCAATAAATAAATAAAATAATCACAAAACTAAAGATAATAGTGTTTGCTGCTGCTGACAATAGGATCCAGTCTAAAAAAGATGAACTTGACTAACTTGACAAACTTGACTCATTGAATCAAGGTAAAAAATACTTTATTGAAGATGAAGAGCTTTCGTCCATTAATAATCTCAACTTCATCAAAATCTAAAGTACTTACACAGTGGAGAACACCTTTATAGGACCCATAACTATAAATCAATTAGTCAATTAAAATATATCCACTTGAAATTTCCATTTACAGGGCAAGCAACAAAATAACCGGACATTACATATAAAACAAAGCAGCTTGCAAATATATAATACTCGTAAAATACTGAATTAAAAAAACAGTATTATGAATTCTACATGTTGTTAAAAATATATAAACCTATAAATAATGAATAAAATATATAAGAACACATAAGTAAAAACTAAAAATAAAAATTGCTTTAAAACTAACAATATCATCCCACAATAAAAGTTCATTTTCTACATTATTCATTTTCCTAAGACTTGAGCTCCAGTATAGGTTGGAGGGGATTATTGTCATTTATACCTGGAAAACAATTGGCATTAAGCATCAACTGCCATCTAACTTCTTTTTCTTCTAATGATACTTTTATGTCACTGCCCCTTGGGTTATAACTAATCTTATCCAAAATGCCAAATTTAAAAATGAAACAGTTCAGACTTGATGATGACAAATGTCTAAAGAGAGCGTTCTGTTTCTTAATTTGATACAAATGTTAGCGCCCTTAAAAATAGGTTATATGAAGGTCTCTGTCTGTCTTACCCACACAAAAAGTGAGACATCCCAAACATTTAGCTGAATAAATAACCTGTTTTTTTTTCAGTTACCACTTTTAAACTTAATTTTAGTCTTTGTTATTTTATCAAGAATCAATGTCCCACAGTCAAGTATAAGAGGGCATTGGTTACAAGAACCACATTTATTAATACCTTCTCAAATCTTTTACTTAAACTTTGACCAGATTTTACATACTCAAAATTATTCTCTAAATTAGCCCTTGTCTTATACACAAAAGTGGGTTTGTCCCCCAGAAGGTTAGAAATCTCAGTGTTACATCTTAAAATATTCTAATTCTTTGTAAAAATATTTGTAATTTCCCTTATATAGAGATTATACTCAAGCACCAGAGCCCTGTAAAAATTCTTACCTACATTGCGTCCTACATGTTGTTTTAAACCTGTACAAAGTAAAGGTTTGTACATAATACCCCAATGAGACAATACAAAATTTGTAGCAATACATAAATAAAATAATCATCCAGACGTGGATCTGCAAATGCCTTTTAAAAAAATATCATGCAGAAAATATTTGGTTTGTCAATGAACAATCTCAATTAACTTCAAGACATTATGCAAATATACACCATTTTTCCCATGCCTGTGAATTACATAATCTAAAATTAATCCTGCTATAAGCAATGTGTTCCATGTATGAAAATATTACCTTTCATCATAGAGTATCGTATATATGAAAACAGTTTACCTCACATAAAATGCTAGTGTTAACAGTAAAACTGCATATAATTAGTGGCCAATCCTCCTTATATTCTTTTTCATTTAAGAAAAATAACACACTTACAATTCTAAAAATCTACATAGTATGGAAATGGATGAGGAAGGAATCAAATCTGGCATTCTGAAACATTTTATTATAACAATTTATTAAAATGTTACATTAGCCTTTTTCCTACAATCGTGGATCTGCAACTATAACACAGGTCAAATATTTATGCCTTACTAACAGTGAATCTGAAGGCCATTAACCTGTCAGATTCAGATTTATAGCCCACCTGGCAAGTAGCCAATACAGTCATCAATTATGGTAAAATAAGATTGTTATTAAATGTTCAGATGCTTTTTGCAAACTTTATGAAAATCAGTAAAAATAAACTTTTGTTAATTTATCTTGCTTACTTTTCTAAACCAAACATAATAAAGAAAATATGTAAGCCGTAGCCTCTGCCCACCTAAACACATCACAAATGTTTCACATTCTTTTTATTGGGCAAACAGAAATTAATGTCATTGAAGGTCAGAAATGTCTGGGTGTATGGCACACAAGCTGTATTTCTGGCTGTGACATATGTAGCGTACAAACTCAGGAATCAATTGACATATGTTTTCTGGGAATTGATCTCAACTTGTTCTAGAAAACAGAATGGATTTTAACATACAATTAAAGATGCAGAACACATTGCTTGACATAGTACAGTCATCTGGTTTTAATTCATGACTTATTTTACTTTTGTTTGTTGAGAAGAGTAAGAAGGGAAAAATAATCAGTGTTTTGTATAATAATCTTTCTTTAGAAGCAGAAACCATCTAATTTCAAGATGCATCCTGACAGCTTACATCTGTCTTGGGATTTCCTAAGTGCCAACATGGATACTGTTAATGTGGGAGATTGGAACTTGGTCACTAATAAGAAAAGGCACAGATAAGGGGTCTGCAGTAAACAAAACAGTACAGAGGTGTTTAGTTGTAATTTGACAGACCCTATAGTCTGATTGATAAAATGTTTGCTCATAAGTTTTTACAGTATAAAATGACAGACACAGACAAGACCTTGATTGCTTAGTCCTCCATGGAAGTGTGATTTCTTTACAATAAATGAAATCATGCTACTCTGCTGAACTTTGTTTTATGAAGTTATTTTGTACATTAATACTGTGTTCTTTGGGCATCTTCAAACAGCAGACCCTACATCATTAATTTACATATACTACTTTTTTTTAAATTTTAACCATGACCACACTGGCAAAAAACAACAAATATAGCAGTTTTGTCTTTGCAGGTTGCTCTGAAAAATCATACCTGTCCCTGCCTTTGTAACATGACAGTTTATGACAGAACAACATAGTTTTACTTCCAATTTGCCTGGCAAAGTTCTGTCTGCAGAATGTGACAGTTAAAAATACTTTAAAAATCATGTGCTAGAAATTTACAAGTACCAAACTGCCCCTGCATTGTTTTCTGTTGGACATTCCTGACATGCACTCAGCAGAGATTATTCATTGAACAGTGCAGAGTCAGCATTAATTTATTAGTTTCAAACTTAATAAAGTCTCCATTTAAAAAAAAAAACCTTTTGAATTAACTTCTGTAACCGGATTCATTGTAAGTGTACAGTTTGAAAGATAAAGTGGGTTTACATTTCATGCTTTTTGAAAGGATGATGAACCCTGAAGTAGCATTTGTTATTCAGTCTCTTCTTCCATTAAGAGACATGGTATTGTAAGCAAAGGTCATTTTTTTTTATTTTGTCCATTGGACCTGTTGACATACAGGTGCATTCTTAAAGGATCTATTCATTGACTGGTAATAAATGGCTTCATACAGATCCAAATGCATTCCTCCCTATTAATGCCACAACTCTCTCCTTCCATCTGGCCATACTGTATCATAAATCTGCAGTCAGATGATATCATGTACTAGATACTTTTGTCATAGGCTCACCATTGAAAAGATATTTGACTATAGTTTCTCTTAAATAAAATCCTTAAAGTTGTAAGTCATGTTGCCACAAATACTTTGTATTCTGAATAGGACAACAGCAACTTGAGAATCACAAAAGCAACTGCAATACAGCAGACTATGTGCTAACTTAAATATACCTACAAAGTACAAAATCATCAGTTTATCAACTTAGGTGCTTCTTTTGGAATATTCTTCATTACAGTTAGTTTATTGTTACATCTCTCAATAAACCTTCTTTGCAGCATTTAAACAACAGCCAGCTCAGATGGCCACATTTCTGGAGACTTAATTTCTAAACAAAGGTTTCTAACTCTCTAATGTTCAGTACATTTCCTTATACCTAAAAGTACTCTATTTATACAGAACAAAGTCAAAACATTACTCTGATTTATTCAAGTCCCTCTACAATGTTTCTAACTTTGACAATGTCCTTTGTTCATACTGTAGCTTAACAAGCAAAACATGACAATGCTTCTTTATCTAGAAGGATGCCTAAAATAATTTCATAGAGTGAAATTATATGTTCTATCCTTGCTTGCATAGAAGCAATTATAAAATTATTTTACTTCAAGAAATCTATTCTGAAACCTCTGCTTTAGTATCCCACTTGATAGATCTGACCATTGTGCCAACAAAGCCACAGCTTGTACAAGATGTCAGCCACCAAGGTAACTGATGTGTGTGTGGGGGGGTTTACCTCTGGAAGACCCTGATATCCATCATGTACAGTGTCCTATCCCCCATCCAGGTGTTCCCCTGCAGGATGCATCATTCCCCATACCATGGTTGTTGTCATTCCTCCCCACCACCAGGTTACCAACCTCTGTCTGTTTGTTTCTATCTACTTTTGTCCCCACCTTTTCTGTCAATACCACTGCTGTCTGTGTCTGTTTTATATTACTTTGCCTGCCCTTGCTACATTTTCTTCTCCTATCTGTCCAAACAACATTTTTCACTGCCTTCCCTAACTCCCTTTCATATATATATATATATATATATATATATATATATATATATATATATATATATCTATGGGTCTACGTTACTTGATCGAAATTCGCAGTATCGAATAAGAAACATAGAAACCCACTTAAGCAAAGGTGCATTACATCAAAAGTGCACTTTCGCAAAAGCTGACTCAAAACAAAGTACTTTAAACGCTATTTTGCAGGGGGGCAAGCCCCCTGCATCACCTAGCCCCCCACACACCCCTACTTAAATATACTAACTCCAAGATCACACTACAATGGGGAAAAGGATATATTTCCTTATCCCCACTATAATGTGCTTTGGTATATCGGCTTATGCGAAAGTGCACTGTCGATGTACTGCGCTTTCGCTTAAGTGGGTTTGATCTTCTGTTGGTAGAAAAAGTGTTTTTCAACAAACAGAAGTAGACCCATATATATATATATATATATGTTGATGTTCTATAGTCCTGATGCATATAGCAGTGATGTGGTGCTTTGTTGTGCTCTTAAGCACACATAGCCTTTGGCACTCTTGGTCTCAACAGTTTCTATTTCCTGTGATGTCAGGCAATCTGATTATGTGCACTTTGGTAGCATGACTCCTCCACTGAATCTGCTTAATACTACTTCTCCCCATAATATGGTGAAACTGCTGTATTGTGTATCACCTTTCTCACAATACTTGTGCTTTGCATCTACATATGTAAGCAGGTGCAGACAGTTTTGTGTTATAGGCTTTCTGCTGTTTAGTACTGTTCAGACACAAATCATTTGTTAATGAATTCCCTTTGTTTCAGAATACTAGCCAACCTGTCTGACAATAGGCAGCAAATAGTGGATATAAATATACATTTTTAACATACTAATATCCTGTGAGTAACCAGTTATAAATCAAGTTAGTTTTACAAGACATTTACTGTAAAATAGTTAAGGGAACCAAAAGACATATAAAAAGTTATCCAGCATTTAGCTTTCTTCAAAACAGCCTGAGGCATACATCACATACTATGACATAAAATTAAAGCATTTTAAATAGTTGTTCTGTTGTCTTACACGGCCTCATTGTATGCCATAAAATTGCTAATGAAAGAGAAAGTGGTAAACAGATTGTGATTTCTTTTATTTCTGAGGTTTGTAAACATGTGCCTCCTAACTTCACTGAATTACTTATAGAATCACATAAAATATATACACGCACTTTCTTGGACTGGAAGAAATGTGCCCAATTAAAACATCTATTACTTTAATAGTGGCAAAACCTCATATAATAAGTATTGCTTTATCATACGATTAAGCACTGCTTTGTGATACTGTTTACAGTAGGAAACAACAAATTTATTTTATTTTATAGGTTCATAGGTCCATAGGTAGGTACTAGGCTATCGGCCCAAGGGCCTATGTAAGCCTAGCCAACAAGGATCCCTGACTTACGCCACCCAAGAAAATGTTTTTCCTGTGCCACTGTCGAGCAGAGACACAAAAATGATCCCCGGGGTGTATTTCCTATTTCCCATCCACTCATCAAGATTTTTCTTGAAGAATGCTAATGAAGAACTTTGCTTGACATAGATGGGTAGCCTGTTCCAGAGTATGGTAAGTCTCTGGGACAGGAATCTATCCCTCCAGCATGTCCTGTTTATTGTGGTGACAAGGTTTAGGTCCCTAGAGCATGTAGCTCAGAGGGATTGGGATTTCTTTAGGTGTAGCATGTCCAACGGCTCTAGGTTTGACATAGCTTTATATGTTAGGCAGAGATCACCTTGGAGTAGGTGATATGCTATGGAGTCAGTGTAGGGCATTTGTCTGAGGCCAGTAATCATATTTGTGAGGTACTTCTGTGGCCTTTCCAGCTGCTGCAGATGTCTTGTGAGGTACATTCCAAAAGGGGCGTTGTACTCTATAATGGGTCTAATGAGTGTTGAGTAGAGGGGAACAATGACCTCTTTTTTCTTGGATGAGAACCCTTTTATGATGAAGTGTGCCGTGTAGAAGGACTTCCTGACTACTGTGGTGATGTGACTATCAAAGGAGAGACTACTGTCCACCTGGGTCCCAAGGTCTCTTATCACACATTCGGTGTTAAGTAGATTGCTGCCTATGTGGTAGTTCATGGGTACAGAGTTTTTACCAAAGGGGATGACACTGCACTTTTTGGCATTGAGCTTGAGGCAATGACTCTGACACCAAGCATCTGTTTCAGCGAGGCCCTTCTGTAGGATGTCCACATCATTTGGGGACTTGATTATGGCTCCGAGTTTGCAGTCATCTGCGAACTTCGTTAGCCAGAGGCCTTCTGTCTTAGCCTGTACTTTAGAGAAGTAGATACCAAACATGAGAGGTCCCAGGATGGAACCCTGTGGTACTCCACTTGTCACTGCTTTGATAAGCAAGAGATTAGGAGAATAAACATTGGCTGTGATTCAGAAATAATTAAACCACATACATAAACTGTTGTATCAGAAAGAACCAGTTTTCACAATCATGAAATCCTGTGATTCAAAGACAGAATAGTTACAAAGACAAAAGACATCATCAATATTGGTTAATTTGCATGACTCAGAATCATGCAATGTTACTGTTAGTGCTAATCAGCAATTTGCTGTGGTAATCCCCTCAGGTGACCCATGTATTCCATTGGCACAAGCACCCCCTTATTTACTGTATCATAAGCATGCACACTCCCGCACACACACACACACACACACACACACACACACACACACACACACACACACACCATACGTCTTAACTGTTCCTAATTTTACATAACATCCATGATTTTGCCTCATATAACTGCCTTGTCCCTCATAACTCATAAATCAGTTCAGACTGATTTCCCTGACCTGCCCAAGGTCTTTGATACCATCCCACATCCTTCCGTTATCTATAAGCTAATCAAACTAAATGAAACCTCCTATGGTACACACTGTATAGCAAACTGGCTAACTGACAGAACCCAATATATTAGTATGGGATGCACATTCTCTTACAGAAGAGTAGTCAACAATGATATCACACAGAGATTGGCCCTAGACCTCTTCTCTTTAGTAATTACTTCTCTGATGTCAAGGGTGACATTAAGGTCTTGTGGCTAACCAGATTAGCAGATCACTGCAAATTTGTAGCTGTCATTAACTCTCTATCTGACTACTATATTCTTCAGGAAGGGATAGCAGACACCAATAAGTTATGCTTGAATCATGACCTAAAACTAGATGCTGAGAAATGATGCAGCTTCATGTCCTTTGGCAAAACTGGGCACCCATGCACTTACTACATGAGCGACACCCCTTTGAAAGTTGACAGTCATTAGGAACTTGAGCACTTTCATTCACAATGAACTATTCTTTATTCACCATGTATCCACTATTCTTAGGATATACTTTTCAAAACATGAATAGGATATATTGACACTATAGCTATATATCACAGAGGGCATCTCTTTTATGGAATAGACTTCCTTTTTATAAAAAGCAAAGTATCTCTCTGACACTCTTTAACAGTAACCTGGACAAATGTATAATAATCATAAATACACCTGTATCTGGCCCCTTAAGCCCTCTTTGAAAAGGGTTGAAACTAGTATTAATTAATCATGTCAATGGGTACCTACAATTTGGGATATTGTGGCGTTGCTATGAACCTATGAAACTTTGAACTCCTAGACCATTACAAGCACTCAGCAATGCTAGACATCAGAGTTTTATACTTATTATAGTTTAGAATATACTTTGAGATATAAAATTGGTTGTTCTATTAGCGTACTTCATGATTAAGAGTAATATTTAGAGTGGGCCTGGTATTTTATGCCCCCCTCCCCCAAATATATTGTTCAAAAATGCTTAGTGTTGTAAAACATTTCTATTAACTTTTTATGTGACTCTCAGCAACATTTAAAAGTCCCTCATATCTAGTGCTCCCCTCAGCTATTACAGGCTTTACTCATTAGTGTCTGGGACTTTAGAGGTATGGCAGCTACTCCTCCACACATACACACACGTATACGCACACTCATCCGAGACCATGCATACCTCTGCACTTATGCACACATGCTGCCACATACATGTGCACACACATACCCACTAAACTCCCTGATACTTGCATGCTATGCAGTCCCTCCAACTAAAAGTAATGGGAGATCGTGGCCTTTTGGCTGCCTTAATTCCACAGTGTAGAGTCTCTGGGCCGAAGCTGTATAAGTATTGGAAAGGGATGCTGCCGATAGAAAAATGGTCATGCTAGGCCTTACCTCTGGCAGTAGCCCTTTCTGAATCTCATGTATATTGTACCTAGTAGAGTTGTAACATTTTGCTTTGTACTATACCATCATTTGGAAGCAACATACAGAATTTTAAAATGATCATCAAAAAGCAAAACTAGTATAGTACTGCTGAACAGTGAAAGACAAGGTAGACATTGTTAACAACAAAGACAATGGCAGCATCTGGTTTCAGATCCATACTGCAATTCATTCATCCTTATTAGTATTAAAATTACATTTGCATATTGGGCGTAGCATCAGTTTGAAGATTTGTTTATATGCATGCCAGTTTGCTTTAATCTTTGCTGATTTGGGTATGACATTGCTTTGATGTGGCCAGCCTTGAAGAAGCATTTTTATGACGGAACTAATGTGTTGCACTTGTGCATACACACAAGTTAACATAAAAAGGTTTCTGCCTAAGTATGGTGAGTAAAATATTAAGAGTTAGAAATACAGGAAAGATTTTGTAATGTGAATCTGACTTTTTTACCTTATCTTTACTACCATAGCTCTTGAAATCTTTACTCAAGAATCTGGGACAAAGACAAAAAAAATATTGGGGTGGGGGGCAAAGGCACAAAATCAGGGACAATTTTTAAAAATTGCTCTAGTTCACTTAAAAAGTTCATAGAAAAAGGTTTGCATCAATGTGCATTTTCTAAACAATAAGAAGTATGAACCTCTGATGTTTGGCATTACTTACTATAATCCTCAGTAATTTACCAGAAAATTAAAAAATATGTAAGGGATGGGGTGGAAATAACAGGCAAAATCAGGGATGTTCTGAAAATCAGGGACAGTTGTCTTTATCTTACCTTACCTTACCTTTTCTTTCCTTGCTACCTCAGTGTCTGTGGAGAAGCACTTTCATTTTTATAAGCCTGACCAATATGTTCATTTTTTTAGTTGTGTTATTGTGAATCAGGGTAGAGATATACATCTTGTTTTATTATTTACCACTAACTTGACACCAGCTAAATTAGAAGTGGCCAATTAGTTTGATGAGTTAGGAAGGGATACAAAAAGAAAACTGGAAAGGTAAAAATGGTGGCGAATTTCAAGGAATAATGTCACTTTCCTTCATTGGTCAGTCAGTTGTTTTTAATTTGGCTGTATAGTTTTTTTTTTTGTTCATATAATTTTATTGAAAGAATTTTTTACAAACAATAGTTAATGGATTTTGTAAATCAAGTATTTAAGTTAAGTAACTATTTACAAATGTACATAGGCATCAAATCAGTTGTATATAAGAAGTACAAATCATAATTGCATATACAGACACTAAACATTATTAAACAAACAGTTGGACAAATAAATGATGATTCCTTGAGACTTCTCTTCTTATGTAGGTTAATTTGTGACCATCTTGAGTGTCTCAATTAGGGAGAGAACTTTCTCCCAAGGATTGTTGGTCCATTTCCTAGGAAAGATTCTCATTTCCTTAACTTTGATTTCTAACAAAGCTACCTCTTTCAATAGAGTTAGAAAATCCTCGAAAGTTGGACTGATAGTTAAGTTCCATTTCCTTGTGATACATTTTTTTGATACTGCCATTATAGTCCAAAGAAGATAACGGTATTTCCTTTTCATTGCAGTGGCTTCATATATATTCAGGAGAATTAATAACTTTGACAAAATAAAAGAACGGGTATAAATGGCTTGCAAAAATTCACCAATATCTTCCCAAAATTTCTTTATATAAGAACATTCATACATAATATGAGACCAATCTGCATTACATTTTAATGAACACCTCCAACATAATGTTTCATTCATGTTATTAAATTTAGCTATTTTACTTGGAGTGTAAAAGGCTCTGAGAAGGAGCTTCCATGCAAAGATTTACCAACATTGTATATTTGAGGTTAACTTTATAGAATATAATATATCTGTTTTGGTCTCATTTGATAACAATAATGTATGATCTTTAGTGATGAAATTCCAAAATTTCTGATTAGCTTTTGTTTTATAGTTGATGATAATTTTATATAAGTTTGAAATTAAATTTGTCCAATTAAAGTCTCCATATATTATTCCATATAAATGAAATATAAATTTGGGCATGGAACTAAATGAGGAATTATTTATTGCTCTGCATAAATCTTTTGCATAAGCTATTAGTGCATTGAGAGCTAGCCAGTAAGTGCTTGATAAATTAAATGTGTTAATTAACTGATTCATATATGAGACTATTCAATTTTCCATACATTGATACCAACATATGAGGTTGTTTCTCTTCCATGAGTTAAGGGTATCTGTAGGAATGTTGTTGAAAAAGTTTTTTGTAATTTTAAATGGAGTTAATAACCGGAACCATAATTTGATATCAAGTTAACACAAATAAAGCACCAGAGCTTATTATTCTGATCATTTAGTTGTATATTTTTTGCTAATTTACATTCCTCTTGAAAAATAACAGTATGTAATATTTTCCATGCTAAGGAAAATTTTGGATCTATCCAATTTACTATCGTTTTGAAAATGGATGCTTTGATATAAGTTTCTAAATCAGGAAAGTTAATACCTCCCATCTCCCAGGGCCTAATATGGTTCAGATAAGCTATTCTGTTTTTTGGGGGGTACCAAAGGAAACTTACAATGATTCTATTTAAATCTTTTAAGATTTTTTTTGCTAGGAATTATAGGGATAGCTTGTGTAATGTAGTTTAGCTTTGGGAGAATGACCATTTTTATTAACTGTAATCTATCCTCAAAGGTTAAATACAGCTTATTCCATATGCCTATTGATAATTTTAGGGTATTCAGAATATCGTTGTAATTTGTAGATAAAATTAGTTCTAGGTTTTCACATAAAACAATCCCTAAATAATCTAAAGGGGAAACTTGTTTACCAAGAATTTGATGTATGTTAGTATTTGATTTATTTTTATTATTTAATAGTATGTGATTCGATTTATAAGTATTAATTTTTAGACCTGAGATCTGATTAAATTTCTCAGCGATAGAGTTTAATTCACAAAGAGACTCATCTGAGTTTGACAAGGTAAGTAAAATATCATCAGCAAATAACATTATTCTGGAGTTAAATTTATTATAAATGTTAATGCCTTTAATTTTGGGATTTGAACAATCTCAGAGGAAAACAGTTAAATTGCTAGGGCAAATAATATTGGCGACATGGGGCATCCTTGTTTAGTACCCTTAGTAATTTTAATTGCTTCCAATGTGAATGGACCTAATTTTACATATGCCAGGTTGTCTCTATATATATTCTTTATTGGAGTGATGTATTGTGTAGGGAAATTATAAATTTGTAAAACTTTGAATAGGTAATTCCAATTTAATGAATCAAATGATTTTTCAATATCTAATGTGACTATTAGTGCTTCAGCTTTGTCTTTATTTAAAATATCTATAGTGGTTAAGATTCTATGTATGTTATCATGGGTGCGTCTGTTGTAAATAAACCCTGTTTGGTCATCACTAATGACTTTAGTTAGAGATTTTTTGATCCTATTGACCAGAATAGACATAAGAATTTTGTAGTCATTATTAAGGGGTGAAACAGGTCTATATGAGCTACATGAAGCATGGAGTGGGATTTTTATTTTCCTTTAAAATAGGTGTAATCAATGAGTATCTCCATGATGGTGGAATTGTGCCTTGTGAATATGTTTCATTTAGTGCCTTTTGTAGTATTGTTATAACAGATGATGGGAATAGTTTATAAATTTCCATAGTGATCCCATCTATGCCTGGGGCTTTGTTATTTTTACCTCTTTTAATTTTCTCATTAATTTCTTCTATTGTAATTTGTTTTTGAATATTCATGTTTATGCTCTCTGGTATTTTATTTAAATTTAAGTTATCTAGGCATATGTTTGTATTGTTACGAAGTGGTCATTATTGTTATAATGTTTTGTGAAATAAAATTTAAAAGCGTCCAAAATGTCACTTATATCTGAAACTTTTTACTTGTTATCCCCTTCATGAATTATGTTTGTAATATTATTTGCATTGAAAGATCTTTTTAATCTCATAGCTAAATTATGCATATATTTAGGAGAGATTGAATAAGAATTTAATTTTAATTTTTCTAAGGCCAAATTGGTTTTATGCAATAAGATATCATTATATTTTTATTTAATTTTTCAATCTCCTTTTTTTTTACAACAGGGTCTTCTAAAACCTTTAGGTCAGTTTCTATGATTTGTTTTTGAATGTTAGTTAGCTCTGATTCCCATTCCTTCACTTTATTATTACACCAAGAATTAATTTTGCCATAAAGATATGTCTTTAGAGAATCCCATAAAATAACTATATTTATGTCACTAGTATAGTTTGTATCCAAGAAATAATTTATTTCCAAATCTAACCATGGCTTAAACTCTTTTAATTTAGTAAAATATGTCCAAACACCAAAACTAGAATAAACTGTTGCTAAAGACAAAAAACGGCCCAGGAGCAACGGCAACATACTAAAATGAATTTAATAAAATATGAACAAACAAAAGTTGCAGTGAATACTGCCTCCACAACGAAGGTAAAAGCAATAACCAACAAAATCAAGTTAAGCGTTTTTCGTAGTAAACAGACTTCTTCATATGGTAGCACAGCATGAATTCAAAACATTTAAATTAAATGCGATGGTCACATGATAAGTGTAAACCTATCATTAACACTTTTACTTCGGAACAATTCTGACTTACTATTTTGAAAAAACGATGTGCGAATGTTAATTCAAAGAGCTACAACAGCCACTTAATACACAATAATAAGATATAAAAAGTAAGGTACGAGGTTTTATGTACTTCGTACTTGATGTTATATCCTTTAAAAACATTAAAACACATACGTTATTACTCTAAACAACAATACTGTATTATATGCAAGTTGAAAAACTTTAAACATTAAACAGAGCAAGGGAGAACAGGGACAAAAAACAAAAAATCTTACTACTAAAATGAATGGTACTTGTGTATATACACACTATCGATGCCATAATAATTTCATGGTTATTTCTAAGTGTATGATGTTGTGAAGTAATGTTCTTCACATGCAAATGTGTAATACACTATCCTTTTAAGCCTAGGGTGGGTGGGTAGGTTGTAAGTACTTGTATGTCTAGACTTATATTATATATTAGAAAACTCAACTTAACAGTATTACTGGGCATTGGAACAACTGACAGGCAAGATCTCAGGGTAGCAAGTACTTACAACACACCCACCCACCCACTCATCCACTTATTTGACCATATGTGTGAAATGGCAATGAGGAAACTGTTTAGCCAAAATGTTTATTCTATTAATTATTACAATGTTCCATAGATGATAAATTGAAGTTAACACAGTTCAAAAATTTACCAATTCGCATAATGAAACCGGATAAAGGTGGTGGGTTAGTGGTAATGGAAGTGAGTCACTATCTTGACAAAATGATGAAACTCCTTGAAGGACAAGCTTATCAAAACGTGAGTCTAAATGAGTTAAACATAGCTCACAATAGAATAAAAATGTTCATCAATGACTTGTTTATAGACTCACTAACTGACATACATATTAACAACTATCTAAACTTGCCTTTACCTAGACTTCCTTCTTTATTTGGGGTACCTAAAATTCACAAAAACCTCAATGACCCCCCCCCCTATGAGAGCTCTGGTGGATGCTCATCAGTCTATTACATATCTTTGTGCCAAAGTTATTGATTCTGTACTGAAAACATATGTAAGTAAAGAGAAACAAATATGTAAAGATTCATGGTAATTTCTCGAACAAATTAATACACTTGATTTCAACTATGATAAAAACGTCTTAACTATAGACGTATGCGATCTTTACACATCTATCCCCCACCACACGGGTATTGAGTGGGTGATAGAACTTATTAGGCTCAGAGGAGCTAGTGACTCTGAGCAGAGATTGATTGAACAATTACTTGGAATAGTTTTAGAATACAACTTCTTTGCATTCAACAATAACATTTACTTACAAAAAACTGGAGTAGCGATGGGGTCCCCTTGCGGAGGCAGTTTTGCCAACTTAGTCATGGCCTACTGGGAACATAAATATGTCCTTGAAAACCCTAACTGGAAGAACAGTATTTCTTTCTACACCCGCTATCTGGATGATATTTTTCTTATCATCAAAGGGGGCAGTACAGTAGCAAAAGAGTTAGTTGAATACCTCAATAGCACAACTGAATTTTTAAAATTTACTAGTGTTTTTCAAGAGTCGAATATCAGTTACCTTGATGTCCTTTTATCTAAAAACATATCAAGACAACATTACACAGCTAAAATTTATAGAAAGAGCACTTACTCCAACTCACTCTTGCATTTTAACAGTTCTCATCCCTTGCACCAGAAAAAAGTGTTATTAAGGGACAAATTGTATGGGCTGCAAGAATGATTACTATGCAGAGTGATTTTTTAGCAGAATGTAACAACTTGAATGATATGTTTGTACACAGGGGTTACCCTACTGAATTAATTGATAATATAATAACTGAAGTTAAGACCAAGAAGGACAAAGGAATATATAAACCCATTTTAAACAAGGGAACTTCCTCAGCACTAAGAGATTTTGAACTTGATCCAATTGATGTAGAACAGACCGACCATATGAATATACTTAACTACAATTCATCTGTGACATCAGGTTCAACTAACACAATCAATGGGAATATTAGTTTCATTTTTACATTTAATTTAAGAACAAAATAAATTCTTGGTATCTTGAAAAATAATTGGCATTTGTCCACATCTGACAGAGATATCATTCAAAAAATAGGAATTTCTCCAGTCATTACCTACAGGAGGGGTAAAAATTTGAAAAACATCTTAGAAGGTCAACATAACAACACACACAGGACAGTAGGCATGTCTCGATGTGAGATGTGCAACTATTGTAAACACATCGACATTGGCAATAAATTTGTCATCAGAGACAGGAACTACACATTGAGAAACAAGTTTAATTGTAATTCAAAAGGTGTGGTTTATTTAGCTCAATGCCAACTATTCCCAGCCTTTTACCTAGGCAAAACTGACAGGAGACTTCATGACAGAATTTACGATCATGTATACGCGATTAATAGACATAAACAAGAGAATACATTAGCAAAACATTGTATGGAACAACCAAACCATTCATTTAAGTTTAAAGTTATAGAACACATACAAGATCTACACAATCCTATTCAAACAATGTTAAGAGGTGGTTCAAGTTCATTGCTATTAGAAAAGATGGAACTATTATGGCAATTACGCTTAGACGCATGCCGACCACCAGGATTGAATTAATTTTACTTGTTAACCTGTATATTAAAACTAAGAAATTGGCTACGTTAAAACTAGGATTTTTTCAAATCACCATGTGTTATGAATCTTTTTTGTAATGTTAGTTGATTATTAGAATTGTATGTAGATTCTCCACCAACTTATGTATTCAATTAGAATAATGGTAAGGTCAATGTTAGAACCTTTATTCCACATTAAAGGATGTGTAAAGACCAAAATATAGTTTATATGTCTGTTAGGTATGACAGTACTTGACAGTAGGGCATTATTTATCTATTAATAGACTACCTTTAAGCCCACCAATTTTTAGGTACTTACAATTTACCATCACAACAAGTAGCTATCACCATTGCCTAGTTTTTACATTTTATGTTAATAAGGGGGTTAAATTAAAAACAACATTAAAATAAAAAAAATTATTTATAATATTCACTTTGACAATTATTTTACTTGCATCGTTTAATGTTTAGAGTTAGTTCCGAGACATACTAGTGAGTCCATTAAAAATACACACTAGTTTTGACACTTGCGGTATCCACATTTATTGTTACCAGTAAGGCAGTCCACCAGTTATGTAATAGATTCTATGTTCACACCTAGGCTTAAAAGGATAGTGTATTACACATTTGCATGTGAAGAACATTACTTCACAACATCATATACTTAGAAATAACCATAAAATTATTATGGCATCGATAGTGTGTATATACACAAGTACCATTCATTTTAGTAGTAAGATTTTTTGTTTTTTGTTTTTGTCCCTGTTCTCTCTTGCTCTGTTTAATGTTGAAAGTTTTTCAACTTGCATATAATACAGTATTGTTGTTCAGAGTAATAACATATGTGTTTTAATGTTTTTAAAAGATATAACATCAAGTATGAAGTACATAAAACCTTGTACCTTACTTTTTATATCTTATTATTGTGTATTAAGTGGCTGTTATAGTTCTTTGAATTAACATTCGCACATCATTTTTTCAAAATAGTAAGTCAGAATTGTTCTGAACTAAAAGTGTTAATGATAGGTTTACACTTATCATGTGACCATCGCATTTAATTTAAATGTTTTGAATTCACACTGTGCTATCATCTGAAGAAGTCTGTTTACTTAGATGAAAAGCACTTAATTTGATTTTGTTGGTTATTGCTTTTACCTTCGTTGTGGAGGCAGTATTCACTGCAACTTTTGTTTGCTCGAATTTTATTAAATTCATTTTAGTATGTTGCCGTTGCTCCTGGGCCATTTTTTGTCTTCTGCAACAATTTAGTAAAATATGCTGAAATTCTCTTGGTGATTATCAATCTTTTGAAATCCATTTGAATTCTAAGAATAAGCAAGTTATGGTCAGACAGGGGACAGGGGATTATAGAAGAATGCAATATTTTCATTTTTAAATCATGAGATACATATATTTTATCAATTCTTGTTTGAGTGTTAAATCTATAGTCACTATGGGAGAATAGTAATGAACTTTCATTCTTAAGACTAAATGAGTCTAATAACTGCAAGTTATTTATCCATTTTTTAAGAGTTCTCCCTGTAGATGTGATACGAAAAGGTCTTTTGTTGGTAGTCTCCTGGCTATCTAAGAAACAGTTAAAATCACTTCCCAAAATTAAGTTATCTTTAGATGTTTTGTTAATAAGTTCTATGTGTTTTTTAATAGTTCCTATACCTGTAGCCGGAAACCAATACAAGTTCACCAATGTCCAGATTCTATTACTATATCTTACTATTATTATTGATAAAAGGCCCTCTTTGTCTTCATAGTTAAATAAAACTTGCGGATTAATAATATTTTTCTTCCATAATATTAATACCCCCCTGTTTTTTTTACTATATGATGAATTAGATAGCTTTAGGAAGTCACTTGGGTTCCAAGTGAAATTATCATTAGTTTTAAAGTGAGTTTCCTGTAGAAAAAACACTTGTGCTTTATTTATTTTAAGGTATTTAAGTAAGTTAGATCTTTTCCTAGGATTATTTAAACCATTTACATTTAATGAGAGTAATACTGTGTCCATCTCATTAATTTGTACTTAAAGAGTTTTGATTGAAATGATGACTGTATATTTTAACATTTATTTGTTGTATAATCTCCATATATGCATTGAATTCAGTGGTGAGGCTGTTTCTTCCTTTTAAACTATATAAGATAAAAATTGAATGAGGCCAGAAGAAAAAAATCAACAAATGTATAATAGTAGACCTTATACATGCATATAAACAAATATTTAAAATAATCTTTTAACAAACATAGAATGTATAACATTCCCAATCTGAGTGAACTAAGAAGCTCAGACAGATTAACCTTCGTTACAGAAACTGAACCAAACATTAATGAAAAATTAGAGGCTCCTTTGCAAATTATTCTGGAGGTTGCAATTGATCAAGTCAAACATGTGATTAATTCAAAGTTATTTAGAGATGTGCTTGCTGTAGAATAACCTGGTGTAGATTTCAAGCATTTAAGTTTTATCATTTATTACATCATGTGCGTTGATTCAGGTATAATTCCTTTTTAATAAAGTATTTATATAACATAAGTAAATTATCATGTAATGTGTTCGATAATCCATTTCCTTTCCATCTTATATGAGTATCTATATAATGACCAGTTCATTTCGTAACTGCCTTATAGAGCATACTTTAGTCAGTGTTGTGCAATTTGTTTACACTAGTAACAATTTAAAACTCAGAGAATTAAACAATTTCTAAAACCTGTCATCGCTGTTATGGATTAATTTAAATTTGGGAACTACAAGTTCTGCATATATATGAATTCCAAAGCATAGACAGTGCTGCTCAAGGCTATCCTATACAACAATTACATATGCAGAGCTCTATATCATGTTTGTTACGTAACCTTAAATTTCAACAGAAAGTTTGTTTGTTATTAAATTACTAATAGCCTTAAAAATTATATTGCATGTGTTGAGCATAGTCCTAAATTTCTATTTTACATTCGTATAATATCAGTTCTAAGAAACAAATCAATTTAGAATTGCATTTCAGTGACCAAACATTAATAGTAGCTGTAAGTTAGATAATGACAATGATAAACAGATGAAATATTCATTTAGCTAGTTTCATAGTGCGAGTGCCCTTACAACCATTCATTCTTCAGCAGAAAAATTCCATTAATAATGCATTCTTGTAGGTTAGACGTGCTTGTCTGAAATAATAACATTTTGCAAGCTATTCACTGTTTGCACTCTATGTCTATTATAATAAGCTATAGTTCAATACAATAAATATGAGATTTGTCTTATTGCAAGCCTGTAAAGACCCAGTATCAGATTATGTCTTGCATATTCTTTCCTCATCTAGTCAAGTAACTGTTTCTAAGTATACCAAAACTTTCTTTGATACTTCGTTGAATATGGTGACATGCATACTTCTTAAGTCATTTCTCTTCTTTATTTATTTATTAACTAAATAATGCAGATTCATGGAGAACTTCAAAGTATCTAACCATGGGTCTAATGCTGAATATTCCACTTGTATCTGTATAAATGTATTCCTTTATTTTTGTTTTATAATATCTAACAATAAGCTATAATATATTCATGCCTCGTAATACCTTCTTTCCATCCTTTCTTTCATACAGTATATATATTAAGTAATTATCCTATTTACAGAAGTGCTGTCACTTCAAGGCCATAAGGAAGCGTAATGTGATTACACACTAGAATCGTGTGGTTGCATCAACATCATCTCCGGTAGTAAGATAATCTGGACTTCAGTACTTTATGTTTGTTTTTTCACTGGCTATAAAATTATTTGACAACTAAACAAAGAAAGGATTTGCTAATACAACACTTGTGTTAAAGGGGTTTCGTCGCATATCTTTAAGATGGAAGGTAGATGTTCAAACAAACACTTCGTGATGACTTAAAACTGTGTTCCTAATACGTATATTAAATTAGAAAGTATAATGACTTAACATCGATATATTGTGTTGTGTTTATTGTGTTTTGGCACTTTACTTTATCAATGAACATTCTGCCTTTACGATAGTGCGCATAGTACACTAAGGGAGCTCGCAGACTAAGCAGTGAAGCTTCCCTACGTGTCACGTGTAACAAAAGCTTCTTTTCACTTTTTTGTGAGAAGCAGAACCTTTAAGTGAAATCTATAACAATATTTGACAAATAATTCAACAGGATCTATTCATTATCTAGGTTGAATTAATCCATGTTTCATTGCAAATGATTCAAATGAGTCAAACATATTTAAAACTTGCATACCAATAACGATCCTTGTCTATTAGATTTAAACACTTTTGTACAGTCAGTATTTGTAGTATGTTACATTAATATTAAATATTTCCTCCCCAACACTCATTTTTATACTTCACCATCACATAATAAAGCAATCATTAAGTCTATTGTATGTGAATGGAGTATTCATATTACTGACAGATATTTTGTGAGTAGCTTGAAATATAAGTAGACAAATACATATTTGTTACCTTTAGCCTGAATTGTTAGTTTTAGTTGATTCTTTGAGAGAAGCAGTAGAAGGAATACTTATTGAGTCAGTTCTTTGCTTTTTTTCTTTACATCAATCCAATTATTTTTCTCAGCAGATCTTTTTAATGTTGTAGTAAGAGACCAGTCTATTTCTTCCGGAACTGTGACCAAATTATTGTTCTTATGAAAGTTATTGCTCCTTCGATGTCATTAAATGTCCTTGTTTCATTTGAAGTGAAAATCCTTATTTTTGCAGGATATGCTAGTTCTACTTTTATTTTATTTTGTTTGAGTGACTTTACCAGTGGCCAGGCTTTCTTTCTCATTTCTAAGACTCTGGAGGAAAAGTCATTGCCAAATCTAATTAGATGTTGCTCATACTTCAGAGGGGACTTTCTCCAAGCACATTTCAGAACAAGCTCTTTATCTAGATAAGAAAGAAATTTAACCACAACTGACCTGGGTGAGGATGTTGAAGATGTAGGAATGGGTTTCCCAGTGGCTCAATGGGCTCATTCTATACCATAAGAGAAACCTTCTTTCAGTTCAAGGATGTCAGGTAACCATGAATTAAGGAAAGAAATTATGTCATCTCCTTCAGATTTTTCCGGTAAACCAAAGATTCACACATTAGTCCTCCTTTCTCTATTTTTCATATCGTCCAGTTTGTTAATAAGCCATTTATTTTGTTGCTGAAGAAAATCACCTTGGGTTTCCTCCTGTTTGAGCCTTCCATCTATATCAGATAAAGACTCTTCAATTTTTAATATTTTGACTTGCTGTTGCTGGAGAAGTTCTTTAAAAGTTTCAGTTTGAGTATGATAAATTTCTCTCAGGTTTTCTGTCCATTTTAATAGATAGTTCTTGTAAAGTTGAAGACATCAATTGAATTTCTTTCCTCAGAGTAGATTCTGCATATGAGTTCTTTGACCCACTCATCTTCCCAAATCAGCTTTAAAAAACTCCAGAGATTTCTGACAGGAAATTCTTGAAGAAAATATTCCAAAATTTAAATACTAGTAATAAAAATACTAAGGAACAATAATTAACTGTTTTTCCCCAAAATAAAAAAATAATAATTTCCTGTTATTTAAAGTAGTTTTAAGGAGCTCTAAAAAGTGCTGCTTTCAGAGTGCCATCTAGGCTCCGCCCCCTTGGCTGTATAGTTTTGAAATTCAATTGGCATGTGTAGTTTTAATATCATCTAAAGGGTTGAAGTTTACATAGGTTTAACTATTCATAGATATTCTCTGTATTGGAACAGTTTGGAATTTGTGATAGAGTTCTTATCTGTAAGATTTGTAAAGAATTGTCAATACAGTGAAAACAGTAGACAAACTAAAATTGCACAGGTGGTCTTTATACTATAAGATATGTATGATATTTTCACTGCAATGTGTCAAAATGTTTTAGATAAGTAGCTCTCTGGAAAACATTTGCCAATTAAAACAATGTATAGTAATGTCTTTCCAGAGTCAAACATCAAGTCAAACTGCATTTTCTTTTAAATTCAAGAGACTGATCCAAGAGCACTGTGTCACATAGCAGGCTCATGCAGACTCAAGGAATCAAACCCCAAACTACGGAAAATAAGAGGTCATAGCTTTAGTCCACTAGTCGTAAAGGTCTAGGCAAGAGAAAACAGAATAAATAGGTCATGAGGAAATTTAGAGTACTGAGGTGGTTGGGATTTGGTCAGGAATATTTGTGACAAAACCCTGGAAAATAGTATGAGAGTATGAATTCTATAAATGCATACATTTTGGCATGGGTGGAGTTAGATATGCATTTTATTGTTCTTTAACACCTCTGAAGTGCAAAGAGTGTGTGTGTGTGTGTGTGTGTGTGTGTGTGTGTGTGTGTGTGTGTGTGTGTGTGTGTGTGTGTGTGTCTGTGTGTGTGTGTGTGTGTGTGTGTGTGTGTGTGTGTGTGTGTGTGTGTGTGTGTGTGTGTGTGTGCGCGCGCGCACGTGTGTGTATACATGTGTGACAGAGAGCCTAATCTGATTGTGCCGGGCATGCTTACACATTTTAGTCTCACAAATATTTAAGGTTTTATAAAACAAATAGTGTATTTTCTGTGTACATGGTAAACCCAAGCTGTCAGTTGCTGATCCTCTTTTTCAAGCAATTGTGGCAAACAACACCTGCAGAAAATTGTATGCCCTTGTATTATAAAGGGAGTGTGGACCAATTTCTTGTAATCTTTGTACTATGCTTTTGGTAAACAGGTAACCACAAGTACATTACAAGGCAACAACTTGAAGGGATAAAATTTTAATTTATTTTTAATATTTATTTTCATAGAGATGACAGGTTTTTATAGGTACTTTTCCACATTTAAGAGTCGGTACGTATTTGAATATATGATAAGCAATCAAAGCCAAATTAATTTAAGTTGCTTGGAAGTAGAAGAGAGTTGCCTAAATGTACTTTCTTTAAGAAGACAGTTGTACCATGAAAACTATTACAAGAATGCACAATTACATTTAAATAAATATTTGACTTTTCTTTCTGCAGTGAAGCATGGCTGTGGACCACCCTACAGATTTGTGGGACTTTGCTGTCAATTCAAAATTTTCAATAGCATGACATGTATTTTAGACATACATACAATACATACATATAATTGTTTCATCCAGTCAGCCATGCAAAGTAAATGGAAAACTTCGTCTTATTTCCGTTTAATGGCTTGTCTGATGTACCTTAAGCAAACGAGAGCTCTTTGGAAACAGTCCATTTTCATCTTGAGTTTTTTTTGTCTTGCTTAGTTTTTTACTGTTAAATTAAATCCAACCATCCATGATCATTGATAAATGGAAAGAGCAACATTTTAAGCATATTTTTCTGTAACTGGGAAGAGATGGTAAAGGAAAGGGATACGAATATGGACAGGCTTGGTCTAACACCCTGTCAAGGACATCACTTGACCATGATCCAGCTCTGAGAACATCAGAAGCAAAAGCATAACTGCAGACACTAGGACAGAGACATGGTACAGACAGAGACAAAAAGAGGGTGGATAAATTGTGATGGAGAGAGATGGACAACACTCAAGGTATGAAGTGTGGCACAGAAGGAAAGGAATACATGTGTCTTGGGATAGGATGGGACAGACTCAGCAGCAGGCAGTCAGCTGCCTTGATCCAGAGGGGTATTATAGGTTCATAGTATTATAGGTGTATACTAGGCTAATAACCACTGATGCTCTTATAAGTCTTTCAGTGCAAACCAAATGTGACCCCCAAATTTGGCTTATATAGCGAGTGATTTATTGAATGCCTTTGAATGCCTCTGTCCATCAGATACATGGGTACCAGACCAGAACTGAATTTCCAATTGCCCATCCTTTGGCCAAAGTTGCATTTAAATAGGGTTAAGGATGAGCTCTGCTTCCAATGGATTGGGAGCCTGTTC
Source organism: Protopterus annectens (assembly GCF_019279795.1). Taxonomy (NCBI): domain Eukaryota; kingdom Metazoa; phylum Chordata; order Ceratodontiformes; family Protopteridae; genus Protopterus; species Protopterus annectens. The sequence goes on along the minus strand of NC_056725.1, from coordinate 1,262,919,457 downwards.
TGGAGAATGGGAATTTTTTGAGAAAAGTACAGTTGTGTAAGAACTTACCATAACAGTAGATGTTCTACTGATTACTGTTGCAGTATTCCTGACATATGGGTTGCCACCACTGACATCCGGCTGGGTGACCAAAGCTTTTCCTTCATTAAGTCATGTCTGATGCATGACCTCATCTCATATGCATGGGAGTATAAAGATGGATGTATGAGCATGTATCCTCAAACTATCTCCAAAAGTGCAGCCTGAAGGCTACTGAGAGGGGAGACTGGTCAGCTAGGAAGGGTGTCACTTAAATTGGTAAGAAAATTCCCCCATGCCAATGTAATTGAGCAAAGGCTAGAGTAAGGGGGAAGAGATAACTGAAAAGAGAAGTGAGAAGAGGGAATGGTGGCTGAGGATAGAATACTGCAACCGTGATCTATAGGACATCTACTGATAATGGAATGTTCTTACACAATGGTACTACATCCTGACTGAAATCACTGTTGCAGTATTCCTGACATATGAATGATTCTCTGAGCTAAAGGATGAAGGAAGGGTGATTGACTGCTGAGAAGAAGAAAAGTTGTACAGCAGTCCAGACAGGACTGTCCTGGACCAGGAGAAAGCACCCGTTTTGTAGTGTTTGATAAAGGTACGTACAGATGACCAAGTGGCTGTTTCCAAGATAGACTTGGAATCTGTTCTTTTATGAAAAGCTCCTGGGGAAGTGACTGCCCTAGGAGAATGTGGTTTCAGGCAGGAAGGTAAGGTCTTACTATGGTGTGAGTAGCAGTAGCAAATGGCCTTTGAAATCCAGGTTACAAGAGTTTGTTTCAAAACTGGCTGTACTAGCTCAGAGGTCAGAAAGGAGACAAACACTCGGTCAGTCTTTAGGAAGGATTTAGTTTTGCCCAAGTCAAATCTGAGTTGACTGTGGATGTCCAGAGAATAAAAGATCCTTTCCTCCCTGTTTCTGGGATTGGGAAAGTAGGTGGAAAGATGAATAGCCTGATTGAGGGACAACTCATTCACTACTTTAGGCATGAAGGATGAGTTAGCCCTGACAGTCACTAAATATCACCCTCTTCCTGTTAAAAATTAGAAAAGGAGGAATGGCCGTGAGAGCTTGTAGCTCAGAAACCCTTCTAGTGGAGGTGAAGGCCAAGAGGAGGATGGTTTTCCAATTAGAGTATTTCACAGAAGCAGAAGAAGCTGGTTCAAAAGGAGGCACAGTTAGCTTTTCTAGCACAAAAGTAAAACCCCAAGGAGGAAAGATGGGTTTCCTTGGTGGGCTAAGATTCAGAACTCCCCTGAGGAAAAAGCTTGATCTTTGGAAAGCTGAAAGTAGAGGGCTAAGATGGAGGCAGGCATTGCTAGCAGACAAATTACCTTTTATGCATGAGTAGGCCAAGCCTGATCAAAGAAGCTTGCAGAGGTAATGCAGAACCATAGGGACATGGCTAAAAGCACATCCTGACTAAGTTTGCAGCACCAGAGGCAAAATCTTTTCCATTTAGCCGTGTAAGATTTCCTGGTAGTAGGTCTTCTACCCTGTTGTAGGATTTGTATTACCTCTTCAGAGAAGAGATGTCTTTGAAGTATTAAAATCCTATCATTCATAGGGTCAGGCTAAAGGATGGGAGATTTGGGTGAAGCACCAGTCTTTTTTGCTAAGTAATCAGTTCTGTCTGTAGCGGAATCCTGCTGTGACTTCCTTTTGCCAGATGAAATAGCAGGGGGAACCAGTATCACCTCAGCCAAAATGGAGCCAGTAATAGGAGCTTGGGTGTCTGCTTTACTGCCTTGAGAAGAATTTTGGGAAGGACAGACAGAGGAAGGAAGGCATAGATGAACTTCCCTGTCCATTGGAATGAGAGGGCATCTATCCTCCAGGCTGTGAGATGAGGATCTCTGGTGCAGAACTGGGGAAGCTGATGATTGCTTGGGGAAGCAAAGAAGTCTATCTTAGGGGTGCCTCACTGATGTGTGATGTCACGGAAGACCTCTTTGTTCAAGGCCCACTTGTGGGGGTCCCCAAGGGAGAAACTTAAGCAGCCTGCTAGCACAGTGTCCTGAGAGGGGATGTATGTGGCTATGAGCATGTGCTGCCAAATTCCATGGCTCCCGTGCTAACATGCAATGTTGGTAAGACCTGGTGCCTCCTTATTTGTTTATGTACCACATGACTGTGGTGTTGTCTGTGTACACTTGGAGTGGTTCTGGTCTCCAGAGGTGAGCAAAAATCTGAAGAGCTTGCAAAGACCTCTCATTTCTGTCAAGTTGATGTTTCCTTTCTAGAACTGGGTTCACCATGTCTCTTGCACGCTGTGTGATCCTGTCCAAGCTCCCCCATGCTTCATCTGAGGCATCTTTGTGAATCTGTTGAAGAAGAGGAGGAGATGTGAAAGGATTGAGAATGACCTGTCCTCCCCACAATCCAAAGAGCTTGCAAAGACCTCTCATTTCTTTCAGGTTGATGTGTCCTTTCTAGAACTGGGAACACCATGTCTCTTGCACGCTGTGTGAGTCTGTCCAAGTCCCTGCCCCCCATGCCTCATCTAAGGCATTTGCATGAATCTGTTGAAGAGGAGGAGGAGGAGATGTGAAAGGTAATCCTGGACTGAGAATGACCTGTCCCCTCCACCACATAAGCTCCTTCTTGAGAAAAGGGAGGAGGGGAAATCAGGATGTCCAAGGGGTGGTAGTGCTGGCATCACAGTGAGTTCATTTACCACTGGATTGTCCTCATGTGGAGCCTGGCCATGGATTGCATAGGGATTATGGCTGCCATGAATCCCAAAGTCCTTAGTGTCTCCCTTGCAGAGCAGTGGGTTGTAGAGGAGAGATCTTGGAAAAAACAGGACAGGTTGAGAACCTTCTACTGGGGAAGGAAGGCATGCATTTTCTTTGTGCCCAGCCTGCATCCTAGAAACATCAGGCCTTGCAAAGGAACCGTGTGTGACTTTTTTGTAGTTTATATTGAAACCCAGACCTGTCAGAAGATGGAGGGTGAACTGAAGATGCTGAAAAAGAAGAACAACTGTGGAAAAGCCTGGATCAGAAGGTCATCCAAGTAGGGGAAATTTTGAATTCCTTGAGTGCAGCAGAGAGCAACTACAGGTGCTATGCCTTTTGTGAACACTGTTGGGACTGTGGAAAGAACAAAAGACAGAGGAGTAAACTGATAGTGCGAGGAGCCAGAGAAAAACCTGAAGAATCTTCTCTAAGGGGACAAATGGAAATGTGCAGGTAAGTGTGCTTGAAATCTAATGAAACTAAGAAGACCTGTGGGAAGATGGAAGGTAGAAAAGTCTGAAGAGAGAGAATTTTGAAAGATGTAACCTTCAAGTAAGTGTTTGGGCTGGAGAAGTCTAGGATGGGTATCCAATGCCCTTGTTTTCTTGGGACTAGAAAAGTCCTAAAATTAAACCCTTTTCCCATGAATATTTTTGGGACTTGATCAATGGTACCCTATTTCTAGAGGCCTTGAATAATGGAAGTCAGATTTAATTTGGAGGTGGCAGTGGGATACTCCTCAGTGGTAGAATGTCTTCCCAAGACACAATATAGCCATCCCTGATGATTGAGAGGACCCACTTGACTGTGGTAATAGCTTCCCACCTGGCCAGGGAGAGTGACAACCTCTGAGACAGATGGGTAATAGGTTTGGGGACAGGAAGAAGGATGCTGCAGAGGTACTCACTGGGTCTTGCCTCCAAAAGATGGCCTCCTACCTGGAAATTCCCTTTGCGATTTTTTCAGAGTATCTTTTCCAGGGTGTTTCCTTTTGTTCTAATGAAGGAGATAGATTTAGGTGGGTAGTTCCTATAGAATCTAGGAAATGAGGACTGTAGGATCTGTCTGTAGTCTTTCATGGTCTTACCTTGGTCTTGGAGTGTTTTGAACAGAATGTCTGCCAAGGGGCTGAACAGTAAATCTTTGTCCAAGATCGAATGTAGAATTTTTGATTTAAAATCCTCAGTTATAGGCTAACTGTGAGGCCATGCATATCTACAGATAAAAGATCCTGTGGCAGCTACCTAGAAGAAGGATCCACAGCACTATAACCAACACAGTCCTGGCACTCTAGGAGGTTGAAAATAAAGTTTTGAGCACAGCAAAATGTGGAACCAACAGCTTTATTGCATAAACGTAATCGATCCACAGTAGTGTTTTCGTCTTCAATTATACTTCCTCAGATGCAAAACGGATTTACCAAGCTGTAGGCTAATAAGCACCCAGGAATTAACGATCATCTATCTATAGTACCCATTTTAAAGAAAAAATATTAGTTATAAAAAATATTAGATTAAAGCTGGATTATTGAGTGGCGTAGTTGGGATGCCTATATTTATACTTTTATATATACATTTACATATTTATACACATTTTTATATATTTTTTATATATTTTTATATTTTAAATTATATATATTATACTTTAATACTATACAAGTAGTTTATCATTCATGGTTGGTTTGTATATTCTGTAACGTGCAAATGTCAATTAATTAGTTATATTGTCAACATGAGGTTTTTAAATGCATTTCCTTTTAAGGAACAACATGATTTCAAGAAATTGATTTTAATTGGTTGAATAAATAATTGTATGTATTATGTGTTGTATAAAAGGAAGTCAAAACTTTGTAAATCCATTTTACATCTGAAGAAGTATAATTGAAGACGAAAATACTACTGTGGATTAATTGCGTTTATGCAATAAAGCTGTTGGTTCCACATTTCGCTGTGCCCAAAACTTTATTTTCAACCTCCTAGAGTGCCAGGACTGTGTTGTTTTTTGTTTTATTTGTTACTTTTGGGTACTCTTTTCTTTGTCCCGTTGTGGCGTTATTTATCCACAGCACTATAACTACACTGTGTGCCTGTCAATCTAACTGGCTTGTGAAAGTAAGTCCTGCATCTGTTGCTTAGAGTCTGCTGTAGGAGGATCCAAGATACCTTTGTTTAAAGAGTTTAGAACAGAAATCAAATACTTTATCATCTGAGTCTGGTAACTGATAGCCCTAAAGGCAAGTGTAGCAGATGTGTAAACCTTCTTCTGCCATCTAACCATACCCCTACTATCCTTATCAATAAGTAGAGCATCATCACTAGGCAAATGCTTGGAGGGCTTATCTGAAGAAAAATATACTGCAGAAGGGTCTACCACAGGGTTATTATATAGATATTTGAGGTCATCAAGGACCTTAGGAGCTGGTGGTTGAGAATCAGATGCAGAAAAGGTGGACTGAAAGGCATCCCAGAAAGCCTCAAGCAGAGGAGGAACGGGAGAAGGGGCAGGGGTACCCATCTCCAAGAGGCTGTAGTACCTCTTTTGAACATCAACAATCTGTGCAGATTGCCAGTCAAAGCATTTCATCATGCTCTGAATACCTTCCCCAAAAGAAGCATCCTCTATAGGGGACTGTGGTAAGAGGGAGTCCTCCTCATTGGAAGAGATTTGCCCTGGAGAATGCAGCTGAAAGGAATTGTTCAGAGAATGGTCAAAGTCATAGTCCTGCTCCTCATCAGGTAACTAGGGTATGCTTAAGGGGAGCAGCATGTGGTAGTGGAGACCCGACGGAAAGAGGTTTCAAAGACATAATAGCTTTGAATAGCTCTAATGAAAAGTCCATCCACTGGATCTCATTGCTGTTGAGGGGAAAGCCACATGCTTAGTCTTCTGCTTTTTCTTCTTAGGCATGATGTCTGTCTGGACAAGACACAGAGGATCAGAACCATGTCTGACTTCTATTAGAGAACCAGGGATTTCTTCAGTAACTAGAATTTGGGGGACACCATGCTGTCCTTCAGAAATGATAAGATGCAATTCTGCAGATGTATTGGCAGTTTGCAAGGCTGTAGAAGCCATACCGGTCTCTGACACAGTCTCAGTAGGGGCAACTGAGAAGTAGTCTGACCTTAAACCTTAAACTGTAAGCCAGAGTCAAAGGTTGGACTATGGAGCTGCTTGCGGCCTCTTAAGATTCTTCTTTGGTTGCAAAGCGATTTCTGAATAAGCATAGTCAGCCATCTTGGATTGGGCCAATAGTTTAAGACACTGGGTGTGAAGGAAAGTGTTGAGCATAGAAAGCCTACACCTAAGGGTTTTTGGAATGAATGACTGACAGATAGAGCAAGATTTGTGATCATGTTCTGGGCCTAGGCAAAAAAGACACTTGGTATGCAAGTCCTTGTACAGAATCTGATTACTGCACTTGAATTTACATCTCCTAGCTGACATCTACAAATTTAGCAAAAATTCAAAGAAAAAAAGGAAGGTTTCCTAAAATGCATCTGGATAGATGAATAGAGCAGAGGTACCAACTACCAAGCAACATTCAGTCCAAAAGATGCATGATCTGCATTTGGGCTGGTGGCAAGATAGTCTGAGGACACATGTTTGTATGTCCATCTTTATTCCTTTACTCATAAGAGCTAAGGCCATGCATCAGGTGCACTCCCCTGGGAAGCTAATGTTTTGGTATCCCATCAGAGCATTAGCAGTGACAACCCATATGTCAGGAATGCTGCAACAGTGATGTAAGTGAGGGCATAATATTTGTCTTTCCAAAATGTCCTATTTATGTTGCAAGGAAATTTTATATATTTTAATCTAGTAGCTCTGATGTGGTCTGTTTTGCTGATGTGAAAAGGTTCATCAAAACAAGGTCCAGGGATGCTCCGTATGGCAGGCAAAGATTATCTCTCAGAATTATTTATAATACTAAGTAAAGAAACAGGGCCTTGAGGTGATCAGTGTAAAGCATTGTGTTTACTGCTTGCATTTTTTTTGTAAGGAACTTTTGTAAATATTCCAGTTGCTGCATGTGTTTGGTCAGGTACATACCAAAGGGGCATTGTACACTATGATGGGTCTGATGAGGGCTGAGTATAGTGATATGATGACCTCTCTGAACCTAGATGTCAATCCTTTACTTATAAATTGAACAACACAGAAGGATTTTCTTACTAGCTTGGACTCATGTTGGTCGAAGGCTATGTTACTGTCTACATAAGTTCCCAGATCCCTAAATAGTGAATCAACTTTTAGAGGTGTTTTATTGATGATGTGGTTACCAGAGGTGGCCAACGTCCCAAAATGTACTATGAATGCATTTCTTGGCACTGATTTTTATGCTGTGACTTTGGCACCAAGCATTTGTCTGTATTAGACCTTACTGAAGGGTACTCACATCATGGGGGATTAAATGACTGTTCCTGGTTTGCAATCATCTGCAAACTCAGTCAGCCAGAGGCTGTTGACCTTGACTTTGACCTCTGAGAAGTAAATATGAAAGAGGAGCAGGCCCAGCACAGAGCCTTGAGGGATTCCAGTGGCGAATGGCCTCATTGTAAAGGTGGTGTCACTGATCAAAGGATCATAGGATTGTAGGAGTTTACTAGGCTAATGGCCCCATGGCCTTTACAAGCCTAGCCAATTTCAACCCATGTTCTCAAGGGTGTATGGTTCAAGCAGACCCTAAAATCAGCACCTGTTGCCCTGTCCAAGAGGGACACAGGTGGAACTCCTGGGGTGAATTTCCTGTTACACATCCAATTGTCCAAACTGTGCTTAACTAGGGCCAATGAGGGGCTTTGTTTAACATGAATAGAAAGCTTGTTCCAAAGGTGGGGCAACCTCGTGAGACAAATCTGTCTTTCCAGCAAGTTCTGTTGATGTCAGAGTCAATACAAATGTACAGGTGCTTGTATAAAGTGTTGGTGTATAACTCAGCATAGCCCCTCCATCAGTGTAGGAAGGGGCTAGGAAGCTATTTATGCTGTCATGTAAGAGGTTGTAATTGGCCTTGTAGAAGTTTTTTATTCCAGTTGTTGCTAAGGGGGGGTCTTGTGTTATAGTTACCTCTAGCAAGACTGATTTGTGGTGAGATCTCACCAGGGATGGCCACACACTGGGGGGTGGTGCAGCAGTCTCCCATGTTGGTGAGCACCAGGTCCAGGATGTTTGAGCCCCTCAGTGAATGTGTCACCCAGCTGATCCAGGGCACTGGAGCCAACGAAGTCCAGGAACCTTTGGGCAAGTGAGATAGAACACATATAATTTACCCAGTCTATGGACGGGTAATTAAAGTGACCCAAAACCAGTATGTTTGGTTGTATTTTGATTAACTCAAGTAGATCCAAGTAGGCTGAGTGGATGTCCTGACTCATGGAGGGGGTCCTATAGCTAACAATGACCTGAAGAGTGATCTTACCTACAGTCAATTGCACCTGAAGTAATTCAATGGAATCCTGCTGTTTAACCAATATAGAGGTGCATTTATCTTTAATGAATATTGATATACCACCTAGTTAGTTCTCATGACTTCACTTTGTGGTCCGAGCATGTGGAATGAAATCTAACCTGGTATAGCTGGGGTGTCCTCCACAGTCTTAAAGCAGGTCTCAGTGACTGCACAAATGTCAGCATCTTCCAGAGTGAGGGCTGCTTCCAGTGAGTGCAGTTTCTGGTTTAGACTCCTAGCATTTAGCAGCATATCCCTGAGGTTGTTTTAGAGCATATTTTTACATTGGGAATTCTGTCCGTGTGACATTGCCTAAAAAATGCACTATGGGGATGGCAAGAGCCTTAGCCAGTAACAGAAATCCCAGGGGTGACAGATGAAAACCATCTCTGACAAAGCATTGAGGTCTGTCAACCATGTCATCCCAGGCTAACAGATACTGGATCCCCTTTAAATGACACCAGAAACTAAGCCAATTGTTGAAGTCAATCATTTTTTGCTTGTATTGAGGTATTATCCTAGGAGAAGGTAAAATGCTGCTTAGGGCTAGGGACATACCTGCCTGAGACACCTAATCTGAGAGCTCAGTCATGTCTATCTTCATATAGTCCAGAGAGGTACATCTCAAGTCATTCATACCAACATGGACTATAACAGAGTCATAACAGTGCCTATGTTTGAGAGACTTGAGTGTGTGTGTGTGATGTGGTGGATCCCGGCACCAGGCAGACAGCTGACCGTGACCTTTTCCTTATCCAACCTGGTGAGAGGGACATCTGGTGTCTCACAACTGAGTCACCTGTGACTAAAATGTTTGTTTTAGTGTTATACCTTGCAGCTTGACTGGTGAAACACTGGTGTGAGATATAGTATGTGGACTATGTTCTGCAGAAGCTGTATTATGTGAAGCATACTTGTGTTTGTATTTGGGAGATCTCTGATGTTTAGTTAAACTTCTTGTAAGGACCTCTGCATATGTAGGTTTATGTGTTGTTTGGTAGGTACAGGAGGTAAGGTGTGCATGCTGACAACCTGCTTAGCATCAGATGGACTGACTGATGAGTGATAGAGCCTGGATTCTAGGTTCTTGATATAGGTGCATTTCTCACATAATTAATTTGTGTGGACTAGAAGAAGTGAGTTGTCAGTGTACATGAGGTAATTGCTACAGTGCCTCAGGATGCCCATGTCAACCCGGCTGGCTGGAGAAACTGTGGGAAATTGTCCATCCATAATGCTAAGTAAGTTGATGTGGTCAGAAAACAGGGAGGGGACAGGAAGGAACAGGTAAAGTAGAGGACGGGAGAAGTGGACAAAAAATAAGGACTAGTTGGTAGGGTCTGTGTTGGTACCGCAGGAGTTTTGATGAATGTATCATAGGTTCATAGGTTCATAGGTAGGTACTAGGCTATCTGCACAAGGGCATTTATAAGCCTAAAACACCAACACAAGCACTCTTTGTGGTTTTTATCATTTATAAGTCTAGCCAGAATGTGTTGGCTTTTGCCTCCCTTTTAAATTAGTTTCCTGGGCCTCTGTCTAGCAGGGCCACTGAAGTGATCCCAGGGGTAAATTTACAATTTCCCATCCACTCGTCAAGATTCCTCTTGAAGAGATTCAGCGAGGAGCTCTGCCTAGTATAGACTGGGATTTTATTCCAGAGCAAGGGAAGTCTCTGGGACAGCAATCTATCCCTCCAGCATGCCCTGTTTATTGTTGTGCTGGGGATTAATTCACTAGAGCGTGTGGCTCTATGAGATTTGGTTTTCTTGAGGTGGAGCATGTCCATTAATTCAGGGTTGGACATGACCTTATACATCAGGCAGAGATCACCTCTGAGCAGGCAGTAAGCAACCGAGTATAGCTGGAGTTTCTTTAGTCGAGCTGCATAGGGCATCTCTTTGAGGCCCATGATCCTCTTGGTGAGGTACTTCTGTGGTCTTTCCAGCTGTTGCAGGTGTCAAGTAAGGTACATACCAAATGGGCATTGTACTCTATTATGGGCCTAATGAGTGATGAGTAGAGGGGCACAATGACTTCTCTTGATCTAGAGGTGGACCCCTTCATGATTAGGTGGGCTACATAGAAAGAATTTCTAACCACTTTGGCAATGTGATTATCAAAGGAGAGGTTGCTATCTACCTGGGTCCCCAGGTCCCTAATTACATTACACCTATGTGTTAATTTGTGGGCACTTTGTTTTTTCCAAAGGGGTGACTATGCATTTTTTGGCATTCAGCTTGAGGCCATGGCTCTGACACCAGGTATCTGTCTCTGTAAGACCCTTCTGGAGGATGTCTGTGCCAGCCAGAGAGTTGATTATGGCCCCCAGTTTGCAGTCATCTGCAAACTTGGTCAGCCATAGTCCTCCCGTGCTTGCCTGTACCTCAGAGAAGTATATACTGAACAGGAGGGATCCCAGGACCAAGCCCTGTGGGACGCCACCTGTAACTGGTTTAGAGTCGAACATGGCACCCGCAACTCTGACCATGTGTGTTCTATCAGTGAGCCAGTTGGCCACCCATCTCATGACATAGGGGTTAATGTTCAACCTGGTGAGCTTGTCTATGATGCTAGAGTGGGGAATGGTGTTGAAGACCTTAGCCAGGTCCAGGTAGGCTGTGTGAACTACCCTCCCTTCATCTATGGCCTTGGTAACTGTTTCAAAGAAATCAACTAGGTTTAGGAGGCAGGATCTGCCTTTAACAAAGCCAAATTGGGTAGGGTCTAGTGTCTGGAGGTTCCCAATGTCTCTGTTTATGAGATCCATGATGATTCACTCCATAGCTTTGTAGACCATGTTAGTCAGGCTTATAGGGTGATAGTTCCCAGGTTCTGTTGTGAAACCACCTTTGTGGAGCGGGATGACTGTTGCTGTACGCCATTCTCTGGGTACATAGCCTGTGGTAAGGCTGAGACTAAATAGTGAATTTAGGTGAGGGTTTAGTTCCTTTAGGAGCTCGTGAAAAATGCAGCCTGGGACACCATCCGGTCCCATTGATGCTGTGTTCTTAGCTTTGGAGAGGGCTGTTTTTACCTGCATGTCCATGATGTCTGGGGCTCTGTATTCTTCTGGGATGGACACGGGCCCTTTTGGGGGTGGGGGGGTGAAGTTTGCACTGAACTTGTCAGCCAGGATGTTGGCAATGTCAATTGGTTCAGTGTATTTTTTGCCATTATGCACTAGTTCAGAGCATATCTGAGAGTTGCCACCTAAATTTTTGACATAGCTAAAGAAGGCTTTGTGGTTATCTTTAGAGTCTTTAGCAATTTTTCTTTCTAAACTGGCCTTGGATGATTTTATATGGGATCATAGTTTCTTGCTGATATTGATCAATGATGCCTTTCCTTTTTGGGATTTTGCTCTATCATGTAGTAGTTCCCTCCTTCTGTTGTATAGCTTATTTATGGGGGGGACCACCAGACTGGCTTCCCCTTTTTGGAGAAGTGAGCCTTGGCTTTACTTGGGATGGCTCGATCCATGCATCCCTGTAGATGCTCATAGAATGCACTTGTAAATGATTCTGCGGTTTGGATAGCATTATCCTTTTGGCAAGGGGGCTTTGAAACTTTCCACCTCAGTCTTGAGAAGTGTAAAGTTTGCTTTTGAAAAGTTTTTCACAGTGGTTTCCTTGACTGGGGGTGGGGTCAGGATGTGGATGTCTAGTGTGATTAGTTTATGATCTGATCTCACCAGCGAGGAGTTTACCTCCAGTGTGGAACACTGATCCCCCATGTTGGTGATGATCAGGTCCAGTATGTTGTCACCTCTAGTGGGCACGGTGACCAACTGTTCCAGGGTGTTAGAGTTTATAAACTCTAGGAAGCGTTGGGCAAAGGAGTTTGTACTAGAGTAATTCTCCCAGTCAATGTTTGGGTAGTTGAAATCTCACAATATCATGGTGTTTGGTAGGACCTTTATATTTTCCAGTGTTCTCAGGAATGCTGAGTGGGGGTCCAGAGACAAGGTAGGTGGGCTGTAGCAGGCTACAATCTGAAAAGCAGCCTTGCCCACTGTTAGTTGCACATGGATGGTCTCCGAGGCCTCGTGCTGTGCTACTAACCTGGAGGTGTGAGTATCCGTTATGAAAATGGATACACCCCCTCCTTTTGTATTTCGGTCCAGGTTCTGGGTCCGAAAGTTATGATATAAGTTGTAGCCTGGTAGTGCTGGGGTGCTCTCTGGAGCTTTGAACCAGGTTTCTGTTAATGCAAAGATATCAATTTGCTCCATGCTAAGGAGTGCCTTGAGTGCGTGCATTTTGAGGTTTAGACTTCTGGCATTGAGTGGCATTACCCTCAGTTTTTGGTTTCTTGTTTTGTTTATGGAGGTGGGTTTGTCTTTTGAGCCTTGCCTAAAAAAGGCACTATGGGGGTGGCAAGAGCCTTGGCCAGTATTTGAAAGCCTAAGGGTGACAGGTGCAAGCCATCTCTGGCGAAGCAGCGTGGCTTGTCAAGCATTTTGCGCCAGGCTGACAGACACTGGATCCCCTTTGAATGACAGCAATAGCTTAGCCAATTGTTAAAACTAATCAGTTTTTCCTTGTACTGTGGCATCATTCTTGGTGAGAGCAAGATGCTACTCAGGGTCAAGGTCATACTGGCCTGGGCTACATGATCAGAGAGCTCCTCTATTTCTCTTTTCATGTAGTCCAGGGAGGTATGTCTCAGGTCATTCACACCAACATGTACAATGACAGAGTCATATTTGTACTTGTTTTGGAGTGACCTGAGTGCTTGTGTTATGTGGTGGATCCTGGCACCCGACAGGAAGCTCACAGTAACCTTCTCCTTGTTCAGTCTAGTGAGTGGGATGTCAGTGTGCCTGACTATGGAGTCACCTATTACTAGTGTATTGGGTGTGTTGTTTTGCCTTATGGGCTGTGGTTGCTTGGCACACTGGCTTTGTGAAGTATGTGATACAAGGTTTTTGTTTGAGGGTGGAGGTTGCTTGTATGTCTGCTTTGGAGGTCTCTGCTGCTTAGGCAGATTTTTATTTAGAGCCTCCGAGTATGTTTTTGAGTATTTATGTGTGTTGTTTGCTGGTGCATGTATGACTGTTTTATGTGAGACTGGAAATGTGGTGCAAGTGTTTCCCTTCTCCTCCTGACTGGTTGTTCCAGCCTTGGGTTGAGAGAGCTTGGCCTCCAGTTTTGCTGTATAGTTGCATCTCTCACATACATTTGTGTTTGTTGGAAGGTGGAGAGCGTTGTCCGTGTACATGAGGCAATTGTAACATTGCCTCAAGATTCCCATATTCACCAACTGGACTGGAGAGTATACCTGAAACTGCCTTTTGGACATGCCTGCATGGATAAATGAACTGTTTACTGATTTCCCGGTAGGGATGATATAGGGATCCTTGAACTTTTGTATGGTAAAGGGGGAGATGTTGTGTTAGCATTTATTAATGCTTACTGAGAGCTTGGAGCAAGTGCTGGGCTGTAAAAGGGAAGTTTGAGTGCTTAGTTTGAGTGTTTGACTAGTTCTAAGGGAAAAATTGAAGAGCAGACTTCATCGAGCTTGGAATAGTTTAACCCTAGCTAACTGTTGCTGCTCAGTGCGCAAAACTGTGCAAAACCACGCAAATGTGGGTTTTAAGGCAGAGAGATGAAAGAGCTAGGAATTAGCCCAAAATGGCCAATAAACAACAAGTTGCTGGGCTGTGACCACTCCTTCAGGGACAGATAAGCTGCTCAAAGCTCCCCACTTTCACTGGTGAACAGAGAAACTTCCTCCTATCCAAGTAATGATATGGGCAACACAGGAACTTATACCACAGTCCTGAATTCAGCAAAACCTGAAAACTGTACTAGACTACCTTAGAAAAGGCGGGAAACAAGAATATTTTTTTTTTCTTTTTTGGCAGAGAAACACAGAAAATTCACAAAAACACTTTATGCTTATATCAGGCTAGCACATTTTAATGTGTAGCCTACAACAGTTAAACAGCACAAAAATTACTTTAAATGACTTATAAAGTGCTAACAGCAAAAAAAATAGTTTTTACTATGCAGCAAGAAGTTTTTAAAGCTCAGAGTTGCTAGAAATCGCTTTTCAGTGAGCCTAGCAGTCGCAACAGAAAATGCAGAGAAAAATATATTTAAATCTGTTGAAAGTCACTCTTTTTCCACTCTGCTGCTTGTAGTACTCTGCAGGACACCACGAGGAGCTTGGCTGAGTAGTATACAAGCAAAAAAAAAACGTGCAAATGCGGGTTTTAAGGCAGGGAGATGAAAGAGCTAGGAATTAGCCCAAAACGGCCAACAAACAACAAGTTGTTGGGCTGTGACCACTCCTTCAGGGACAGATAGGCTGCTCAAAGCTCCCCACTCTCACTGGTGAACAGAGAAACTTCATCCTATACAAGTAAGGATATGGGCAACACAGGAACTTATACCACAGTCCAGAATTCAGCAAAATCTGAAAACTGGACTAGACTAGCTTAGAAAAGGCAGGTAAACAAGAATATTATTTTTGTTTTGTTTTTTTCTTTTTTGCCAGAGAAACACAGGAAATTCACAAAAACACTTTAAATGCTTATATCAGACTAGCGCACTTTAGTGTGCAGCCTACAATAGTTAAACAGCACAAAAATTACTTTAAATGACTTATATAGTGCTAACAGCAAAAAAACGTTTTTTACTATGCAGCAAGGAGTTTTTAAAGCTCAGAGTTGCTAGAAATTGCTTTTCGGTGAGCCTAGCAGTCACAGGAGAATATGCAGAGAAAAATATACTTAAATCTGTTGAAAGTCACTCTTTTTCCACTCTGCTGCTTGTAATTCTCTGCAGGACACCACAAGGAGCTTGGCTGAGTATATATCACCTGTCAGTTAGGGACGATCACGAGAACTCACTGACTGAGCACCAGCAGAATACTAATGGAAAATTTGCAGGCAAAAGTGTTTGCGTCTATAACCACCAATGGTGCCAACTCCTGCATGGCAGTGCATGATGCACAAACATGGTGCTATGTAGCAAATGAGTGCAATCTGATCTAAACACATTAACCAATAAAAAAGTTAAAAACTGAGCCCTGTTCCAGAAACATTCAATCAGATGAGTTCTAACGGTACACTCCTGCCACTAGAATGCAAGGGAACCCTGTCCAACAAAAGATGACCTGGTTTAGTACTCAAGTTATACAAACAGAACTAGATTCAGCAGGTCTGAATCTAGTCTATGCTACAGCAAACAAAGTGCAACAATTTCAGAACAAAAAAAAGTTCAAATAAGCAGTGATATGGTAACAATGCAGTTCAAAAGTGCAATATACAGTGAAAAATTCTACTTAAATTCTGCAGAGATCAGCAGATGGTATGGATTTGCTTAAGTAGCAAATGAGAGCAAACTGATTTAAACAAATTAACGAATAAAGAATCTCAAAACTGAGCCCTGTTCCAGCAGCCTTCAATCAGATGTGTTCTAACTGCACAGTCCTGCCACTAGGGTGCAGGAGAACCTTCTACAATAAAAGATGACCTGGTTTAGTGTTTGAGTTATACAAATAGAACTTGATTCAGCAGATCTGAATATAGGCTATGCTACAACAAAGTGCAACAATTAAAAAAAAGTTCAAATAAGCAGCAATATGGTAAAAAAATGCAGTCCAAAAGTGCAATATGCAGTGAAACAGTCTACTTAAGTTTTGCAAAGATCAGCAGATAGCTTGGAGTTGCTTATGTAGCAAACCAGAGCAAACTGATTTAAACAAATTAATTGCTTAACCAATAAAAAAGCTCAAAATTGAGCTCTGTTACAGCAACTTTCAATCACATGGTTTCTAACTGCATACTCCTGCCACTAGGTTGCAGGGGAACTCTGAACAACAAAAGGTGGTCTGGTTTAGTGCTCAAGTTATACAAACAGAGCTAGATTCAGCAGGTCTGAATCTAGCCTATGCTACAGCAAAGTGCATCAATTTCAGGAAAAAAACAGTTCAAATAAGCAGGCACAATAAGCCTTCAACCAGCAATTCCCAGCTCAGAAGGGCAGAAGCTCCCCTCCCCTCCCACAAGAGTGTAGACCACAAACCTTCTTAATGTAAAATACCTGTCCTGAAACCCACGTGCTTAAACCATATCTAAGACACTTTTAGTATAACAGACACACTGAGCCTTCAACTAATAATTCTAAACTCAGAAGGGTATAAGTTACCTCTCCTGCCACAAGAGTGTAGACTAGAAACCTTCCTAATGTAAGACAACTGGCCTGAAGCCCAAGTGCTTAAACCAAAAAGCTTAGAATAACAGTTACAATTTAATCAGACTACTAACAAGCAGTAATAAATGCAGCAGAATTTATTAAATTTAACACTTTTAAGAACAAGCAGCAAAAGCAAAATAAAGTAATAAAGGAGGAAGAAACACAAATACAGTAAAAGCAGCTAAATAAAGTGCATTTTTAGGTTAAGTGGGATGTGAGGAAACAGAAGATAATTAAGGGTTGGGAAACTAAGAGGGTGGGCCTTCCCAAATGATCTTGCTGTACTCAGCAGAATGAGCTGATGGGATGGGACTGGGAGGAATGTCCAAAATCAGATTCATAGTAGGGGCGGGCAACTCAAAAGCCACCATATTTAACAACACAACAACAATTGGGTGCGTCAGAGGGAAAAATAAAATGCAGCCAGAGATCAGCAATATTCAGGCAGAGTACAGCAAGTAGGCCACCAAACACTTCAGCTAAATAGAGATATTTCCAACTAGCACAGCAATGCTGTTTCTCAGCTTCTCACACTAATTAACTGATGTTATTCACTGTTTGCAAAGAAATTATTTGATAAACTCTTTTTAACTGACCCTAGCCAAGACCTCTTAAATCTCCAAGAGGACAGAAAATGTAAAACAAATGTAATACAAAATAAAATACAAAATAGAAATGGTCAAACGTTAAATGAAAAGTTTCAATTCAAAATAAAATGCAGCCAGAGTTCAGCAATATTCAAGCAGAGTACAGCAAGCAGGCCAGAAAACAAACAATTCCTAATCTCTTGGGTTCCTGTCTGTGAGCCAGACAGCTATCCAGCATTTTATAAAGGGGTTTATGTCTATTTCCATAAGTTTGATGACGATGCTCGAGTAGGGTATTGTATCAAATGTGTTAGCCAGTTCTAGGTAAGCAGTATGCACCACTTTTCCTTTGTCCAGTGCCTAAGTGACCTTCTCAAAGAAATCTACTGGGTTCAGTAAGCATGACCTTCCTTTGACAATGCCAAACTGGGATGGATCCAGTGTCTGGAGGTCTTCAATGTCTTTGTTGATAATTTCCATAATAATTCTTTCCATAGCTTTGCAAATAAGACTAGCCAGACTAATGGGTCTGTAGCTTCCAGGATCTGTTGAAGGTCCTCCCTTATGATGGGGATAACCATTGCAGTACTCCATTCTAGTAGCACTAAGCCTGTTTTAAGACCATAGTTATACAGTGACTCGAGGGGTCCTGATAAGTCATATTTTAGACTATTCAGGAGGCATCCTGGAATGTTATTGGGGACCACTGAGGCTGTGTTCTTGGCTTTAGTGAGTACAGCCAGTGCATGCTCTCTACTTATTAATTGGAGGGGTTATGCTTGAGGATATTTCTTGAAGAATGGTTGGGGAAAAGACAAGAATAAAGTTGGAACTGAATTTGTCAGCTAACAGATTCACTATATCATCCAGGTTTGTGAATGTGGCACCATTAACCACCAGTTCAGCACATTGCTGTGTGCTTACCTTGAGGTTTCTGACATAGCTAAAGAAGGCCATATGGTTATCTTTCACCTGGGAAGCTATCTTACCATTTAAGTTGGCTTCATTTGACCTAATTAGCCCACTTAGTTACTTATTTAGTCTGATGAGAGAGAGGTTTTATCTTTATGGTAATTACCCCAGGTTTCAACAACCTGATATGTGCTTGTATGCGAGAGTTTATCCTCCAGTGTCATTGTGTAAATATACCTCTCACATACTGTAACTGTTTCTTTAAGAATTAAATGGTGGTGGTAAACATGAGGCAATTGGTACATCATCTCAAGACATCCATATCCACCAAGCTGGATACAGAGAAGTTAGAAAATTGTATATCCATGCTATCCAGTCCTTTGATTGGTGAGCTAAAAGGGGATGGCATAATGTGGTTAGAAGGTTATTAATGGTGCTTTGTTTGTGCAGACTAATAAGGGTGCTTATTGGGGCAGAGTGTGGTAAACCATACTAAATTCTACTAACTTTAATGCTTACACAATACTGAATTCTACTAAATATGTAGGTATTGCCACTCAATGCCCAACTAGTTGCTCTAAGCTTGTCAGCATTTTTATGGACTGTTCTATAGGGAAAATTTGCTTTCTAGGGGTTTACTACTGTAAAGGGTACTGCTAACCTCTGTTGCACAGTGATCACTTCTGGGGAAAATACTTTGAATTTATAGTAGAACAGAAAAAAAAAAAAACTAACTAATGCACCCTCTGGCCAATAAAATGACTACAATGAGCCTTTATGTGTGTTTCTCAACTTGGATAGACCAGCTACACAACTACTGCCACAAGATGAATAAATCCAGTCCTCTTAATATAAAAACACAATAGAAAAGACACAAAAGTGCAATGCTACAACAAACCAATTAAAGAACTTGCTGAAAATCCCTTGTTGAAGGTGATTTCAAAACAGTCTTACAGGAGTGACAATGAGAGTAACAGCAATTTGTTTTATTTTTTTAGGAAAAACAGACAAATGCACAAATAAAAGCAAGAAGCAGTAGCAATCACTCAAAAATAAATTAAGTAAGTGTGATTTAGCAGAAAAAAATATTTAGCTTTGCCTGGATGGTATCAGATACAGTTAAAACACTTCTGGAAAACAGGCTAGGATGTCAAGCTTTGCTGAGCATCAGGAAATGATCAGGAGACAATATGGAGACTTAGATCTATCACCATGAACTGGATCAGGATGTTTGGGGGCATGGACCACACCTTCTCCTGATGACCTGATAATAGTAGCAGCTAGAAGAGAAAATCTGTAAACTGCTCTTGAAGGGTGTGGGTCATATACCGATCCACTGTTCTTTCTAATGCAACCTCCACCTACTGATTCATCTCCAATTAGTCTGCTTCAGACATTGCAAGTGACTAACTGGCAGTGACAACCCAGGGCCCCCTCTGAAAAGGCAATCCAGCCTCATCACCTTCATGCTCCAGACCCACAATCTCAGCAGGGGGTCAGGACATAGCTGAGGTATTTGCTGAACAACTATATCATATGGACCATCAGTGAAGAGAAATGATGGAACATTAAACATATGTGAATCTGTCCAGATAATGGAATGAAAACTATTTAAAGTACATCAGCACTTGTGAGTGAAAATAATTGTGACTGACCACAAGCCGCTTCTGCCTCCTGCAAAAAGTAAACATGATTTCTATCACATTCTTCTCATGCTGAATGAGAAATGGTCATCAAAGAAGTGCAGCAACTATAAAGAAAGATGCTAAAACAATGGCTGCAAGTCAGTTTCATGCATATGCCTCTTTAGCTGAATGACAGGTAGCATGCAAGTGTGTGTGTGTGTGTGTGTGTGTGTGTGTGTGTGTGTGTGTGTGTGTGTGTGTGTGTGTGTGTGTGTGTGTGTCTTTGGCATTTGTGTTGTCATATGCATCAAAAATCTGCATAATTACAAATGGAGACACATCAGGGAGTGTTCATACATAATTATATGGTGCAGATTGCTATAGAAATCAACCTGACAGCAGTTATATTATATGAAATGTCATTACCACCTGCATGTGATATGGAATATCTGGATAATAGCATACATATTTGCTAATCTGACCTTCAGAAATTCTTGCCAGTAGAAACAATAGGTTCAATAATGTAACAGGGTTACTGAAAAAAAACTGTAATATTATGCACTTACTATACCACTTGGGGGTGATGCCTAAATTTCACTTCTTATGTCTGGAGATCATCAGAGCTCCCGCACTGCAGGTCTTCAAAATGATATCTGCATTGCTCCCCAATGTGGCAATCTGAGACTGGGGGCAACTTCTCAGTCCTCTCATAACAGACATTAACTTTCTTCAAGGTGCCTCATCAGGAGCCCATTAAGCATTCCCTTTAATGGCTATGAAGAAGACAAACCATACTCTTTTTCTGCTTCACAAACCACGCAGGCACACTCTATCTGCCACTATTAGAAGCTGTCATTCTCCCAAATCTCCATCAAAAATGGTGTCAATTTCATGAGGAACAAAATGGTAGCCTGTGAATCTCATTTGCAATGTAATCAGTAAGTTCTGGGAAGTTTTGCATTTGAAATGGCACAATGTACATACTCATACAAGTCTCCAACACAAGCTTGTGTCTACAAGATATCAGTGGCAAGCACTGGCAGTGAGATATGCTTAAACTCCAAAATATATGGCAGCAAAATAAAACGATTCAGAGATATTCATTCAACCTGCCCTAATTTGCCTATGGGCCACACAGATATAAACGTACGTTGTTTAAGAGCTGCACTGTCATGTTGAATACTAACTCATACAGAGTTTGGGAACTATACTGCATGTCTAGGAAGCAGCATTAGTTGACATAGTAGCAACCCCATAACCTGTATGCAGCTCTGAATGAGAAAATGCACAGTATTCTGGATAAGCTGTTTTTCATTTCCTTCCTAAGGATGTGGCTTCCTTGTATTGGAATTCATATTTTAAAAAGGCTAGCAGTATGAAGATGTTTGCCTGATGTATTTTCTGTTTTTAAACTGTTCTTGGCAACAAGCAAGCTCTCGTTATATGAACAACCTGTCTCTATACATTTGTATCACAATTATGCTAAGAAAATGTATTTATTTATTTATTTATTTATTTATCATTTGTTGACCGGGAAAGTCCGACTAGGTTCCACAGAGCCTGTTTTCAGCAGAGGCCCGAGGAGAAATGCTCCAGATGCATGTCTTTGGAATGTGGGAGGAACCGGAGTACCCGGAGGAAACCCACGTGAACACAGGGAGAACATACAAACTCCACACAAAAGGCACCCCAGCCAAGAATCAAACCGGTGAACCTCTTGCTGTGAGGTGACAAAGTTAGCCGCTGCACCACCCAAAAGATAGTTTATTTAATCTATGGGGTGGCCTATATTGGTGCACAAAGTGAGTCTATGCCCGCACACATATTGTACACAGATGTTTTCAGGTAGGATTATGTCACAGATGTTTCCCAAAATGTTTCCTCATGTCAGCAGCAGGGATGACTGCCATACCTGATACCTACCTATTGGTCACTGAATGACCTTGTGGGGGACTGCATATACACCAATTTCTGGCATGTACACCTGCTGTATGTATTCCCATTTCTGTCACTACATCTGTGCCTGTGATGATACTGTGATATAACTAAGTTACACTCTTGCAAGTAGCTATCATCATATCACTCCCACTAGTACATATAGTTTTGTTTCTTGTGCTCACAGGTGTCTGATTTTTCTGGTGGATGAGGTGGAAGGGTGGATAATTCCATCCTTGAAGAAAACTATGTCATGCTACAAGGATGGTGTGTGGCAGTACCTGTTAAAAAGGTGTGCTGACCAGCCTAGAACTGGGTGTGGTAGAGAGTGGTCTATGACATAAATGCTATAAAGCACTAAAACCACTCATTATAGCAATAGCGCAAGTATTTTGCTGTCATGCTATATCATATGAAGGCAAAAACACATTCCACTGACCCTGAGAGGTCAGCAACTGGGGAGTAGCCACCTGGGAACAACAGGCTGACAGAGCCATAGAAGATTATGGATTCCCTGCAAGGGATAATGGTTCTAGAATCGTCCCTGGAGAAGAGAACTTTGGTTTAAAGATGGATTGGCTGCCATATTTCTCAATGGAATGATGCACAAAGTTAGCACCAAAATGAGCAGATTTTTCCACAGTAACACTGCAGATGTAGACTGTAGAATGACCAAGGCATATATGTTTCCACTGAGATGTTATAGGTACATAAAGAATTCAGTCATGTCAGGACAGCAGCAAAAGTTGGGATTGTCTGGTATATCATGCCTGAGCACCCTTAGCATACATGCCACAAAGGTATGGTTTTGGTACATGTATTCCTCTTCATTCTGATGTGTCTTTTGTTGTGTATTTATAGGGCAGACCATTGCTGCAGGGACACTTCTAGAGAGTGGTGCAAGACAGCAGAGGCTGATGATGATGATGATGATGATGATGATGAGATAGATGCCTGAGTCACAGTCTGATGGCACAGGTGGCACTATCTGCCTGTCTCTCTGTAGCCATCCTGAGTGTGCATCCACCCACAGTACAGAATCAAAGTGTGGCGAAAAGTAAACACCAACAGAAACATTCCAACCGGCCACAATGTCGACCCAAATGATCGACACATTTGAGTCAACATTGTTACCGAAACCATCACATGATAGTCATATAGGAGCTAATGTAAATCAGACTCCAATATGACATATCAAGTTTTTGCACCCCCCCCCATACCCCCCACTAATATATTCAAACTCTGGGATTGCACTACAGTGGCGATATGGATGAATTTCCAATCCCTACTGTACCGTGATCTCCGTGCAGATAGTCGAATACACTTATGCGTAAGTACTGCTGCATTCGCATAAGTGTGTTCGACTATCCCATCCATTTATGTTTTGTGCACGACATTCTGAATTTCAGCAGCAATGCTGCCGACAGACTGTCGTTCGCGCAAACCACAGTAAACCTATATATATATATATATATATATATATATATATATTTTTTTTTTTTTTGTTTGTGGCTTTCGGCTTTTCCTGGTTAGGGGGGTCACTACAGCTAATGATTGGTAGTTGATTTTTACATGCCGAGTTACCAGCCCTGATGCACAACCTTCAATGAAGGTACGCCCATTCACACATGTCTCCACGCAGATGACGCTCTAGCTGAGAATCGAACCGGACAGCGTCTTACTGTGAGGCGACAACACTACCGCAGATATATATATATATATATATATATATATATATATATATATATATATATATATATATATATATATATATATATATATATATATATAAAATACACATACACAGTATATATATATATATATATATATATATATATATATATATATATATATATATATATATATATATATATATATATATATATATATATATATATATATATATATATATATATATATATATATATATGTATATATATATATATATGTATATATATATATATATATATATATATATATATATATATATATATATATATATATATATATGTGTATATGAAGCTGCACCATGTGAGTGCTCACCACCCGAATGAAGGAGAGGTCCACCTTTGCCCCAATGAACAGTGATGCCCCCCTCGCTTCTACTGTATTGCATCTAAGGTGTGGATAGCCACCATTTCACAACCTCTGTGTCACAGCTGGCCTCTGATATGTGGCCAGTATTCAGAATCCATTAGCAGATGTGCCACAGTATCATCCATGCACAGTCTTCTGCAACCCAGTTGAGTATGAAGCTGATTGCTGTGTTACATGGAATCCATGATTACATGGAGTCCAGAGGTACAGTCCTCATTGGTCTTATAATGTCTAAGGTGGCACATGCTACTTCCATCTTCACCTTCATGTGGAGGAATGTTAGCCCTACATCACTGCCCACATTGGTAGAATTATCTAAGGTCAAGGTAGGATATATACCAGTGTGTGACAATGTCATGGTGTACACAATCTGCACCTGTATCTGGACATGTACATTGCTCTGCCACTCCTTCTTCTAAGAAGCCACAGCATTTAACCTCAAGTGTCATGATGAGCAGATACATCGAAATCACAGTTCCAAAGTCACACACCATCTGTGTCATGGGTGTCCCCAAATTCGAGTGCAAAAAAACAGCATAGTGGCCTCTTTTAATGGTTATACAGTGGTACCCCATTCCATTCCATTTCAAGAAAAAATTGTCTGTGATACTGAGTATCCATCACCCTGAGATTTTTATTTAATTAATTTATTTATTTTACATTTGTTAACTGGGTTAGTCTGGCTGAGCTTTTGGCTCATTTTCAGTAGAGACCCAGGGAGAAAAGCTCCTCTGGACTAGAAAACAATTTATTAAATTTTAGTAACATAGTAGTAACAATCAGCTATAGAATCTTACAAGCAGAGACCTGGAGAGAGAAAAAAAGCTTCTCGGGCAATTCAATTATACAGAGTATTAACCATTGGCAGACAAGTATGTGAGTTGTTACAAACAAGGTTTTAAACAATTAGCAGAAGAAAATGTGACTAGTTACAATATTATTTTCGAGATCCTATTATTTGGAGATCCTCATCTCCACCTCCTGTAACATGCCACCCATCCAGCATGTATAAACAGACATATGTCATTATGTCCTTAGCTATTTTTGCACATGATGACAGTTGTGACCTATTCCACCATCTTTCCTGTATGGTAAATGCAAGAGTGTCTTGTGGACAGTGTTTCTTAGTCATGCACTTACCTGCATAGCCTAATATTAAACCACTGCATGCATAATCCTTGCTCTGTGTGACCACACATTGTCACTCCATGTTAATAAGGACCTATAAGCCTGAACTAGATGTCACCTTTTGCCTGCACTGCCATGTATTGCATTAGTTACTGTCAGGAAGGAGGTGATTATATGGCCGATGGTTGCTGTGTTTCCCCTACTCTCTCCCAATACGACAGTGACATCGGTGCTCCTTCCCTGACACTGATGTGCATGCTCAGTTAGATTTTGCTAGTTCCTGGGCGTGCACAGCATATATTTTCACCAGCATACTATGAATCATATACCATGTTAAGAGCATCCTGATGTCCCTGACAAGTTCATACTAGAGGCAGTGGAATTGAGCTTTGAGCAGGCTGATCACACACTCTACAGAATATGGGATATGTGCATTCATGGTGCTGTGCTGGCAGTCTTCTATACTCTTTAGGTTCTATATGGGTGTCATAAGCCAGGGATCTATTGGGTATCCAGCATCACCTGTAATACATTATAATAATTACACTCCCTGCACTTACTAACTAGATGGTCTTGAGGAATTTCATTATGCAGAAAGCAACAATGTAACTGAGATGTGTGCCATACATGTGAATCATGGAAACTGTGCCGGTGCTGTGTGGACACTGTTGTAATCACACATGTATCACACACTACATGACAGTTCATGGAGTGGTAGCACTTCATGTTCACAAACCTTTGTGACTGCGGGTTAGGTGGTATCCTTACTGCTACATGTGTGCAAACTTTGCTATCTAATACCTCAAGGAGGAGAGTAATGTCAATAAAGCCATGCAAGGTATTAGAGCTCTCCTGTGGTATGGCAGAAAACCATATATGCTCATCCACATGTAGAAATATTATGTTGAAGAACTTGTTGTATTTTAGAGACAGAAGCCTCTGAGATGACCAACATGTTCTCATTTGGTGTGTGAAATGTCTCTGCAGCTAAAACAGAAATAGTTATACATACCTTATTCTACACAGCCACAAATTCCCGTTGAAACTTTGTGTGAAACTAGGCCTGTGCAGTGTCCTCATCAATGCTAAAGTGATCTATGATCTTTTAATCAATGAAATTACACCACATCGCCTGCTAGTAGTAACATTTTAATTGATGTTGGATGACAGCAGACATATTCCAATGGGAACAGCTAGTGGTACGAACTATACTATGCTACTGCATGGCTGCTGATGCTCCAAGCTTTCCATCTGTAACTCCGACATTTTTGGAATGTCTGGTCCTTTTATAATCAGGAACTGTTAGTGCACCATTTCCTTAAAATTGAACTATGAGTTACAATTATGTCCCCCAGCATACACTTGCATATCATTAGAACCTCATTTTCTCCCATCCCATTTAATTTGCATATCATTATGTAGTCATTTGCATGTATTTTCTGTGACCCATTTGGGCTCAGAGCACTGAAGCTTAATGTGGTACTATAAATCACTACTGGACTGTGTCAGTCTGTACATTGCCAAGTCCAGAGCAAATTATTCACACTGTGTACCATGCAACCAATCTAGAATCCTGGCCAAAGCATTAGAGTATCATATTACTCAACTGTACAGAGAAAAGAAGGGAGATAAGGCTGAAGGAAAGAAAATGGAGGAGGATAAAAATTAATGGAGAGGAAGAACTGGAATACATATGAATACAGCATGAAGGAAAATGTGAGGTTAGGATGAGAGTGAAATGAAGAGGCGAAATGAAGTGTCAAAAGTTTTTTTTTGTTTGTTTGTTTTGTTTTTTTTTTTTTTTTTTTTGTTTTTGAGAATGGGAATTAGAAACATGATGCATTTAATAGGATAAATGAACCTTGTGATATTCCACTCATAACACAGCTTTCCTCACAGTGGGCCCATTTCTATTCAGAGCTCTACTTCAAAACTATCAGAATGGGAATCACTCCAAATTTATGAAACATGCAGATTAATGTTTAATTTAGGGTGGTTTCACATGTCTTGTTAATTTCAGGTTAGACCACAGTTATAACCATTCTTTAGATTATTACTTTGGAAGCATATTCAATAATTCCCACTGAATTCTATGTGTATAACTTGACTATGTTTCTACAAATCTACTATTTACTGGGTGCAGGATTCAGTAACAGCTACACAAAGTGTAGCGATCATGTTGGCATAGTGCAGCACCACCAACACAATATAGCATGATTTTGTGTTCATTAAGCAGCTCTACATGATCTGTAGAGCCATCAAACAGTGGGAAATGGCAGAATATGCTAATTCATAGGCTCATAGGATCATGGGATCATAGGAAGTTACTAGGCTATTGGCCCCGAGTCCCTTACAAGCCTAACCAAGAATTTAGCCTTTGTTCCGACAAGTCAGCACCTGATGCCCCTGTCCAGCAGGGACACAGGTGGAATCCCTGGGGTGTATTTTCTGTTCCTCATCCAGTTATCCAGGTTGTGCTTAAAAAGGGTTAATGAGGTACTCTGCTTGATGTGGAGTGGGAGTCTATTACACAGAAGGGGGAGCCTCTGGGACACAAATCTGTCCTGCCAGCAAGTCCTATTGATGTCACAGACCAAGTTGAGGTCGTGCTTGTAGGTTACTCAAGTGGAGCTTGACTTGCAGATATGCAGCAGTCCCATCAAGGTGGGGTCTGAGATAGTTTTATATTCCAGACAGAGGTCACCTCTGAGGAGTCTGTAGGAGACCGAGTAGCGGGACAGGGCCTTTAGCCTATCTGTTTAGGGTAGATGTTTGAGGTACTGGATTCTCCTGATGAGGAACCTCTGTGGTCTTTCCAGCTGCTGCATGTGCTTTGTGAGATACATGCCGAAAGGGGCATTGTATTCAATAATGGGTTTTATAAGGGAAGAATACAGGGATGTTATGACCACCTTGTCCCTGGATGAGATACCCTTACTAATGAGATGGGCCATGTAGAAACCTTTCCATACAATGGAGGCAATATGGTGGTCAAAAGTCAGTTTGCTATCAACCTGGGGGCCCATGTCTTTCATGACTGATTGCATGCTTAGGACCTTGCTATTAATGTGATAATTTGTGGGGATGCACTCTCCCCAAAGGGGATGATGATGCATTTTTTGGAATTCAGTTTGAGGCCTTGTTTCTCACACCATTCATATGTTTGGGTGAGACCCTCTTGGAGGATGTCCACATCACTAGGGGAACCGATGACAGTGCCCAGCTTGCAGTCATCTGCAAACTTCATCAGCCATAGCCCACTGGCTTTGGCCTGCACCTCAGAAAAGTATATCCCAAACAAAAAAGTCCCCAAGACCAATCCCAGGGGTACACTACTCATTACGAGTGGACTGCTGAGGTGGCTTCCCCTATTTTGACTAGGTGGGTTCTATCAATGAGCCAGTTTGCTACCCATCTGGTAACATAGATCGATGCCTAGTTGAGATAGTTTATCTATTATATCTGAGTGAGGAATAGTACTGAAGGCTTTAGCCAGGTCAAGGTAGCAGGTGTGCACCATCTTCCCCTCATCCATGGCTTTGGTGACTGCCTCAAAGAAGTCGACCAAATTTAACAGGCATGTCCTCCCCTTGATGAAACCAAACTGTGTGGGATCAAGTGTTTGGAGGTTTCTAATGCCTTTGTTAATGAGGTCCGTGATAATCCGCTCCATGGCCTTGCAGATCCAGCTAGTTAGGCTGATGGGTCTATAATTTTCTGGATTAGTGGACGCTCCACCTTTGTGCAAAGGGATGACAGTGGCTGTTCTCCACTTTGCTGGGATGAAGCTAGACTCAGGCTTTGATTGAATAGGGTGCCTAATGGTGCTTTAAGTTCTTGTCTGAGTTCATGCAGGATACAGCTTGGGATGTTATCTGCTCCCATGGAGGCTGTATTTTTTGCCTTTGATAGGGCAGTGATGCCTTGCTCCCTAGAGATAAGGGGAGTGGGGCACATACTGGGGATGTCCTGATTTACTGATGGGAGGGACAAAGGGGGTGAAGTTTTCACCGAACCTGTCTGCCAGCAGGTTGGCTATATCTATGGCATTTTTGTATGTGGTGTCCTTGACCACCAGTTCTGAGCAGATCTGGGTGCTTCCCTTGAGATTGTGGACATAGGCGAAGAAAGCCTTGTGATTGTCTTTAGCAGATGTGGCCAGTTTGGAATCAAAATTTACTTTGGAGAATTTCACTACTGCTCTTATTTGCTTGTTCAGACTGAGGAGAGATTGCTTTCATTTAGCCACCTGCTCCTTCTTGGTCCTGGACAGCATTTCTTTCCTTTTATTATAGAGTCTATTTATTGCAGGTGTCCACCAGACAGGTTTACTATCCCTTGAGGAGGAGGATTTTGTCCTTTTGGGTATTCCTGATTCCATGCAGCTATATATGTGCTCCTATAGTACTTTGGTGTAGGTTTAGGCATATGTGCCAGTTCCTATGGAGTGGGAGGGAGCTGTGAAGCTGTTTATACCTTCCATCAGGAGGTTGTAATCAGCTTTCGAGAAGTTGTTTTGTTTGACCCTATCTAGGGGGTTGTCTGGGGAGATGGTGACTTCAAAAGTGACTGCTTTGTGATCAGATCTTACCAGGAAGGATGACACTGTAGGGATGCAGCAGTGGTTACTCATGTTAGTTAATATTAAGTCCAAGATATTTTTACCTCTTGTGGGGGTGTCAGCCAGCTGGTCTAAGACATTTCCATTGATGAAATCAAGACATCTCTGGGCATTTGTGTTTTGGCATGAGAAGTTCTTCCAATCTATTGTTGGATAGTTAAAGTCACCCAGGATCTGGGTAAATAGTCATATTTTGATAGATTCAAAGAGGTCCAGATAGGTTGAGTGAGTATCTTGAGTCAAAGTTGGAGCCTGTATTTGCCTGGAGTGTCACCTGTGTGTTGTACTGTTTGACCAGCCTACCTCCTTTTGCTTTGCTACCCATGGCATGGGGTCTGAATGTATGATAGGATGAGTAACCTGATATGGCTGAGGTGCCCTCATAGCTTTGAACTAGGTTTCTGTGACTGCACAACTGTCAGCATCTTCCAGGGTTAAGAATGCTTGCAATGATTGCAGTTTCAAGTTTAGACTCCTAGAGTTTAGCAGTATGACCTTTAATTTGCGTTTTGATGAAATTTCATCTTGGTAGTTTTGACATCATGGCATTGCCTAAAAAAAGCATCATGGTGGGGGCAAAAGCCTTTGCCAGGAGCATGAAGCCCAAGGGAGACAAATGCAGGCCATCTCTGGCAAAGCATTGTGGTTTGTCAGTCGTGTCTTCCCAGGCGGTTAGGTACTGGATCCCCTTGTAAAGACACCAGAAACTAAGCCAATTGTTAAAGTCAATCATTTTCTGTTTGTATTGAAGAATCATTCTGGGTGATGGTAGAATGCTGCTTAACGCTAGGAACATACCTGCCTGAGACACATATTCAGCAAGCTCTATCATGTATCTCTTCATGTAGTCCAAGGAGGTACATCTCAAGTCATTCATGCCAACATGGACTATGACAGAGTCATAACAGTACCTGCTGTTGAGAGACTTGAGTGCATGGGTGATATTGTGGAGAAACAACTAAGAGTGACTTTCTCCTTATCCAGCCTGGTGAGGGGTGTGACACCCCTGCACTGGCCCAGTAATCAAGGAGCCTCAATCCTCACCACTGGCAATAGTGGAAAATGTACACACTGGGAGGAAGACAAGTACACACACACAGTAAATGCAATTTCCCTTATGAGCACACAGAGATCACAGTCAGTCTGGGGCTGGTTTCTCCCTCTTTCTCCAGATTGCCAATAAGACTCCCCACTGGCACAGCTATAGGGTTGAGATTTCAGTTGAGTGGCCAAACCAAGATCTCCAGTGCCCTCTCTTTCCAACCAGTGCTTCATGTCTCTGCCCAAGTAGCTGACACACACACTCTGAGATTTGATTTATATACAAACACACACACACACACACACACACACACACACACACACACACACACACACTCCTGGGAAAGGCTGGCGCAGATTCGCTAGCTATGCCCCCTTCTTCCCAGACTATAAGGTAGTTCCAACTGCCACCAGCCACTCTTTATCAGCTGCTTTAAGGCCCTTAACAAAGGGTGTCCAATCCTACTGTGTAATGTTACTATTAATCCAAATGGTAGTTTGACCAAGAGCCACACTACTAGGAGTGGCCTGTACAGTGTCACCAAATAGTTATGCAAGTATGACCTGCCACAATTAAAAGGTGTAAATATATTTAATAATAAATAATAAAAGAACAAGAAAATAGTAAGTAATCAGTTATCAGAGTTCAAAATCACAGGAAATATTTGAAACAACATTGCAGGACAGTCTCAAATAAATAAAGAAAACATCTAAGCCATACTTCACTATATTCTTATCTGAATCTAAAAGAGTTACTATGCCTTAAAAACTACTTACAGAACAACAAGCAGCCAGAAGTGATGAGTGGATATTCTTGTTAGGTCAAAGACAAAATACAAAATGCCCTCCTCTCTCTCTATCAGAGAGTTCTTAAATTAATATCAAATATTACTGCTAGGTTAGCTTGGATGACATCACTTTTTTTCACTTGACTTTAGTTCCCAAGCTAAGCCCCCATTGTCAGAAACTACCAACATTTTAGCATCTCCCTGTGAAAAAATACATATCCCTCAGATCTTTGCAACTGCTGGAAGACATAAAACAATAAAACACTTACAAAACAAGGCAGAAGGTACCCTAGTTCTAGACATCTTATCTCCTTGCTGTATTGAAACTAACTTTTATAGCACAATCATAAAACAATTTAGTTTCAACTATTTTCTTGAAGTTTTACAAGTTAACCCTCTATGTTCTAGTTCCCACTGTTAAAACATATGCATTTATACATATACAATTGCTTATATACATGTCTGCTCTAATCCAGCAGGGCACGCTGTGGTCACATTTCCAGGCTCAGCACTGTACAAACCTTGTTCAACACACACTTCTGTACCAGCAGTTTAATATACACATAACATACAGCTCTAATGAGGCAATGGGGGCTTAGCATGGGAACTAAAGTCAAGTGACAAAAATAGCACAAGTAACAAAAAACTGAGGGTGATGCTACTCAATGCCAGAAGTCTAAAACTCAAACTGCATGCACTCGAGGCACTCCTCAGTATGGAGAAAATCGATATATGTGCAGTTACAGAAACCTGGTTTAAGGCTCCAAAGAGCACCCCAGCACTACCAGACTACAACTCATACCATACATTTCGGCCACAGAACTCTGACCGAAATACAAAAGGCGGGGGCGTATCCATATTCATCAAGGATACCCACACCTCCAGGCTAGTGGCACAGCATGATGCTTCAGAGATCATCCACGTGCAACTAACAATGGGCAAAACCGCAATTCAAATTGTAGCTTGCTAAAGATCACCGACCATGTGCCAGGACCCGCATTCTGCATTTCTAGAAACACTGGGAAATATAAAGATCCTACCAAACACCCTAATATTGGGTGATTTCAATTACACAAACATTAATTGGGAGAACTACTCAAGTACTAACTCCCTTGCCCAACATTTCCTAGAATTTATAAACTCAAACACCCTGGATCAACTGGTCAACACTCCCACCAGATGTGACAACATATTGGACCTGGTAATCACCAACATGGGTGACTGGTGCTCCACACCAGAGGTCAACCCCTGACTGGTTATATCTGACCATAAACAAATCACTTTGGATATCCACATTCTGCCCCCACCCCCGGACAAGGAAACCACAGTGAAAAACTTTTCAAAAGCAAACTTCATGTTACTTAAGACCAAGGTGGAAAGTTTCAAAGCTCCCATGCTAAAGGATAACATTGTCCAAGCTGCAAAATCCTTTACTAATGCATTCTACAGGCACCTACAAGAATGCATGGATCGTGCTATCCTAAGCAAAACCAAGACTCACTCCTCCAAGAAAAGGAAACCAGTCTGGTGGACTCCTGCCATAAACAAGCTATACAATAGAAGGAGGAAACTAGTACAGAAAAGAGTAAAATCCCAAGAAGGGAAGACATCCCTGATCAGTATCAGCAAGAAACTACGATCACTCATAAAATCATCCAAGGCGAGTTTCGAAAGAAAAATTGCCAAGAACTCCAAAAATAACTATAAGGCATTCTTTAGCTATGTCAAGAATCTAAGTGGCAATGTTCAGATCTGCTCGGAGTTAGCGCAGAATGGTACAAAATACACTGAACCGACCGATATTGCCAACATCCTGGCAGACAGGTTCAGCGTAAACTTCACCCCCCTCTCACCCCCAAAAGGGCCCATAACCATACCAGAAGAATGTAGAGCTCCTGAAATCACAGACAATCAGGTTAAAACAGCCCTCTCCAAAGCCAAAAACATAGCATCAGTAGGGCCAGATGGAGTCTCAGGCTATGTCTTACATGAGCTCAAAGACGAACTAACTCCTCACCTAAACACAGTGTTCTAACTCAGCCTCTCCACAGGTTACGTACCCATAGAGTGGCGCACAGCAATGGTTATTCCACTCCACAAAGGTGGAGCCACAACAGACCCCGGGAACTATCACCCTATAAGCCTGACTAGCTTGGTCTGCAAGGCTATGGAGCACATCAACATGGAACTCATTAACAGAGACATTGGGAACCTGCAAACACTGGTCCCTACCCAGTTCGGCTTTGTTAAGGGCAGATCATGCCTCCTAAACCTGGTGGACTTCTTTGAGGCAGTTACCAAGGCTATAGATGAGGGAAAGGTGGAACACACAGCCTACCTAGACCTCACAAAGGCCTTTGACACCATTCTCCATTCTGGTATTATAGACAAGCTCACCAGCCTGAACATAAACCCCTACGTCACAAGATGGGTTGCCAACTGGCTTATGGACAGAACCCACATGGTAAGAGATGCGGGAGCTAGGTCTGACTCTAAACCGGTTACAAGTGGTGTTACCTAGGGGTCAGTCCTAGGACCCCTCCTGTTCGGCATATACTTCTCAGAGGTACAGGCAAGCACAAGAGCACTATGTCTGACCAAGTTCGCAGACGACTGCAAACTAGGGGCTATAACTGACTCTCCGGCTGACACAGACATCCTCCAAATAGGTCTCACTGAGATGGACACCTGGTGTCAAAATCATGGCCTCAAGCTAAATGACAAAAAGTGCATAGTCATCCCCTTTGGAAAAAACAAAGTACCCATAAACTACCACATAGGTGGTAGTCCCCTAAATACGGAAGATGTAATAAGGGATCTGGGAACCCAAGTAGATAGTAAACTCTTCTTTGATAATCACATTGCCACAGTGGTTAGAAAATCCTTCTACATGGCACACCTTATAACAAAAGGGTTTGCATCCAGATCAAAAGAGGTCATTGTGCCCCACTAATCATCGCTCATCAGACCCATCATAGACTATAACACCCCATTTGGGATGTATCTTACAAGACACCTGCAACAGCTGGAAAGACCACAGAAGTACCTCACCAAGAGGATCACTGACCTCAAACAGATGCCCTATGCAGCTTGACTGAAGAAACTCCAGCTGTACTCGGTTGCATACCACCTCCTCAGAGGTGATCTCTGCCTGACATACAAGGCCATGTCCAACCTAGAACTGATCGGCATGCTCCACCTAAAGAAAAGCTTATCCCCTCAAGCCACACACTCTAGGGATCTAAACCTCACCTCAACAATAAATAGGACGTGCTGGGGGGATAGATTCCTGTCACAGAGACTTCCCATGCTTTGGAACAAGATTCCAATCTACATTAGGCAGAGCTCTTCGCTAACACTCTTCAAGAGAAACCTTGACAAGTGGATGGGAAACAGAAAGTTTACCCCGGGGATCACTTCAGTGGCTCTGCTGGACAGAGGCACAGGGAACGAATCTAAGGGGGCGGCAAAAGTCAACACATTCTGGCTAGGCTTATAAATGCCTTCGGGCAGATAGCCTAGTACCTACCTATGAACTTATGAACCTAATACATTTGTAAGGCAAGCATATGAATCATGTTGATATTCACAAATGACATATGATTATTTACAAAATTCCAGATAGATGGGCTGGCAGTGTGACAAGGGGCACATCTATGGGTCTCACAATGTAGTCTCCTATGACTAATATGTTGGGTTTATGTTTCGGCCTTAGTCGCTGTGAGACACTGGTGTGTGGACTATGTGTGGTGTATGTTGTGGTGGGCATTGGAGTTTGCATGCATGTCTCGGAGGTCTCTTTTGTTTGGGTATGTTTTTGTTGAGAACCTCCACATATGTGGGTGTGTGCTGTGTAGGTGTGGGTGGTAGATGAGGTGTGGTGTTTATGCTGACAACCTTCTCAGTGCCAGATATACTGGCTTGTGAGGGAGAGAGCATTTACTCTAGGATCTTAATGTAATTGTATCTTTCACAAATTGTGTTCCTAGGTGGTAGTAGTAGAGGGTTGTCTGTGTACATGAGGCAGTTGCTACACTGTCTCAAGATACCCATATCAACCAGAGTGACAGGCAAAAGTGTAGGAAATTGTCCATCCATACTTGTCAGAAACTGAGGAAAAGAGGCCAGAGAGAGCTAAGAGTGTAAAGGGAGGAAGGTTTAAGAGTAGTACTACTAGGTGATCACACAAGTGCTACTAAGGGAAAATGTGTAGCTGGAATACCTCCCAAAGGGTTAAAAACAGTGCAGCTACAGCTCTGGATGCAGAAAACCTGTATCTAGACTATGCTACTCAATTTAAGGGTTAAGAAAACAATAAAACTCACAAAATAGCACAGATTAACCACTACAGACAAAAAACAGAACTCACAGTATGAAAAATACAGTTGAACAGTAATGAAATGCAGTAAAATGCAATTAAACAGTAATGAATTGCTGTAAATAGCAATGAAATGCAGTTAATCAGAAAATTGCTTTAAAACAGTGCAAATGTGATAAATTAGCTCACAATCACAACAGTAACAAAGTAGCTCAAATAAAGTATAAGGCTACCAACAAGCAGTAACAAATGTGGAAAACTAAATGTAGTTGAACACCTAAGCACAAGCAAACTGAAGTAGGAAGAGGCACAATTTTTTTTTTATTAGAAAGTTAGGAGACTCAAGGTTAAGAAGCTAAAAGGGTGGGCCTTCACAACTGATTTCACTGCACTCAGTAAAATGAGGTGATGTAATGGGACTGGGAGGAGTGTCCAATATGAAATTTATTGTACATGCTGCCAACTCAAAAGCCACCAGTCTTTAATACCATGACAACAGCTGGGCAGGTGGTGGGATCAGAACAGAGATAATGATTGAATTCACTAGGCCTAAAAAACAGTTGCACAGTTTAAACAGATATACAGCAGGTATTGTTTTACCAAAAGTCCAGAAACAGTTGGAAATAAGCAACTTATCTTCTGTAGTCTCTCAGCATAAACAGCAGAGCAAGTGCAGAAGGCCTTACTCACTGCAGCTTTTAGCAAAAAAGCACAAACTGGTTTAAGCACTAGCTATTTAAAGCAAAGAAACAAGGAACCAGCCAAATTATCCAATTAAAAAAAAAACCCTGTGTAGTAATTCTAGCCAGATCAGACTAGTCTGAATCCCCCTCCCACGAAGAAACAGCTAGGCCTCTCTAGACAAAATATTGTACTATAAGCCTAAAAGGTCACAAACAGTAACAGATATTTAGCTCTATGCTAGGGTTTTTCAAGTACCACAGTAAGTGAAATGCACAGAACAAACAGAGAAACAAAAAGGAGACAAAAATCAGAACAGAATTAAGGACTGAATTTACTAGGCCTAAAAAAACAGCTGCACAGTATAAACAGATATGCAGCAAATATTGTTTTAAAGAGCCGAACTACATGCTAATTAATAAATCCAATATGGTAGAGCTATTCAGGAAGCAATAAAGCAATCGTACACTCAGTGTAGGCTTTTGCCTTGTACATCAAAACGTTCTGAAATACAGGTACGATTTTACTTAGAAAAAAATATGTTAGGGGTTGCTACTGTTATTATTATTATGCTGTATGCGCAATAGGGTTTAAATCAGGGTACTACTGCTGCCAGACCTTGGGCAAGAAGAAGGCTTCTTAGACCCAGTTTGACATATCATGGGATGCATGAAACAGACAGATACAGGGCTGACAGAGAAACATTCAAGGAAATATGCCATCTCTGCCACCCATCACCTCAGGCCCCAGGGAAATCATGGAGGATTCATCTCTGTGGAAACAAAGGTATATTCAGCATTACATATACTAGCTGCTGATACCTGGCTCTCTCATGACCCTCCTTCATTATCTAACGAAAAAGGTGAACGTTAGTTTAGGCTGCCATAGTTTGTAAAAACCAGCCAGGTGGCATTGCATGGCTGACAGCACTCTGGATAGTACTCATGTTAAAAATACACTTGACATGTATCTTGTGCTCTACAAAGTACATGCCTGATCTTGCAAGGAGATGTGAGAAGGAAGAATCATTCACCTGAATGTACTTCTTGCACCGGTCATTGGTACATATACCCATGCATTGCATTTCATTCACTATCTGTAATTTTCCTAATGCATATCACCCTTCTGATGTCTTTTCTATTGCTCTCCACTTGGCATTGTGCAAACACAGTTCACTACTTAAGGAAAAAAGTAAAAATGTTTGTTTAGGCTGCCTCAGGTATCTCAAAAATGCCCGGTGGCTTTGCATGTCTGGCAGCACTCTGGATAGTAATCATTCCAGAAAATACACTTGTCAGCTAACTTTCTGTGTGGCACAAGGTGTTATAGAGGTGAATTGAGAGAAATAAGGTATATGAAGCATTGTTCAAATCCTGTTTACAGAGCAACTTGTCATAATCTACAATGTTTACTTTTCATTCATAATCCATTTTAAGGTACATTTGCTGTCCACTTGGCATAATGCAAATAAGATTCATAACCTAAGGAAAAAGTGAAAAATTTAGGCTACTTTAGATAGCTCAAACACACCTGGTGCCATTGTACACCCCCCCCCCCCCACAACAGGGAAGAGTACTTATATCAGTAAATGAACCTGACAGATGTTGAATTCTGTGCTACAAGGTGAAACTGAAGTAAATCAAGAGAGATAAGGCACATGAAGCATTGTTGGAAACCTGTTTAACAGTTTGTCATTATTCACAACATTTACTTTTCCATTTTTTTCCCCATTTTAAGGTTTTGCTTTCTATTTGGCAGCACACAAACATGGTTCACACCTAAGGTAAAAAAAGTGAAAGATTTAGTTTAAAGCTGCCTTCACTAGCTCAATCATGCCTGGCAACATTGCTCTATCACTCTAGGAAGTACTGAGAGAAGAAATCCTACGGTTCTAGAGCTACCTCTGTGGCACAAGGTGTAAGGACAATGACCTTTGAGAAATAATACAGGCTATTAAGAGTTTGACTCCAACTCCAAGATAATTTTTAAGAAGGGTGTAAGGAGCACACATTTCAGTCATTTTTGAATAGGACTGTGACAGAAGAAAAAAACGATAATGTTACATCTGTTTCCTGCAAGCAATGTATCATTAAGCCTTGTATAATGAAAATGTACTTTCTATTATACTAAAGGTTCATACATATACACAACATAATGTATGTCTACCTTCCTAAACATGACGAATATATCTCATATAAAAATCACTTGCATTTGTTTTATGGGCACAATATGTTTGTTGTAGTCATTATGACTCATCACATATCCAATGTGCTCAGGGCTCTTATGTACATAACATAAACTGACCTGTCTTGAGCATCATGTTCAACTGCATCCATATGAACCATAATCACTTGCAGTAAGAATGACCTTTACATAGCAATGCACTCCAAGACAGGACTACAACTGCACACATATAGGCTGTATGAAGTCTATCTCCATTCATTCACATATTAATAAATGTCTTCTCCTGTGGCAATGTCTGATACTACATTAAATTGCACTTTACCTCCTTTATTCCATGGGTTCAGTTCTCAGCTGTTATTTTAACATTGGGTAAGTCTAAAACTGATAATATGCTAGAATTCAGCCATCTTTCACCTTCCAAAGTGCAACCTTCAAAAGCCATGCTAGGAAGCATTCCATTGTTTAACAGTGGAACCTGTGATACCGTATTTCCCCGAAAATAAGACCGGGTCTTATACTTTTCCCCCACCGAAATATGCATTAGGGCTTATTATTAGGGGATGCCTTATTTGCCCCCCTGCGTACAACAATCTACATTTATTCATTTATTCATGTACAAACATCGACATTTATTCATGTACACAAATCAACATTTATTCATCTACACAAATTGACATTTATTCATGCACACAAATCGATATTTATTCATCTACACAAATCGACATTTATTTGGTACTTTTCCATTATTGGGCAACAGTTCTAGGTAACACGTTAACAGTTGTGTGAGAATTTTACATAAACAGTGCAATAAACATTTCAACTTCAGAATATCTACACCTTGGCTTTCACACTGGAATAATTCATGCTTATCAGAAAGTGCAGAAAAATCTCAATACATGCGTATTGGAGGAGGGGAATAAAACAGGTGAATAACTGCCACTTTTTGAGTGGTGATGCTTTCTTTATTCCTTACCCAAACCATAAGAGAAGAATGAGGGAAAGTCATAAAAATAAAGTCTGGGAACTAGCGGCCTTACTTTGTAATTACCCCTTGATAATGAAACGTCACCTTAATACAATAAAGTAAAAAAACTGACAAGAGCTTGCTGGCAGCTGAAAGCAGAAGCAATCCATTCTGTTGCCTGATAACGGAAAAGTTATTCAAATAGAGTCATGTCATCTTCTTCTGGGATATTGTCATAAGTCTCCAACCCCCGAATTCCGGCCTGAATTTCTTGCGACTCCATTTCCTGCAGAACCATTGGCCCCAGTCTGTCATGCCTAGCAATAGAGCTCTCCTTAAAGGAGCACTGCTTGTCAATGTAGCCTGCTCATAGTGCATTGGCAACACAACTGTCAGTGATTTTGTCCCATGAATTCTTCACCCAAGTCATGACCTCTTGCAGGCTAGGCTTCACAAAGTTTCCACGCTGATTGCTCTCCATTCTATTTTCAATGTAGTCATTGAGTTCCATGCGCAAATGGTCCTTGAATGGCTTGTTTATTGCAATATCCAGTGTCTGGAGACAGACAGTCATCCCTGTGGGAATCATTATTTGATCTATTCTTCTCTGTGCAAGGAAGTTCTTCATGTCTTTAGCGTGGTGAGTGCAGTCTGAATCCCAGACTAGCAGACCTTTTTCGCCACCTTGCAAAACAAGTGGCAGCATTACATCAACCCACTTCCTTATAACTGCTTGTGTGCACAAGGCTTTTTTGGTTTCAAGAATGTAAATGCCTGAAACACATCCAGTCTTATCTTTCTTGCCCTTACTAATGATTAGAGGTGGGGTTTTCTTTCCATATACACAAATTGTCAAAATACAGGTAATACATGCATTTTCATAACCAGTGGAGGGAATGTAGATTGATGAGGCACCCCTCTGATCAATTGTTGTTTGAGATCCTTGGCTCATAAATGCTGCAGTTTCATCCACAGCAATCATGTTGGAGAGTTGGTATTTAGAAAAGTCGATGCCATCAACAAAGGACTTGAATGCAAGTGCACGTTTAATAACTTCAGTATCTTCCAGCTTGAACAGTGTTGTTGATCTTCTTAGAGACAGTTCATATCACTGAAGGAAGCCATCCAGCCAATGTTGTGATGCTTTGAATTCTTCTGAGGATATTCTAACTGTGATGCCATTGCAAGGGCAAATGCTTGAATATCAGCCCCGCGCACATCCAAAGCCTTTGCTCTCCTGTTAGCAATCCATTCACAGATGATGTCTTCCAGCTCAGGAAATAATGATTGCCGACCTGATCCACACTTGCACTTCTTAGCATTTCCCTCGTCCATCTGTTGACTGAGGTTATCGTACTCTGCTCACCATTTTCGGACCATTCGGATATCCAACTTCTTCTCTTTGCAGAAAGCCATCAGATTCTTTCCCTGGGAGTCCTCCACAATTCCTTTCTTGAACTTGATGGAATAGCTCTTTTTTTTTGCACTCATCTTGTCTGGGGGGGTTAATTGAAGACCTATGCACTGGAGTGGCAACAAAAATGGTGACAGTTAAGAAGACACAACCACACCCATTCATTATCAAGTGCACACGTTTTATGTGCATTGTCTGTACTTTGACCAATCAAAGTACACTTGCCAGTGTTTATGGGTCAAAGATCTCAAACATCATGTGTGAGTGAGGATTAGGGTTACAGTAAGAAATGTGTACTCCCAGGAAAGAATCCTATGACTTTCTGCAAAGAGAAGAAGTTGGGTGTCCGAATGGTCCAAAAATGGCGAGCAGAGTATGATAACCTCAGTCAACAGGTGTCAATAATATTATTATTTTATAATTCAACACATCTGTCATGTGTTGTTGATAATCTTAACTGGAGCTTATTTTTGTGGTAGGGCTTATATAATAACCACCTTGGAAAACCATGCTAGGCCTTATTCTCTGGTTAGGTCTTATTTACAGAGAAATACAGTAATTGGTGGAACATCACGCATGGCACGGCTCAGTGCCATATGCATATTTCCACAATACAAGTAACATGGGAGATATGAATTAGGCACCATTTCAGACATAGTTTGTAAGCATGACTTTTGCAGACATGGCTATCAATGGAGAGAACAATGCTAAATTTAGAGGATAAAGGAGGGGTGTTGAAGAGTCCAGGATATTTGTGATATTCCTCCTGAAGTGCTACAGCCATAGGATGCAGTAGGGGAATTATACTAGGTCTAAGTATAAGGCTGAAGCTTGGAATAGCTTAGCCAAGGCTGTCTCCTCTGCAACAGGTATTCCATGCAATGGGGAACAATGTCATCACTACTATAGTGACCTTAAAAAGTACAATCAGGACCTCCTAAGCTAATGGGAGTCTGAATTTAGGACTGGGAACAGCCCCCCCACCCCCAGTTGGTTACGAATACTGACCCAAAACCTGTCTATGATATGCCAGCAATTATCTGGCCAGCCAATGCATCTACATGTTATACATTTATATATATATTTGTCTTCTTTTTTTTTCTCTACAGTTGCAGAGGAGATTGCTACAAACTGTGAGGCAAACCAGGAGAGATGAACTCACCTCAGAGAAGCCATGGGTGAGTATGAATCAAGTAAAAAGTAAAGCCATCATATTCTTTTCATTCCCTCAAGCACTAGCATTTTGATCAAGCACACCTCATCATTCATCTCACGCATGCAGGCCTTCTCCAATAAGCGTTGCTGCTTGCTTTAGGCAATTAGAATGTCAGCTTTACTGTGTGTGGGTTCAGGCCCCAGAAGCAGCATATTTTCTGTTTTAATTGATAATTATTTATAAGATATTAACAGCAGTATGTCAAAAAGAATTACATTATGGTAATTGTAATTATTTAGTTAGAATGCATAATTCCAATCCATAATAGTGAAATTAAGGCAGCTTCTTAGATCAGATCAGTGATATTTGTTTATTTAATAACACAAAAATACATTTCCATCATATATGGATGCTGCTTAGGTGTGCAGTAGTAAATTCTCATAGCTGTTTATATATTTCCATACAAAAGTTTCTTTACAGTATACAGAACTGTTACATGACTTGTCTAATTATCTCTTTTCTTTGTATCCCACACCCTTGTCTCTTTTTGGGGGGGTTATAATTTATGAACATTCTGCTGTTTGCTTAACTTGCCCTACCTGCTCCAGATATGTCATGTAGCTCTCACCCAGCTATAGGTGAGTGGTACCCTCCAGGAGCAGGGCTAGTGGAGGTGGTGATTTTGTCACCCATCAGGATCTGACAAGTCTAGTGGAGGATATAATGGAGAGGGGTCTCTGCTCATGTATCAGCAGGGTTGAAACGGAATTGTGTCACATTGCAAAGACAATGCCACATCCAGCACTGACCCAGGGAGCTGCTGCAGGACACAATAATGACAGCTCTGAGGGTGAAGAATTGATTCTCACTGTTCTCATGCTGGACATGGGTGCCCCTCCAATGTCCCCTACCTATCCTAAATCACAGTTTCCCCCAACTTTTGTCTCCATCACCATCCCTGTATGTAACCCAGCCACTGGGGATGCACAAGCCAGTGCATTTCTTTGTGCCGATCCCAAGCCCGGATAAATGGGGAGGGTTGCGTCAGGAAGGGCATCTGGCGTAAAACCTCTGCCAAACATTACTGATGTGGAGAACTTTTCATAATTACATACCAGATCGGTCTAGGCCCAGGTTAACAATGACTGCCACTAGTACTGTTAGCCAACAGGGTTCTGGCGGAAATTGGGCTACTGTTGGCCGAAGAAGAAGAGGAGGGGGAAGGCATGCCCGAATGCAGGAAGAGAGGAGGAAGGTTAGGAGTGTAGTACTGAGGGTAGGAACTTTGAATGTTGGCAGTATGACTGGTATAGGGAGAGAGCTAGCTGATATGATGGAGAGAAGGAAGGTTGATATATTGTGCGTGCAAGAGACCAGATGAAAGGGAAGTAAGGCCAAGTGTATAGGAGGCAGGTTCAAATTGTTCTATCATGGTGTGGGTGGCAGAAGAAATGGGGTAGGGGTTATACTAATGGAACAGTATGCC
Source organism: Protopterus annectens (assembly GCF_019279795.1). Taxonomy (NCBI): domain Eukaryota; kingdom Metazoa; phylum Chordata; order Ceratodontiformes; family Protopteridae; genus Protopterus; species Protopterus annectens. Next base: position 1,262,876,083 of record NC_056725.1, on the reverse strand, counting down.
AAGAGTGTTTTGGAGGTGAAGAGAGTGTCTGATAGAGTGATGTTTATGAAGCTTGAAATTGATGGTGTAATGATGAATGTTGTTAGTGCATATGCTCCACAAGTTGGGTGTGCGATGGATGAGAAAGAAAATTTTTGGAGTGAGTTGGATGAAGTGGTGGTGAGTGTACCCAAGGGTGAGAGACTAGTGATTGGAGTGGACTTCAATGGGCATGTTGGTGAAGTGAACAGAGGGGATGAGGAAGTGATGGGTAGGTATGGTGTTAAGGAGAGGAATGTAGAAGGTCAGATGATTGTGGATTTTGTGAAAAGGATGGACATGGCTGTGGTGAATACGTATTTTAAGAAGAGGGAGGAGCATAGGATGATGTACAAGAGTGGAGGAAGATGCACACAGGTGGATTATATCCTATGTAGGATGGCCAGTCTGAAGGAGATTGGAGACTGTAAAGTGGTGACTGGGGAAAGTGTAGTTAAGCAGCATAGAATGGTGGTCTGCAGGATGATGTTGGTGATCAAGAAGTGGAGGAGGAGTGTGAAAGCAGTGCCAAGGATTAAATGGTGGAAATTAAAAAAGGGTGATTGTGAGGTGGAGTTCAGGGAAGAGTTAAGATAGGCACTGGGAGGCAATGAAGAGTTACCGAATAGCTGGGTAACTACAGCAGAGCTAGTAAGGGAGATTGCTAGGAAGGTGCTTGGTGTGACATCTGGACAGAGGAAGGAGGGCAAGGAGACATGGTGGTGGAATGAGGAAGTACAGGAGAGTATACAGAGGAAGAGACTGGAGAAGAAGAAGTGGGATTGTCAAAGAGATGACGAAAGTAGACATGAGTATAAGGAGATGAAGCACATGGCAAAGAGAGCGGTGGCGAAGGCTAAGGATAAGGCATATAGAGAGTTGTATGAGAGATTGGACACTAATGAAGGAGAAAAAGACCTGTACTGATTGGCTAGACAGAGGGACAGAGCTGGTAAAGATGTGCAGCAGGTAAGGGTGATAAAGGACAGTGAGGGAAATGTATTCACAAGTGAGGAGAGTGTGTTGAGTAGATGGAAAGAATACTTTGAAGGGCTAATGAATGAAGAGAATGAGAGAGAGAGAGAAGGTTGGATGATGTGGGGATAGTGAATCAGGAAGTGAAGCAGATTAGCAAGGAGGAAGTAAGGACAGCTATGAAGAGGATGAAGAATGGAAAGGCTGTGGCCCAGATGACATACCAGTGGAAGCATGGAGATGCTTAGGAGAAATGGCAGTGGAATTTTTAACCAGATTGTTTAATGAAATTTTGGAAAGTCAGAGGATGCCTGAGGAGTGGAGAAAAAGTGTTTTGGTACCTATCTTTAAGAATAAGGGTGATATGCAGAGATGCAGTAACTACAGAGGGATAAAATTGATCAGTCACAGCTTGAAGTTATGGGAAAGAGTAGTGGAAGCTAGGTTAAGAAGGGAGGTGATGATTAGTGATCAGCAGTATGGTTTAATGCCAGGAAAGAGCACTACAGATGCAATATTTGCTCTGAGAGTGTTGTTGGAGAAATACAGAGAAGGTCAGAAGGAATTGCATTGTTTCATTGTGGACTTAGAGAAAGCATATGACAGGGTGCCTAGAGAGGAGTTGTGGTATTGTATGAGGAAGTCGGGAGTGGCAGAGAAGTATGTAAGAGTGGTACAGGATATGTACAAGGATTGTGTGTCATTGGTGAAGACTGCGGTGGGAGTGACAGATACGTTTAAGGTGGAGGTGGGATTACATCAAGGATCAGCTCTGAGCCCTTTCTTATTTGCAGTGGTGATGGACAGGTTGACAGATGAGATTAGACAGGAGACCCCGTGGACTATGATGTTTGCAGATGACATTGTGATATATAGTGAGAGAAGGGACCAGGTTGAGGAGACCCTGGAGAGGTGGAGATATGCTTTAGGGAGGAGAGGAATGAAGGTCAGCAGGGCTAAAACAGAATATATGTGTGTGTAAATGAAAGGGAGGGTAGAGGAATGGTGAGGATGCAGGGAGTAGAGTTGGTAAAGGTGGATGAGTTTAAGTACTTGGGATCAACAGTTCAGAGTAATGGTGAGTGTGGAAGAGAGGTGAAGAAGAGAGTACAGGCAGGGTGGAATGGGTGGAGAAGAGTGTCAGGAGTGATTTGTGATAGATGGGTACCAATAAGAGTGAAAGGGAAGGTCTACAAAAGGGTAGTGAGACCAGCTATGTTATATGGGTTGGAGACGGTAGCATTGTCGAAAAGGCAGGAGTCAGAGCTGGATGTGGCAGAGTTAAAGATGTTAAGATTTGCACTGGGTGTGACTAGGATGGACAGGATTAGAAATCAGTATATTAGAGGGTCAGCTCAGGTTGCACAGTTTGGAGACAAAGCAAGAGAGACGAGATTGCATTGGTTTGGACATGTGCTGAGGAGGGATACTGGGTATATTGGGAAACGGATGCTATGGAAGGAGCTGCCAGGTAAGAGGAAAAGAGGAAGGCCTAATATGATGTTTATGGATGTGGTGAGAGACATGCAGGCAGTTGGTGTGAAAGAGCATGATGCAGAGGACAGGAAGAAATGGAAACAGATGATCCACTGTGGCGACCCCTAATGGGAACAGCCAAAAGAAGATGATGATGACCATGTATGTCCAGTATGCCTGTTGATGCTTCTTAGCCTACCCTACACACCTGACTCTCTGATTCCTGAGCATCTTTCCCAACATTTCTCTCTCTCCAAAAAATCAAATAAATAAATAAATAATGAGCACCTATCACACAAAAAACATTATGCCCCATACATATCTCTCCACTTTGGCTATGTGTCATGCTGACATAATTGATTCAGTCCAATTGGCCATACAACATTATTCCATTGTTGTCACCTATCACAGGTTTGGTGATTCTGCAAACTCATGAAATCGAGTGTACAATTGTATATTGACGTTGTAAACAAGTGGATATCTATGGAGCTCTCCCATGACCCTCCTGCAAATTTCTGTATACTTTTCCTTGTGTGTTACCCTCTGCTTGCCAGTCCCATTTTCACCACTGTCATATCCACCCCTTTTTCACACATTTAATCTAGTCAAAAAATAGTCACACACAACACACAAATGACCAGAAATGACCCATTAAAAAGCTTTCACTTTATGTCCTCAGCATTTGCACAGAGTTTGGCATAGCACAGAAATGTTGAGTGACAGTTAATGTTGTTTAACTTCTTATTGCAAAAGCTGAAGATGTGAATTTAACCTGCAGTGGTCCAGTTACTGTAACACCAATGTGTTTACATCCACTGTTCGTTGGGAATACAGAGTAAAGCCATACTAAATGCAATACTGTGGAATAGTTAAAAGTAACATTTATTAGGCTGCTGGATGCATAAAGCTGAGAGCTCCTATGTGCTATGTTGAGATAATTGCTCTGTTTGCAGACTGATTTTTCTTTTTTTGGCATAGTGTCATGGGTTTGATTCCAGCTGTATGTCAGTTTATTACTTCATGACAGTCCATATTGCTCTCATATATTTACTTGCAAATGTCTGTATTTCTCTACATATAACATATTTCTGTAACAACATTGGAACAGTGCAGCAAGGCATCATTTTCAAAAACATTACAGCCCCAACAGGGAGACTTTGCCAGGCAACCTTATACTGATTAGGTATTCGTGTTTATTGCACTTTCCCACACCTTATTCATACCTGCAGGCTACAGCAATCAGTTTATTGGACAGAGAAGGACATTTTTATGATTTAATAAGTAAAACACCATAACGATTGCCCCACATGTCCTACAAACATATTTGTTTTATTCCTCTCTGCATCTGTCTCTGACAATCTCTCTCTGTTCACCCCCTCCTTTGTTCATAAGTTTTCAGTGTACTTCAATAGTGGTATTTTAATGCCAGGAAGTAGTAATTCATTTGTAGTGTGATGAGGTAATGCTTGAATGTGTGGAAATATATTTTTTAATAATGTCATGGGTTTTATTCCAGCCATTAGCAAAGTGTTAATGACTGTTTTTGCTTCGGTAGTTTTGGTATACCTGTTGGCTACATATTGTTGTGAGGCAACATTTTCATTCTTCTTTACTAATTTACTTTGCCCCTGCCTAAATGGCACCCTGCTGATGTATAGTCTCCCTTCTGCATCGTAATTCTTCCAGCTCTGCCTTTGCACAATGTTTGGGCAACAAATGCAATAGCTCTAAATGGCAGTAAAATGCTTATAGCACTATATTTTAATTTGATTGTCTTCATCCTCATTACTCTGTCTCACTTTGTACCACTGTGATAAGCTATGTTTATTCAATTTAATGTAAATTTAAACAAGCTGAAGGTTTGCATGTAGACATTACAGTGCTCAACAGGGTAATAAAGATGATTACATATGATCATTTTTGCTGAAATCCACTGTCAACTCTTAACTTTCACAAATATTCATTTCTATATATTGTACTAAGTGCTGCGGTAGTGTTGTCGCCTCACAGTAAGACGCTGTCCGGTTTGATTCTCAGCTAGAGCATCTTCTGCGTGGAGATATGCATGAATGGGCATACCTTTGTTGAAGGTTGTGCATCAGGGCTGGTAACTCGGCACGTAAAAATCAACTACCAATCATTAGCGGACCGGAGTTCCGCTGTGGCGACCCCTAACTGGGAAAAGCCGAAGGACACAAAGTACTAAGATAACACTCAGGTGTAAATTACTTATTGGCATGCTGAAAATGTTTCAATACATATAGATGACAACATGTTGCATGATGTTTTGCTGACTACTGTTTCTGTACCTGTTGACTAAACCCCTTTATTTAGCAAATCATTATCCTGCTGCTACACTAAACTGCCTGCTACATATTGTAAATGCTGTCTTGCAAAGGTGCTTGTGCAGAAGTCAAGACAGAGCAATACAGAGTACTGCTATTGTAAGTTCAACACTTCAGTATATGATTACACACGCTAACACTTTGCTATCAGCAGTGCAAATCAGCTTATTGGTGCTGTGCTTAAACAGTGGAAGCAAAAAGGAGGAGAAAACAAAATCATAGTCTTCTGTTCAGAAAGTCTGTATGTATTGCTGTTGCAAAAGATGATTATGAGATTGGAATTATGTTAACTCATCCATTTAATTTTTGTAAACTAATGTGTCTGCAGTGTTCACAGTTGCATCATGTTGCCAACTTGATTAACTTGATTAACCTGTTCTCATCACATCCATCACTGTCAATCTGCAGTGGACTGTCCTATGTACAACTTCTATGTTTGTCTTGTCAATGCACATAGTGCAAGTATGAGACAATATAAGTATGCAATCATCGCAACATGATGTCACAAGAATATTTCGATTGATAATCTAGTGATGTGCAACAGTTAATGTGTATGTCATCTCATTATGTTGAACATGTCAATGAACCTCACAGTATTACAATATACAGTAAGGACAGTATGTGCATTGCATTATCAAGGTATGTCATTACATGTGATAATCACAGTGATGACACATTGTCCTGTGCACACATATGTATTTGTTGCATGACCTGGGTTGCACAATGCTATCTTTTTTATCCTTATTTTTACAATAGCATCCTCTCTGAAACACACTAATGAGGTCATCTTGACAAATGTGCAAGCAATCTCTCCCATAGGAGTCAGACTTTTCCTTTGGTGCTTGTAGCTAATAGAGTGTTTTCTAAATTGTGTAAGCTTGTGAGTTAGGACTTTCAGTAGCCAGAAGGAAAGACGTGTGTGTGCGTGTGTGTGTGTGTGTGTGTGTGTGTGTGTGTGTGTGTGTGTGTGTGTGTGTGTGTGTGTGTGTGTGTGTGTGTGTGTGTGTGTGTGTGCCTTTCTATGTGTGAGACTTTTTGCATCCCTTGGGGATGTAGCCACTTCCCTTGAGAATAATGCATATAACTGTTCTCGCAGCTCTCATATCCCTATTTTTACAGTAGCATCTTCTCTGAAACACACTTATGATGTCATCCTGACAAAAAGTGCAATTTCTCCCTGCAGAGTATGAATTCTACTGTGGTGCTTGTAAGCATTAGAATATGCTAGAATGTGTAAACTGGGTAGATGGGAGGTTCAATACCCATCAAGGAAAACTTGTATGTGTGTAATACTTGCTGCTGTCTCCATTCCCCTGCAGATACACATGTGTGCCCAGCTTTCTTATATCAACTTTTATGGAAACATCCTGCATATAACACACTGATGAGGTAATCCTGGCAAAAGTGCAATTGCTCTCCTGAGAGTCAAACTTCTTCTGTGTTGCTTGCAACTAATACAATGCTCTCTAAATTGTGTAAACTATATAGATAGGAAATTCAATACTGACTATGGTAGAATTGTGTGTGTGTGTGTGTGTGTGTGTGTGTGTGTGTGTGTGTGTGTGTGTGTGTGTGTGTGTGTGTGTGTGTGTGTGTGGCTGTTTAGAGTTAAGTGAGCATGTACTCATTCAACTTATACTCTGGAGGCATTTTGTAAATGCAAAGATGACTACACCACCCCCTAAGGCCACATTTCACATCCACAACTTCATTGCTAAACAATTACTGCTTGTAATGTAATAATTACAATTTTGTATGCATTATGCAAAAGAAACTCTGCTTTTTAGGCAATAGTTATGTCAATGTATTTGTACTTTAATGCTTAAAATAAGTGTCATGGGTTGAAAGATAGCCAATTGTTTTCAGAGGGGAAGTGATGCAAACATTTAAGTGGGGAGGGATGAGAACATCTGCACTCTTTAAATGTCAGTAGCTCATGTGGCATCAGTAAGATCACATGATTACAATATTATATTGTATGCATACACCCCTGGTTCAACACACTGATGACATCATTGTTTTGCAAGTGAAATGAAGCTATTTGAATCTCAGATGTCTTCAGTGGTGCCTGCATGTGTGCCATTCTTCTCAATAACGAGTTAATAGCTGGGTAGAATGTATGACTACTGCAGTGGTTAACTTCTGCAAGTGTGACTGCCAATGCAGTCATAATTCTTTTATACACATATGTAATGGCAACATTTACAAGGTGTATTTGACTGTAAACTTAAGTTTACCAGGTACATTTCCTTGGCAATACGCTGCTGATGTCATCCCATAATGGATGCTATACGTCTCAATTGTATGCAGGATTCTCTTGTGGTGCTGGCTGCCAATAATGTGCTGTCTAGATGGTGTAATTCAATAGGAAGGTGTTTGATTCCATCACTGCTTCAGTAGTGTGACAGTAATTACTGTTATATACCATTGGCCAGCTCACAACTACCTTTATGTATCCTTCAAATTATGGGATAGAATTACAATGGCACTCTGTGACTCTAGCAAATCTTACTATCACCAGGGAAAATAATATTTTGTCCACACAGTGATTACATTCTGCTAACATACCTGCAGTATATCACACTTGGAGTGTGCATTTTCCTGTGTTGCGTGACTTTGATAGTGTGCTTTGTACATTGTGTTACTATATATGTAGGATGCTGGAATACAGCTGTGGGTGTGCCCCTTACCCTCATACTGTTTACACTATTCTCCAAACACATATATGATGTGTAGCTGTACAGTGTTAGTATGCACTTTGAAGACATTGTAGCATAAATGTCAAGCTTATAAACAGTGGACCATTTAACTGTGCACCATTTCAGTTGTACCTCAACATGGTCATGTGGTGATTGTGCTTCAGCAAATGATGTTAAGCTTGTGATCTTAGGTAGTTATTTGAAATCCTTCCATTACTGCTCAGAGTATGTTGTGTCAGTGTTATTTGTGACTGTATATGTCACTAACACTGTGCACATTGGCTTTGTACACATATAGATGTTGATCCCTTTTACTAAGACCAGTGACAATTTGTCACATAGCAATGCTTTTATTCAGAGAAATGATAACACCGGCTTCTATGTTCTTTACATAACATATGTGTGAAGTGCTATCCTCTGGCATGGGGTAATGAGGCAACATTCTGTCTGCTGTTAATGTACTACAGTAATCACAGGCACACATATCTCTTGCAGAAAGAACATGATGTAATGCCTTCATATAACCACATATGTCACACTTCTAGTGCAGTTTCTACTGTGGTGCATTCATCCTGGGAATTATTTATGTATTGTTTGCTGTGAGATGCTCATGTGTTCAACATCCAATATCATTGCCTGTTAACATTGTTGAGCCTTATACTGTAATATATGATTGACATGTACCACAAGTGATTATGTGTCCATTGACATTGTGATGGATCTCCATTGTCCCTTTCTTCTCAGAGATTGTTTGCTATGCACACAGATGATGTAAAAAATTTAGCATAGGTGAAGTGTCATACTGGTTGTAAGAGTTCCATTGTGGCACTTATGGTTCATCCAGATGTCATTAGTCAGTAGAGTTGCCTCACTTGCTGTTCAGTTCCTGACAAGGGCAACATTATATGAACGTACAGACCTTATATAAACACATTGGTAACTAGTTATTGTCATCCATTTTTATATCGGACAATGTTATATAATCACAGGTTGTAACTGGATGTCATTGAAATGTTTATTCAGGGCATGTCATGCTGAGTACCCCTGTAGCACATGCATTGAGTATTAGTATTTATAGCATATCTATACAAACATATTACTTTTCACTTCTGGGGCAGTGCATGTCCTACATGGTGGAAGCAGCTTCCTTGTCAATGAGTTAGTCATGCTGTAATGCTCAGTGTTGTGTGGACAGTAACATGTGTAGCTCTTTTCTGTCATTCTGACTAAATATGTTTGTTTATATGATAGTCATACCTCCTGTGCTAACACACACATTCAATCCAGTTATTGGTGACAGCATCCATTGCTATCTGATGTGCCACATGCTGGCAATACAGGGGTCTGGAAAGCAACTTGTATAATAGGCACGGGTTTGATTCTGCTAAAACCTATCTGTCTATTAGATAACATAAAACCTATCTGTCTATTAGATGACAGTGGCTTATACACACTCAAGGGCCACATTTTTCATGCATTATCATATCAGGTAGGTCATCTGTACTCCTTATATGGTATTATAGTGCTGTCTGACTTTGAGGTGTGTTGTTCCTTACATGAATGATATGCGTATGTCTGTGGCATCCATGATTGTTATGCATTTTTCTGATATCTCATCAGAAATGTGTTCTGAAAGGACATGATGTAAATGTTTCTTAGGTCATTCCTTGGTCATATACATTACTTATACACAAGATAATCATGCTCTTTATTGCATATCATCCACTAGACGTGTTTAGTACTGTCATTTTTTCCATCACAATATACATTTTACTGGCAGATGTGTGATTCCATAAATATGTGTAACCTTATGGAATGCAGGGTGACCATCAGCAGATATGATTGGTCCTCTTTTAAATCAATTTGTTGTGTTACTGCTGTTGAGTTGCTGTTCTATTACTGTCCCCTGTGCTTGTATTTGAGCATGCCCGGTATTAGTATGTCAAACATGTTTGCAAATCAGCAATGGCAAAACTGGACTCCTGATATGTCATCTGCACAGTCTTGACATTGGTGACTTGTGTATGCTGTTTATTAGATTGCTATGTATCATTTCCATAAACATTTGATGCTTGGTTGTCTATTGCATGTTCATATGTGATTAACCCTTTTCCTGTTGGTACCACTCTCATTTTTTTGCATGCATAACCATTTTTGAGTTAGCTGACATTACAGCTGTAAGGTCCTTTTGTTTTCATGTATAAAAGGTGAGATGAATAACACAACAGTGCTGTCAATGTTCATACATCAGTTCCCTGTAAATACATTCTTATATGCTATGACTGCATTCTGTGCATACATTGCATAATGTATTCTTCCATCCTTGCAAATTATCTCATGTCAATCATTTAATTTTTAGGTATATCACATCTACACTCCCCTTTGTTGCAATGCAGTTTTGTGCCCCTATCCACATCCTTTATCAGCATATCTTTCATTATTTATGTGTGTACCTGTGAGATTGACATTCACAGTAATTATCAATGCATCAGTCTTACAGGTTTTATGTTTAAAATGCTTGTTATACATTTTGATCACATTTGTCTGTGGGATAAAAGTTCAGTTTAAACATTTCTTCTCCACAACATTACTACTTTAGTATATCACCTTTTTTGTGTAAGAATTCCCCATTTCACTTTCTCTTGTTCTCTTTTGTTTCTCTGTACTTGCCCTTAATATGCCTGGGATATAGAGCATGCTCATATCTGAGCACTGCCTATATGCAATCCGTTTTGTTTGCATTAGAAGCACTTTTCTATGGCCATGAACACTATTTCTGACCACAGAAAGGTGCCTGCATCAGTGTAGGCACAAATAGTAGCATGCATATTCGATTAGCACGGCAGCACATCACACGAACATGCTTACTTACATCGTGTAGGTATGGTGAGGCGCCTACACAATTGTTAATGAATCCCAGAGCGGGCCTTTAACATGAATAGCTTCCAGGTATCCAACACCTTTTTTTTCATTTAAAAGTACTTTTATTATCTTAGTACAGAAAACAAACTGATGTTATGTTTTTTTTTTCTGCCTTTATACCCCACTTATGTAAAATGAAATGAAGTTTGCTCTCTTCCTATCCCCAAGTAAGTAGACTCCCATTATTAAAATTTCTGCTAAATATTTTATGCATCTCCTCTGCTTCTCATTGGTGAGCAGTAATATTTATTCAATAGTTCTTGTTTTATTTTTCATTCTGTCTGCATTAATTTTCCCTGTTTTAAGCCTTAACTGTTAAGCATTTCTGTTTTTTCTTCATGTATATATTTAATCTTTTATCTTTTTCTCATTAGATCTATCACATTTTGCATTAATCAGGACATTTTATGGCAATCACTTCTACTTTTACTTTATATTTTAAGTGATATTTTTCCATTTCATGTTTCTTTCGTTATAATTCCAGCATTTTTCCTGCAGCTTGTTTTGAGAAAAAACATGTTGGCTTTTTTGATTCTGCTTTGTTGGTTTACTTAAACAAATAAATAAATCTTGTCTCAGTAATTGCTGTGTTGACTTTTCTTGTGAATCTTTTTCTAAACAGACCTTACAACCTAATTTTAGTGTCAGAATTACAAAGTAATTTCACGCCAATATGTTACTACAAGTTATCAGTTTACTTTTGAAAAGTTAGGACACATCAGTTTTGCACTGCTAATAATGTTTTATTCTTTCAAAGTTGGTTCTGCTAGTTAGCAAAGATCGCCATTCTAAATTTTAAAATGGTACCTTTGCGCAAAACAAAGTAGACAGAAAACTTAAAATTAACTTTGCAACATCTATATATTAGTTGTACCTGAGACTGGACATGCAGAGTTACACAAAGCACATACTATTACGGCAGAGATTTGTATTCACTGTTTTAAAGTCAGTACATGCAACAGTATACTCAACAGTATAAAGAAAAATAAAAATACTGTCCCTCTCTGTATTTCTATTAAAATTGTGCTCTTAATTCAAGATCATCCTGTCAATGTTAGTGGATCTTAAATTAAAAAACAGTTAAAACACATAAAATACTATTGCTGTTGAGTTAGTTGAGGTGCTTGAATGAATATGCTTGAAAGAGCCCACTCAGCTGCTTGTCAGTTGCATTAGTTAATGTTCTGCAGTAAGACATGCTCTTTTATACAATGGGAAATAGCACTGGCAGCTGTTCATGAAAAGCATTAAGAACATCTTGTTATAATTAAAAAATAATTGTACCTACATTTGCAATGGCTTATTACAAATATTTTAATGGAGAATTCATATGCATATAGACGTAGCAGGCTAACCTGATTATCGAGAATGATCAAGGCAGGTGCAGTACCCTCTTCCTCTTATGTAATGTTATCAGCTGCTGAAAGGAAACAGTTCTGCAGACTTTTATGAAAATAAGTATGTTTGCAAATGTTTACAGATTTCAGTGACCAAAAATTACTAACGCACACGCACACACACACACACGCACACACATACACACACATGCACACAAGCACACACACATACACACACACACACACACACACACACACACACACACACACACACACACACACACACACACACACACACACACACACACACACACACTACATTATATAGGTGTTACTCAAGATTTGCATTCATCTGTATATTCCATTCACCTCTCGGTATGCTCACAATGACTGATATAATGATTCTTTCAAGATCAATTTATCAGACAGTTCCATCACATGCAACATGAGCACAGATGCATGCACTGTTTCTTGTATCCTTTAACTGCATTGCTTGATTATATTTACAACTGAAACTTCACAAATCATAAGGAAGCTACTTCCCCGTTAACTCCCTTTTGCATGCATTACAACTAATGATTATCAGGCCATTTGATGGTAAATGAACATACACACTACATTTTATTTACAGAAAGAAATACTACAGTGGTGCTTGAGCTCAACTATAATCCTTGCTAATTCATCAAAATGAAAACAAAACATGAAATCTAAGAAAAAATGGGTATATTGGTCATCTTACCAAATTAGCCAAAGAAAAGAGAAAGGTGAAGGCATGGAGGTGATGACAATAAGTTGCAGGAGATAAGTGAGTGCACATCCCTAGAAAGTGGTACAGGGACCTGCCCCTATAAAAAAACAGTGCAGAGGGTTCCGGCATGTAGATCACGAAACAAATACCTGCGAGCTACATCGACGAAAGCAGAAGGCCGCAGCACTGCTAGATCATAGAGCAGTGCGGTCAAAAGAGAGATATGCTGTGGGAATCCACGCAGTCAGGAAAACTGGCAAATGGAGATGTTTCCTAAAGTAGACAAGCGAGCTGTCACCTGACAGTGGAAACAGCCATTCTACACAAGCTATTGGCAGAACAAGTGGCTATAAATGTCTGAACACAGTAAAAAACAAAAATCAGCTTACCTGTTGCCTGCACAAGCATACAAATCCCCCACACACAACCCGTACATTAAACCTCGCTGTAGGAAGCTATCAGGAAAAGCCAAAGAAGCTGCAGCTGCTGCTGAGAGATACAGTTGTACATGCGCACTGTCGCTAGTACAGAAGTTACAACACCACAAGCATCCCTGCCCATAACCCCCAACATTACAGATTGTCACAGACTACCCTGAGCTTGGCAGAATATGTTTGGCCCATATACCAAATAAATGTGGCTGTCTGGCAAAGTAGTGAAACATCATTAAAGAGAGGAGTTAGAAAATAATGACAGACATTTGAGTTTCAGTCTTCATACCCATCAGAAAATTCATGCTAATGCAAAACCTGTTATTCTATCAACTTTCTAAGTTTGTAAGAGCAAGATGTAAAAAGTGTCCCCGTTTGTAGCACTGTTTTTTGGCATTTTCTACATTACCTACCCAAAGTGGTTGAGAGGTACACCTGCAACAGACAGACACTGTCCTGCAAGAGCCTCCCTAGTGCAGTGGCAGGTGGAAACATGTCAACCCTGGCAATCACAGACTACCTACCCAACAGTGTGAAAGCAACCACTGTAAAAGGGAACACTGACACAGGAGAGGGAATATATGTATGGGACACACAGGAGTATCAACCCACCTCCCAGTCCACAGCAGCATGTGTGTAATGTGGGGGCTGCCAAACCCATCCAATGGTTGTTGCAGCTGGGGTACGCAAGTATGCAGACCCATGTAAGCAGAAAAGAGTGCTACACAGGGATACATCCCTACGTAATCTCTGTCACTGAAACTGAGACTGGGACCCACACCCTGATTGGCCAGCAGCAATAGCTGGGAGTTAACAGGGACCTGTGCAGTACGTGCAGAACCAGTGGTGCAAGCAAGCTGGGTAGACTCCTACTAGACTACAATCACTTGTCAATTCCACGGCTGTGTGAACTGCACATAGAGAATCCCTAGCAGGACAGGTAGCAAGAGCAGGGTGGTGTGTATCCTGCTGCACAGGGCCACTGTGGCAGACCGCACTTATTCAGAAGGGTACAACACAAGGTGGTGTGCAGCAACATACCCAAAGTCTGATAGTGGCCTGTACCAAAGTTGTGTCTACATTCTGTTCCCTGCTACACTGGATGTGATGGATGCTGAGAGGCCATCTACAAGTAGTGTTGCCATGACGGAATCTGTGTATGAGTGTATCCCAGGTCAGCTTGGCAACAGATACAGTACAGTGCCCAGCCAATGGGGTAAACCAATGCTAGTAGTGGAGGGGTACCTCTGCCATTTAGAGCATGAAGCACCCCCTAAATGGTACTGGGCATGTATTGAGAAGAGAATAAAGGCCTTCCTCTGGCCATGCCATCAATGTTCATCAGGATGAGGGGGAAGAACTGCAGAAATCACTGCCACACTAGAATATGCGACATATGTGACAACTGCTCAAGTGGCTACACTGCGAGCAAAACTACGGCAGAGGGTGGCAACCAACAATGAACTGCTCAGTTTGGTAATGCAGAGTGTCCTTGGCACAGCGGATAACAATGTACTACAAGAGATGCCTTGTCATGCCACCCTGCATTGTATCATCACCAGGGTATGGCAGAGTGCATGGGCATCCATGTCCACACCTCTGGCAACACTTGCAGATATTGATGTTAGCCAGTACCCACTCCATAATGCAGCTTTATCCTATGCAGAAAGTCTGATATGGATGGCACTGATTCCTTGGTTCTACTAACTACAGCACAAAATCTGGCAGATTTGTGCAGGTCAGACATCATACTTGGGGATGGCACCTTCTTAACACGAGCCGATATTTGCCATCAACGGTATACTTTACATGGATATATTGGCACCCCCACCGCAGCAAGGATTGTTCCCCTGGTGTACTGTCTAATGACACAGAAATCAGAGTCTGCATACAACAATATGTGGGAAATACTGAAGGGTATGACTGCAGATCAGAGATGTACCTTGGCTCCACAGTACATTATGATTGATTTTGAGAAGGCAGCAATCCATGCCAGTTGAAAGGCATTCCCTAAGAGTATTCTGAAGGGATGCCTAGTCCATTTTGCACAGATCATCTCGCACCAGATCCAGCATCACCACCTTATGGCCCTGTATGGTACGGACACTACATTTTCAATAGCCATCCGCAAGCTGATTGGGTTGTCATTCCTACTAATGGAAGATGATATCTCTGCATTTCTGGACATTGTGGCTACCTTACCTGACTGTGCTAACCCTATAGGCGTATTTCTGGACCATCATTATGTGCGTGGCTGACCATGGAAGTATGCATCCCGCTGCTCAGCACACCAACGCCTGCCATCTTCCTACCCATTGAAGTTCTGGAATGTGTGAGATGTCTCTGATATGGACTTCCCGCAGACTAATAACCAGGTAGAGGCATGGCATCATCGACTGAAAGTGTTACTTGGATGCCCTACAGTGCAGCTGTCCAACCTTCTGTCTGTTCTGTTACAGGAACAGAACCTGACAGATACCCGAAGGGAGTCAATTCTGAGGGGGATGCCTGTGACACCACGTAGGAAGGCTAGTGTTGTACAGGAGCATTGCCTAAAGCACATCTTGCAACATAAGTGTGACTACAATAATGTGCAGGATTTCCTACATGCTGTGGCACATTTCTACATGTTGTGAATATATTTGGGTTTAGTATGCATCAAGCACTACATACATCACTTTACATGTTGTGTTAATAAAGGCTTTGTCCACAGC
>NC_056725.1:1262792918-1262857918 GCF_019279795.1 Protopterus annectens | reverse complement strand
TTCTTTAAATATAGTTGAAGTTTTAAAGCACTTGTCAAAAATCTGTTTAAATTATTATACAATGCATGATATGCTACTAAAATAGTTACTGTTAAAAGGGTAAGTTAAGACAAATACAAGTTACAAGTAAGTATGGTACCTAAACAGACGAACAGATTAAACCAGCTAAATTTCCAAAGATGAATAATTTTACATTAGTTGTTCAGGTACAAAAGTATTACTGTTCTTTTGCCAGCTTCACCTCTGTTCTTTAAACTGTTATTGTTGGAGAGAGGCCACCAGTATTATTAAAGTTTATAGTTAAAAGCCAAACAAAAACAAATATGAGAAAAATATCAGGAAGAAGAAAATTAACCAGTGTCAGAGTAAGTGAATCATTTTGATTCAGAGAAGCTTTTTAATGTGTGTTACAAGATAGTTTCTGAAGGTGACAAAAGAGGTTAGGCTTCTGGCATTAGGCTATATTCCTCAGACTCTGCTAACCTCCCACCTTCTAAAAACCTCACTATACTCTCTTTAAATATACAAAGTATGTCCAATAAAGTTAACCTTCTGCCTATGCTGACCATCTAAAAAAACTCCAACTATACTCTGTCATATATTGTCTACTCAGAGGCAATCTTTGCTTAACATACAAGGCCATGTCAAACCCAGAGCTGTTGGACATGCTACACTGAAG
The DNA here is from genome assembly GCF_019279795.1 of Protopterus annectens. Classification (NCBI taxonomy): domain Eukaryota; kingdom Metazoa; phylum Chordata; order Ceratodontiformes; family Protopteridae; genus Protopterus; species Protopterus annectens. Next base: position 1,262,857,239 of record NC_056725.1, on the reverse strand, counting down.
AAATCCATATCCCTCAGAGCCACACGCTCCAGGGATCTAAACCTTGTCATCACAATGAACAAAACATGCTGGAGGATAGGTTCCTGACCCAGAGACTCCCCAGAGTCTGGAATAGACTGCCCATACATGTCAAGCAGAGCGCCTCTTTGGCCCTCTTCAAAAGGAACCTTGATGATTGGATGGGAGATAGGAAATTCCACCCCGGGGAACACATCAGTAGCTGAGCTAGACAGGGGTCCAGGGAAGTTAATATTGTGGGAAGAAATAGCCAGGGAGTTGTTATGGCTAGGCTTGTATAGGCCCTAGGGCCGATAGCCTAGTACCAACCTATGAACCTATGAACCTATTCCCTGATCACTCAGTATAACCCCAATATTCCTACTATCTCTGAAACTTGGCTACAGCCACACATCTCTGACTCTGAACTTCTTCCTCCAGGCTATAATATTTTCTGACTTGATCATCATTCTAAAAAAGGAGGTAGTGCAGCCATTCTATACTCAGAACAACTCTCACTTTATCTTCTTCCTATACCCCCTCCAACTTTCACCTTGCTGAAATTCTTATAGTTAATTGTAAACTCAACAAGCACAAAAATCTCGCTATTGCTGCCATCTATAGCCCCCTGGACATAACATTCCAATCCTTGAGCAATTTCTCTCCTGGATCTCTGATGACATCACCTTTGAGACCATTATCTTGGGTGATGTTAATATTGATGGGATGATGATAAACTCTTCTTCTTCCTACAATTGCATTAACCTCTATGGCTTCTGTCAACTCATCTCTTCTCCCACTCATTATAATAAACATATCAGCAATGGCACAATTCTTGATTAGATTCTCACTTCCAACCCAACCTCTATCATAATCCCTGTACTCTTCCTGACTCTCTCATTGACCATCTTCCCACCCTTGTCCATAGATATTCCCCTCAACTCCATAGACTACAACATTTTAAAGACTGTTGCAAACTCTTCAACTTCACTCCTGTCATCTTCAACAATATAATTTCTACTTTCAACTGGACATTCTTATACAACCTTCCCCTTGATGCAGCTGTCTCTAAATTCAATGAAATCTTCCTTAATACTTTAAACTCACTGGCCCCTATTAGAAAAATTAGACTCAAACCTAACTTCTCACCTTGGCTATCTCAACCCACTCATAACCTTATGATACAGAGAGACAAAGCCTGCAAGATCTGGAAAAAACTAATCTGTCAATCAATCTTCAAAACTATATAGAACTCAGGAACTGCAACAAACAACACATTGACAATGATAAAAGACAATACTACTACGATAAACCATTAAATAATCCTCACTCCAACCCCAGATTATTTTGGAACAGTATTAATAGCCTACTCTATCCAGGTTAACCTACTACAACTAGCCCCTGTCCAAATAGCTCTGACCTTGATACTGTTACTCTTTGAAACACCGTCTTTATTGACTCCATCAAAAATCTTGCTAAAAATAAAAAAACAAATCAACAAATCTTTCATCCACTGATCCCTCTCCCACATCTCCCACCTCTCCCTTCTCTCTGAAATTTGCCCCCACTGCTTATATCCATTCACTTCTAAACTTAAACCATGCTCTCCATCGCCTGATAACTCACCCCCTTTATTTCTCAAAATTACTGCTGACTCCATCGCCTACCCCATCTCCATACTTATTAACTGCTCCAACCTTGAAAACACTGTGCCCAAAATTTGGAAGAAATGTTATGTTATTCCTCTGCACAAAACCTATTGCCCCATTTCCATCCTACCCCCCTCTCCAAAATAATGGAAAAATGTATAGATAAATAAGTCCTGGAACACCTGTTACACGAAAATCTCCTATCATCTACACAACATGGTTTTCAACCCCATCATAACACTGCCACTGCTGTCATTACTTTCACACAGACCATTGTCAAAGCTCATGATGAAGACAAGCTAGTTTCTAGTCTCTTCCTTGATTTATCCAAAGCTTTTGACACTGTCTCCCACAATCTGCTTCTATCAAAACTCAAAAACCTTAATCTTTGACAATCTACTGTACTCTGGTTCACCAGCTACCTCTCTGATAGACTCCAGTCTGCCAGATGGCTAACGGCCTCCTCTCCTTTCCTTCCTGTTTACCTGTGTACCACAAGGTTCAGTACTAGGGCCCCCTCTATTTAGCATCTTTACAAATAATCTTCACACAGCTTGCTCCACTCTTCTCTTATCCAATATGCAGATGATTCCACTACAATATCTTGTTCTGACAATCTTCCTCACCTTCTATCCCTTACCCATAACTCACTTTTGTCTATCGAAAAATGGTTAATCAGCAATGAACTCTTACTTAATCCTAAAAAAAAAAACTTCTTCTCTTCCTCATCATATCTCTACAACACTGTGAAAACTCCTTATCTATCGCATCTCTCAAAAATACTACTATCTCAGTCAAAACTCATACCAAACTCCTTGGTGTCATTATTGACAATCAACAAGTTCAACATCCACATACTACAGGCTATCACAAAAACTCACCAAAAGCTAGGCCTTTTATACAGGAATAAAAAATATCTGACTAAGGATACAAAACGTTCTCTGGCCCAAGCTTATCTATTGCCAACTCTCTTCTATGTTGCACCTATACTCACCAACATACAAACCAACCTCATGGCCAAATGTGAATCCACCTATAATAAAATTGCTAGATTTGCTGCAAATCTTCCTTACCATTCTCACCACTGCACTACCTTACAAAATCTGCTATGGCCAGAAGCTCAAAAGCAACTCTTACTCCCACAGTTCTACCTCACACACAATATTCTATCGAATCCCTCCCACTGCCCTGCCATCTCCACCCTAATTTCTCCCTATACTCCTAACTGTTGTCTCCGTAGTTCAGACCAATATCTCCTGGAAATCTATAAACCCAAGAAACAAACAGGCAAACTTCTGTATAGTCATTCAGTTGTTAACTCTTGGAATAAACTTCCCCCAGACATAAGAGCTACTGCTACCAATTTCTGTTTCAAAAAATGCTAAAAGATTACATGCTCAAATCATTTTCTTGCCCATGCCCCATTCCAACTTGACCTATCTACTCCTCCTCTTCTGATCCTCCCTCATCTCTGTCATACTATGTTATGGCAACTATTTCCTAATATCTTTTCTTCCTTCCTACAGATAATCTACCAAAATATCTAATAACTGCTTTTTGACAAATGTTAAATTGCTTATTGACAAATGTTAAAACATTGTATATTTTAATCCTATGTGTTGCCATTTATTTAACGTTACTCTAACTCTCTGTTGTGTCGGTAACTGTTGAAGGTTCTTGTTTAGAAGTCTATTTACTGTTGTTATTCTGTCCGAGTGCATTACTGTTACTGATTGATAACACTCTGTGTATATTATTTTGTTTTTTATTCTATGTAATTGGAGCTTTTCTCCTCAGGTGTCTGCTGAAAAAGGTTTTCTTGCCCAGTCAGAGTAAATGACAGTCTTTACAGCTTAAGTGTAAAGGAAGCTTGTGATCAAACATGATATAGGATAGTGGAAGACAAGGCCTTGCTTGCCAGCAGGAAACAGAGCTAGTATTGGAAGAGTTTGTAGATACATCTTGAAACAGGAAATGTTTCTCAATTTGTTATGGACAGGCTGTTTGTCATTTTGAAGTGTAAGACAGCGATGTTGCCTGGGATCTGACAGAGTGATGAAACAGTGTGCCATATGTAAGATAATTTGAAGTAGTTTAGTGTTATGTGATAAACATTATCTTATTACTCAAAGTGAGGGCACAAGCCCAGTAACTTTGCAAAGCATTTTAGGTGATTTAGAACATTTCGGTGGTGGTGCTGCGGTAGCGTTGTCGCCTCACAATAAGTCGTTGTCCTGTTCGATTCTCAGCTAGAGCGTCTTCTGTGTGGAGACATGCGTGAATGGGTGTACTTTCATTGAAGGTTGTGCGTCAGGGCCGGCAACTCGGCATGTAAAAATCTACTGCCAATCATTAGCGGACTGGAGCGACCCCTAACCGGGAAAAGCCGAAAGACACAACAACAAGAACATTTCACATTCTGCTTTTTATTATGTAATGGGTAAAGGGTAAGGAGTGGTCCAACCAGAGGCCAGGGTATTTGTATGAGGTTATGTAAAATATAAAGTTTCCAAATACATTAAATAAGAGTAATAGTTACAATTTGCCAGATCTTGGAGTGTACTTGGTAGCTCAAATTAGGTTTCTGTGGAATTTACATCAAAACAATGTGCTTTAAACCAAGTCTATATTTAATGAAATTGCATTTTCAAAGCATCATAAATGAACTTGGAGTTTGTACTTCTTATTAGCAGATCAGCTCCATATAGTTATATATTTAGGGTACTAATATTATGAGGTAATTGATTAATAAAGGTGGAGGAAAGTATAGGGCACAGCACTCATCAGTGAGGCACACCTAAACCGAGAGTACTTGGGCTGAAGAACGCATCACTACGGTATAAAGCAATGGTTCTAAATGTAAAAAAACTTTTAAATTTGTCAAAGGAGCTTTCAAGAAATCCAGTTATGTCATTTTTTTATAACAGTACATTTTGTATGACCATGTGAATTATTATTTTTTTAAATCTATAAAAAATATGTCCTTAAATAGACCTTTGCCAAAATTGGAGTAAATAGCATCTCTGACCAGCTGAGCCAGGATGGGGGTAGGGATGTATGCGATTGCTTGGCACTCAGCCATTTAATTAGATAAGTACTAAGCCCTTTGAATTTGCCATAGGTTCAGGAGAAAGATATGGGTGCTTCCTCATCTCCCACTCATCTTCAGGAGTTCACTGATTTCCATGTTTCTTCAGTGCTTATGTCTCCCAGATAACATGTACTGTGAGAATTCAACATCAGAACTGGCAAGGGATTACTCCTAGCTTTTGCTACAAATTTTTGTGTATTATGAAGGTGTTCAGACTTTCTGAGATAGCTGCCACTGCTATCCACACATCTGGCCCATACCTTGAACTCGATAATCAAATCTCTGTCATGACTAGTGACTTGATGGTGGAATCTGATATATGGTCTGACCACTTCACTGTCTGGTTCATGGCTCGCTAACCCCGGGTCAAACCAATGTCTTGTGCAATGTAGGGACTGAGTCCAGTCACCCTGAATATATTCAGCCCTGTTGTGATTCAGCAGCTCTATAACTGTCTGTTGTGACTGGCCATCTCTTTAAGTGTAATACCAACAGACTTAATGATTTGGTGAAGTTATTTTGTCAGGCCTTAGCTTCATTTCACAGCATTTTGGCTGCATGTTATGCATGATTAGTGACTTTAAGGTGTTGGTGTGCAAGTTTACTTTGGCTTCCTTCAGGAAATCTGGTGTTGAATAAACAAGAATTGGCTGGAACTGTAGTTAACTCATCTGGTACCCTGCGCAGTTCCCTAACTAGTTTATACTCAGAATTCCCCTGCAACTGCAGCAAGCTGCTTGATTAAACTGTAAAACTGTAACAAGCAGCTTACTGTAGTCACAACTACAAACTCACCTCACATTAAGTACTCAGTGTTTTAGCCAAGCCATAAATGCAGTATTAGTATTATAAATGCCACTACTGCAGTCCAACACTATCAGCATCTGCCAATCATGTCCATTGACAGCTTGTCCTCAGGGCAGCTGCTCCATTTGCCCCACCTTAGTTACACCTCTGTAACTGACTAAGGCTCAACACCTCTAAGACAGTTGATACAATGATACATTTGCCACTTTGGGGCTCTTTGCTGCTGGCTTTGTCTCCCAATATCATCTCTTCTGGAGGAAAAACTACAGTTCATGACTAGGCTGATGTGGTAGTAATTATCAGTGTTAAACTTACATTAAAGGACCAGAGCTCAGCTGCTGACAGATCTTTCTGTTTCCATCTAATGAGCATTTCCCCCATCAAGTACTTCATTCTACCTTTAGATCTCCCTGCTTTGACGTCTCCCCATTACTGCAATTCCCTGTACCTCAGACTACCAGGCTTTGATAATTGTCTGAAGCTTATGCAAAACTCTGCAACCTAGCTTCTCACCGGAATCTCTACATACCATAATAGTATGCCAGTCTTACATGAAATGACCTGACTTTCTGTCAGGCAGCAAACCATATTTAACGTTCTTGTCTTGATTTCCTTATGCATGCATGGCCAAGGTCCTCATTATCTGCAGGAACTGCTGACTTGGTATATCATGTCCAATTCTCTGAACTCAAACCCATTCTGGAGATAATGCTTGAAGTTTTGGAAGTGTGCCTTTGTCTAACAGGGGTCACCACCCATCTGGAACTTCCTTGGTTGGCTGCCAGTGTCCTCAATGTTTAGGCAGTTTAAGTGCCCCCTGACAGCCTGCTTATCTGACCTACCATACTCTTGATCTTTATCCTCATTTTCTTTAATATATTTTCTACATTTCACCCTATTTATTTTACTGTAAGTTTGCTATTTTACTACTAATTTATCTGTTATGTTTTACATTTTATTATCTATTTTGCTATTTGTTGCTATTGTGTTTTCTTCATTTTTGTTTCTACTTTATTAGTTCAGGGCTTGGTTTCAAGATGAACGTGAACATGACTTGGTATAATGTTATGACTGAAATAAAACCTTTTCTAATCTCCGATAAAAGTTAGTTTGTTTGTATTTCTTCACATAACACAATATTTTAGCATCGGTATGGTTTTCTAAAATTATGCCTTGAGAACATTTAGTAAACATAACTCTGAATTCATTAGCAGGCTTGAGTCTTTTATTTTGGAGTAGGGAATAATAACATATTTTCCCCCCTAGGACGGAGGCTTGACCAGTAGTGAAGGAGAGACTGAACACAAGTGTGAGGCTTGACTCTCTATGAGCTAAATAGTATTAGGGAAGGTTAGGTGAATCTTGCCCTTGAAATTGTGTTGATGGATAGAAAACCAGTATTTGAGAAACAGATTTGATACAGTGTGTGAGTCTGGGGTACACTAGCGTCATTTCAAGTTGTGCAATTCAAAAAGTTTATAATGCCAGTAAAATAGCAGGGAATTCAAACAATTGATGGTGCCAGCAAGACAAAGTTTTAGTAGAATAAAAGATTCTGACATTTGTTATATTTCAGTATTTAGTCTAGTGAGAAGTATAGAGGTGCTTGTCATAGGCTTATATTTGTTTGAGGTCAGCCTCAAATATTTCAGGGTGTCTCAATAATATTTGTAGGCTTGTCATTAAGTTACTGGATTTTTGTCATTTGTTTTCTTTTCTCCCTGAAAATGTATGGCCTAATAAAATTTAGTGGTGATGCAGTAGCAGTTTTCCAGGCTTGTCAAGCTTTATCTTTGAGTCTAAGTGCACCTTTAAGCTCTTTGAATCAGCAAGGGGAACAGATGTTTTTGCATGAGAATGCATTTACGTAAGAAATGTTCAAGTGTCTCAGTAGTTGAAACTTAACACACTCTGTTGTGTTAAAAATAGCTATAAGCTGTGATCCTTAGTTTGAGGAAAGCACTGGTGAATTATTTTGACAAACTCCGTTTTGAATGTTTTGAATGATCCCTTGAGATAATGGGGAAATGGTCATGAATGCAGTGAGGGATTTTAAAGAGAGCAGTGCATTTGCTGGCTTGTGTGAATCTGGTAGAAAAAGTAAGTAGACAGATAGGGTTAAAAAGGGTAGAAGCAGTGGGCAAGCTGAGTATTTACAAGTTGTATATAATGCATGTAATGTGTATATATATATATATATATATATATATATATATATATATATATATATATATATATATATATATATATATATATATACATATGGTTCCCCTTGACTTGATCAACACGCCAAAACACCGACGCTCAGATGACCGACTCCAGAAGACCGACAAGACAGATGATCGACAAGGTGAAATCCCGACAGCCGAAACACCGACATGGGCAACGTGTGAGCGCGACTCGGTAAGTGTGCGATAGTGAGGGATTTAGCGTTAGGGAGCGAACAGGTAAGTGTGAGATAGTGAGGGATTTAGGGTTATGGTGCGGGAAAGGTGAGTGTGCGGTAGTGTCTCTCTTAGGGTGCAGGTAAGGTAAGTGTGCGATAGTGATGGAGTTTAGGTTTAAGGGCAGGTTAAGTGAGTTAGGGTTAGGGTGCAGGTAGGGTAAGTGTGCGATAGTGGCGGACTTTAGGTTTAGTCACGGGTTAAGTGAGTTAGGGTTAGGGTGCGGGTAGGGTAAGTGTGCGATAGTGACAGACTGTAGGTTTAGTGGCGGGTTAAGTGAGTTAGGGTTAGGGTGCAGGTAGGGTAAGTGTGCGGTAGTGTCGGACCTTAGGGTTAGGGTTTGGCTTACGGTTAGTGCATGTATAGTTGTGTGTAATGTGTAGTTTACGTTTTGTGTGTCGGTGTTTTGGGTGTCGGTGTTATGGTGTTCAGTTTTGTGAGTTGTCGGTTTTGTGCGTTTTCGGTCTTTTGGTGTCAGTGTTTTGGGTGTCGGCTTTGTGGTGTGTCGGTGTTGTGATAGGGATCCATATATATATATATATATATATATATATATATATATATATATATATATATATATATATATATAAAATGAATATTAATGGAAACAAAGATAAGAAACTTCATTTTCCTTTTTATTGCCCAGACTCAAAGCTTTGTCAGTAGATTTCCCATACTGTGTACAGTCGCTGGAGAATATATATATATAGGTGCATCAGCCCAACATGGAGTTTGAGGCACCTCCAATTATAATTTGAAAAAACAATAAATTGGGTATGTTGATAATCTCAGTGGTGGGGTGAGTTGCCATGGAGTCCTGAAGATGTTTTCATACCAAGAAAAGGACTTCTGCCTTACTCCTGATTCCAGGTCTGTCATTCCTGAAAATATGGTTGTATTTTGCAAAAGCTGGAGGAGTTAGTGGTTAAGACAATAGGTTTGTTCTGATAGAACTGAGCATCTAATTAGTCTAATGTATTACTTTTACTACAAATGTTAATATGGCTGATAGTGTGTGAACCAGTTGTAAGGAAGGCTGGAAGACATATCCTGATATGGGGAGAAGGGAAGCTGTGGTGACTAGAAAAGTTAGTTGTGTGTGTTGCCAGTAAGCACAAGTGCTAGATTCTGGTTGCAAACTCAGGGTTAGAGTGGACAAACCCTGATCTAGTTAGTTTAAAGAGAAGTTCAGACAAACAAAAAACTGTTGCATGTAGGTGCAGAACTACTGCTCACAAGTAGCTGTGCATGGAGGTAGTGGCAAAATACATGCTGCACAGTGTGACATAGGTAATCTGTGGTGGTACTACTTAGTGTAGAGAAAACTAATAGTTTTGTGACTGGTTTAGACAGCAAGTTAATAATCAGGCTGGGTTTAGTCTTTTACATGAGTGTTTATATACTAAATGAATCAGGGTAAACATTTTAGAGTTGAAGCATGTGTCCTTAAAGTAAAGCTTAAATGGGGGATTATGGATGTGAAGGGGAGATACATAAAGCTACAGAGGAAGATAAGCATGATGATATGAAACACAAAATGTGAATCTGATAAAATGTTGAGTATGTAAGACTGGATGAACAAGGGAAGTTGCTAAACTTGTATTTTAGTAGAGGTTTTGTACTAGTAAGGTATGCTATGTTGGTTGTGACAGAAGGGTGTTGGGCTAAATAAGACCCTACCACAACTACAGTGAAAACAATTGGTTAAGTCAGGCTACAGGCCTGATTTATTTGATAATAAGTCATTTATTTGAAAATTAAAGCATACTTCTTCTATATAACCTTACAGTTCACTTTCAGTTATATTCAAAGGATCTCTGCAGAAGTAAAAGTCATCTGAATAATTTCACATTAAAGAGAACTATTAGTAAAATAGATGTTACTGCTGGTAAATAATTTTACATTTCATTGCTTCATCTACAAATGTGGGGCCTGCTGTTCTTCATGAATAAATGGCCTATGTTGCATTGAAAAACTAGTGTGCTGTTGATATTAACATAATATTTCCTGAACTAGATAAACAATACAATAGGAAATGGGTGGCAAAAACAGCTACGGGTTCACACTTAGTTACTAGACATAAAGTCCTGGAGACCTTTAAGGAGCCTAGCCCAAATTGTCAGCTGCTCCAAAGCACTATCTGGTTAAGTGACTTGCTCAAGGTCACACAGTAGGTAAATGAAGGAAGAAAGTTTTAAACCCTGCACTCTTGACACAGGAAGAGGCTTATATAAAAAAAAAAAAGTGGAGCATTAGTTCTCTTATCTAACTGCCAGACAGATAAGAACTTTTAATTAAATGCAGAAACTAATTACATTCCAATCATGTAGACAAGACTGGCATCACAGTAATATGCAACAATGATTGCATTGGATGCAGAAGATTGGATAGTTCTGAGCAACACTCAAAATAATGCATGCTATGACAAATGGCACAAGAGTCACTTGCTCTATAGAAATTGTTACACATTCCAGACCTATTAATGAGTTTTTAGTACAATGAATAAAGCAAAACAATTAAAGACAATATATATGTTGCAGCAGCCTTTCTTCAACAATTAACAAGCCATGCAAAAATCAGAGATATAACTGCATGCAGCATATTCAGGGGGATTCAGTAAAGCCTACATGGTCATTTTTCACTGTGTGCGCATCACAGCATGATGTGCACACAGCCGCAAAAAGTTTTAGATTCAGTAACCGCCCTGTAGAGCGCTCACCACAGTGCAAACAAGGTAAACACCGCGGCATACTAATTACTGCATAAGCTGCTAAATTGCATGCTGATTAACCAATCCAGCATGGTTTAGTTATTCAATAAGCTATAAAGCAACCATGTAGACTCCATGTAGGCTTTCCTGTGAATTCCAAAACTTTTGGAATACAGCCATGGAAAGGAGTCTACATGGACAGAATATAAAGTAAAAGATGGGAGATTTGTACATAACTGACCTTAACATGTGACAGCAGAGACATATTTCAGTTAGGCTGGATGCAACAAAAGGAGAGTAACAACAGTAACAGGTCCTTTGTTGTGTCATAACAGAAATGCAGCTTTGCTCCCCCACCTCCAAATGAACAGGCAAATGACATATTTGGCTAAGAAAGCATCAATGAAATGCTAAAAGTGCTATGAAATGACCTGGCCCTGAAACACGTCTACAAATATAATACAGAATATTCCATGTGAAGATATTGCCAGTCATATATACCTGTGAAAGGCCCTGACAAACTTGCCCATGCTATCAGTATACTTGTAACTAATACAGACAGATAAGTGTAAAAGCGTGTGCTAATCAAAATAAATATAAAAAACATTAAACACACTATTCATAGTTACATGTCAGCATATGCAGTATCTAGCTGATGAAATGCAGGCATATCTTCTTGAAATCAGTAGTCCTCTGTGCAGATATATCCCAAAGTAATATTGTCTCGTGTTCAACACATAAACAATTCAGCTCCCCTTTATAGCTACATGGTTACCGTCTGGTGTAGATTCAGGGCTGCCAGCACAGTGAAATGCAAATGAGGTGTGAATGCATTAGAATTGCTGAATCCCAAATCATTGACTCTGTGTAGTAGATTTAAACATAGTATAGGCAGTCCCTCAGTGTTTGTGTTTAATGAATGGCAACTGTGAAATGATTACAAGAGGTGGGTGGGTCAGGTTAGACTTAGAAAGTCTTACATGTATGTCTGTAAAGTTTGGAAATGCAAGTTAGCAGCACACAATTCACAGGTTCTGTTTCATTAATATCCAACCTCCTCTTCATTTGTTGGCAAATTGTGCTTTCCTCTGTTAGTTTTTTATTATTATGTTATTATTTTTTGGTCATTGTTTGCGCGATGTGGCATTTAGCACAATCACGGAAAGGAAGGAATGAATGGAAAGTTTGGCTGTGTTTATCTCATTTGTGCAGCGTTGCACTGAGGGCAAAAGGGAGACCTTAGTAATGATTAGTACATAAGGGAATGTCATGTAGCTATTCCAGTGGCAGCATTGCTAAAGTCTGACAGCACTGAGTCTCTGGAATACACCTACTACTTAACTGACTGTGGCAGCATGTGTTAATGCAGTGATACATTCCTTTTGGGTCCAGATAGTACTGGGTTCAAATACAACTGCATGTAACACTTTTAAGCACTTTCGTATTACTGTTGCTGTGAGTTGGTGCACTATGTGCACCAATGAGCAATAATGCATTAAAGAAAAGAAATAGGGAAGATAGGAAAGTGGGGAGCAAGCAGGGTGAAGAACAAATGGAAAGCAATACAGGAATGTGCAGGAGGGAGGTAGGAAAGAACCATAGCTATCCATTTCTTCAACAGTAAAAAATGATACTATATGCAGAATATTTGCTGAATTTGGAGTGTCACCTCCAGACAGAGGGCTGACCACAGCACAATCACGTTGTATAGCTAATTGGACCAAATCAAGTGTGTCAAGAAGACGTGTGGGAAATGGAAAGCTATGTATGTGACGTTGTTTTTGTTTTTTGTTTTTTTGGGATGTTTTTTTTATTGTGGGACAGGTGCCCATTTTTTTTTTTTGAGAGAGAGAGAGGAATGTCATGGAAGGGATGTAGGTATGTCTGGGTCAGTTAAGTTGGGTAGGTAAGGAAGCAGTTGCAGACAGAGAAGACAAACAAGACAAGAGACAGGGACAGTGATGGACACAAGAAGTCGGTGGACCCCATGGATGGGATGAGGGTGGGGACATCCAGAACCCATGGTTATCTAGCTGGGTGACAGTGAGAATCAAGTCCTCACCCACAAACATAGCCCTCAGCTGTCCAGATTTTCACAAAATGTGCAGATTTTTGACTCATATTTTTGGTCAGTTTATCATAAAATTGTAGTTCTTTGGCAAATCACTGGCAAATCATTGAGAAGTGAAGTCAGAAAATAATGGCAGACATTTGATTTTCAGACTTCATATCCTTCAGAAAATGCATGCTAATGCAAAATGTATTATTCTACCAACTTTCTAAGTTTGTAAGACCACTATTTTAAAAGTGTCCCTATTTTGGGGCTTTTTCCCTCCAGTTTTTGTGGCTTTGTCCAGATTTCTTGTTCTAAGAGAGTGAGAGGTATGCCCACAGAAGTGTCATCACTGTCAACTCACTCTACCACTGGCTGGAGTGCTTGATGTCTCCTTCTCCTCCTCCTCCTGGTACTATGTAAAATGAGGGGGAGCAGCTTCTCCATCCGGCATAGGCATGCACCAACAGTACAGCGCACAACCCCATGTACCATCCCTGGCAACTCGGTGCTGGTGATAAACTCACCACCTCTGCCACTGTTCCCAGAGGGAACCACTGGGCTATCCTCTTGAAAGGATTACCTGAGGGGACAAATAGTGCAGGTTCATCAGAGCTGGTATTGCCAGGTTATATCCTAGACATTCTGGGCAACAGTGCAGTAGATGGTGGTTTGGGGGCAGGCAGATCCTGTCGGGCAAGCTTACCCCACTGTGCTGTGGAGCATTTCGTGATGTGGTACACATGGATGACATGGACACATTTTGATGACACAATAAAATAAAACCAAAAAAATTAAAAATAAATAAATAAAAATAAAATAAAAAAGATAAAGATTGGGGTGAGAGAAAAAAAATAAGATTAGACCTTCTTATATGACATCAATGCATTAATACAATTATTTGACTCTATTATCTTAACCTTTACTCTTAAGAGTACCACCCGTACCAGATGACTTTTACTTTTAAGACTACCAGCTCCTAACAGATGCACACTGTACTACAGATTGCAGCAGGTACTCCCTGACATGTGCATATACTGCACATACGAGTGTTCCAATCATACAGATTACAGATTACAGCAGGGCATGTGCTCCACTGTTATGGAACTTTTACTTTAAACCTTTAAGTTACACATAATTGAAGAATTAACAGTGTTATATATTTGGGAAGTGTGGTATGTGAATGCACAGCCTCTGACTAAAGTCTAATATTGTACTCTTAGTTTGTGCTACAGATTAATACATGCATACTTGCTCTTACAGTTGAGATATGCATTCTAAATTTGATACAACTGTATAAAATACCAAACAAGCTATCTTTAACTTTTAATGCTACAATAGCACTACTCTTCTGCTGCATACATATCACATGCCTCCCTCACTCTCACCAGTCTATCACCATGGGTCCTAATATTGACCTCCCTTTCCATGGCAACTGTGGAAAAAACAGAACAGAAAGTATCAAGGGTATCTCTCTTCCTGTGACATAGGTCACTAAAGTGGTGCCTACATTGGTCGCCAGTGCGCAAGATACTGGTGACACTGGATACAGCCCGGGCCAAACTATCTCAAGCTTCTGACTTATACTGAGAGCCAGAATAGTCCCCCTGCAGTAGCCTGGTACTGTGGTGTTTCACTAGGAGTCCAGTAAAAATCTTGGACTCCTCGACACCCCATCTCTGAGCCCTAAATTTCACACCCTTTCTATGAATGCCTGCCAAATCTACCAAGGATCAAGAGCAATGGAGATTAATGTTTTCCCACCAAGTCCAGTTATCTTGTTTACTGGGAGTGTACACGCTGTTTGAAAATGTTGCACACCATTCACCATCATGCAAACATGATGCTCGACAGTGCGCACCCCCAAGACTTGCTTTTGCGTGATAGTAAGTAGTGTGCAGCAGTGGCAAGTGGTGAGAAGTTACACAGATAGTTGTGTATGTGTGTTAGGCAAATGCGAAAGACATGCAGGTCCAGACAGAATTATACTTACAGGAATATAGTATACAGTATACCCACAGTCATACATTTGATAATAATGTGATAATGCATAATGGGAATTGGGACAAAAGTAAAAGTGTAGGGAATATGCTGTGTTCAAATCCAGCACTATGTCTATGGTAGTCCTATACTTACACCTGTTGCCACAAGAGGGTGAAGAAGGCATTTGTCTATGTTGCAGTTCATTGCTATAAACTGCAGTGTCACAACAGTAAAACAAAGGTTGTACACCCTGTATTAGAACCCAGGACCATCTCTACTCCAGCCCTACACTTAACACCTGCTGCTACAGGAGTAATTGCCTGACATTAATGTCCTTAATTGAATGTATCCGGTTTCGATTTGTGGCTGTCTGGGTACAGTTTGCTTCCTAGGTGGTCTAGTTAGCCAGTCTGAGCACTGCATCTCTTTGCACATATGACATAAGTACAGCCACAGTTTCCATTCATTATCTCGGTTCCTGTGATTGCGGTACATGCCACATCATGCAAATACTGACCAAAAAAATAAAATAAAAGACATTACGCAAACAAAGACAGAAAAGGAACAAAAAGGGAAGAAAAGGGCAAATAGCTGAAATGAGGAAAATCAGTGTATGACATACACACAGGAAAATGATGGCCTTAGCTCTCTTTGACAAAGAAACAGCTTTGCAGCAAAGAACTGAACTCATTCTCCACACAACCGGCTGCAACAGAATGTACAATGATATCAAACCACAAACTGCTATTTATACATCTATTATATTTATTATATTTGGATGTAGAGCACTGAGTGATCACACAACCTGTTATGATTATTGCTTGCAAATATACAGCTCTGTCTTACCTTTCTGTGTTTGTTGGCCATTCATCAGTTATCTGACCAGTACTCAGAAAAATGCACTGTGTAACCCATTCTATATCATTGCCCTTAAAAGGTGTGAGGATATTAAGTGAAAATAATATCATATACAATTGGCAACAAATGAAGGGCAAGTTGGATGTTAAGGAACACAACATGTGAATTGTTTGCTGCTTACTTACATGTCCAACCTTACATACAACGCTTTCTAGATCTAACCTGACACACCCAGTGGAAGTAAGACAGCCTGTAGTGGTGACATGCTTTCCTTCTCCTAAACAGTAATCAGTTACAGTTGCAATCCATTAATAATCTACACCCCATAAAAAAGGCAATCCTGTAGCTAGGCAAACTGATGGTGAGGAGAGTTTTATGTTTGGAAGAAGGCAAAAGCACTTTTTCTTCAGGATACATCTCTACAGATAAGTACTGAACTTCGGAAGATATGCTTCCATTTTCATAGGTTCATAGGTTCATACTAGGCTATCTGCCCAAGGGCATTTATAAGCCTAGCCCATAGTTATGTGGCTTTCGCCACCTCTTTAGTTTGAATAAAACTATGCCTATTATTTTGCTGTGCCTCTGTCAAGCAGTGACACTGAAGTAATCCCTGGGGTATATCAGCGATCTCCCATCCATTGGTCAAGATTCCTCTTGAACAAGGCCAGCGAGGTGCTCTGCCTCACATGTACCGGGATTTTGTTCCACAGCATAGGGAGTCTCTGGGTGATGAATCTGTCCCTCCAGCACGTTCTATTAATAAATGTGTCAAGGTTTAAGTCTCCCGCCCTTGTGGTTCTGAGGGATCTAGATTTTTTGAGGTGAAGCATATTCATCAAATCTGGGTTTGACATGGCCTTATATGTCAGGCACAGGTCACCTCTGAGCAAGCGGTATGAGACTGAATAGAGCTGGAGTTCTTTCAGTCGGGCAGCCTAAGACATATTTTTGAGACCCTTTATCCTTTTGGTGAGGAACTTTTGGGGCCTTTCCAGCTGCTGCAGGTACTACATATGCTACAATGTATTTAAGAATAATGTGAAGCAAAGGCTTTTACAGTTTTATCTGTATGCATTAGTTAGAAGTGTACTGATGACATGGGCATGTCTGCCAAGTCATTTCTGAGGTATACATGATTGCTAATACATGAAAATGGAATGCTGTGTGATAAATATGTACAAATGTTTCAGAGACAAGTCCTTTGATAGCACTTTTAGCATTTCAAAGATGTTTTGTTAGCAAAATGGGTCATTTTCCTGTTCTTTTGGTGGGGGGAGCAAAGGTGAGTTACTATTAAGGCACAAACAAGGATTGTTGCCTTTGTTGCTTTCTTTCTTTTGCATCCTGCCTGTTGTTAGCATTTCACATCTCTAGACTGTTTTATGTTTCTGGCTTCCTTTTCTGTTTTATCTGGAAACAGTTATTTGGTAGCTATGTGATACTTATGTGTATTATACTTCTGTTGTCTTTTAGGACACCTACCAGTATGCCACCCAGGCGTGTCATTCCATGGAGACCCCCCCCCCCTTCACCGATGTTAAGAACCAAGTTATAGTCAACTGGTTTCAGCAACATGGTGTTTTTCTCCTGAAAAGAGGATGGGGAGATATGGCACATAGGATGTGAATATGGCAGCAGATTCTCCATGATCTAAATGCTGTTGGTGGACATGGCAGGACATACGAACAGGTGCATCACAGGGCCACTGATATGATCACATCTGCACAAAGGAGAACAGCTGCAGTGTGCCTTTACTGGATAGTTACCAGGGGAGTGCCTGCTAGGGAACCACTACTAATCTCCAGTGAAGAGTACCTGGCCAATATCAGACATTCAGATAGCTCCCATGAGAGTGCATGTGCTGAATGTCAGAGCTACAGTTTTTGAGACAGCAAGCATGTCCCAGGAGGAGCTTCCAGGTAGGCTTTGTTATCTGAATAGTTGAATACTGCTGTATTGTAAAACAACTGAAATGAATAAGTTAATTCTGTGTCACATGTCTTTTTGTGGGGGGTGTTGAAGATTGTGGCAGTTATAAGCTTAGGTTTCAGTTGTCTGCCACCTTCTTGTTGAAATAATAGTTAATGGACATATAAAGGGGGTAAATGTATTACCCCCTGTGTAACTGTTAATTGTGATGATGTTGCCCTTACCTCTTGCTTATCTTCTTCCAGGACCATCTGGACTATAACAGAGTATGTCTTCTGCAGATGGTAAGCCAAACATTTTTATGTCAGTATTGTTGAGCAATTTAAAGAAATATTGTACTGTGTAATTTGGATCTCAGGCTTGTTGTGTGTATTGCTGTACTGGATGTAATAGTGGCAGCACTGTTAGTTTGTTAGCATATATTGCAGTATAGTACTGCAGGTATAATTTATTCCTGTGTTTCTTGCTTTTTACCACAAGTGATCATGACAGTGGGAGTGCGGACCCTGTGCCACCAGATGTCAGTGTATCAGCAGACTCTGATGATGACGGTGGCCAAACTGAGGCATAATCGGGGGGGGTGCAGAGGTTGAATTTGACACAAAGATTGACGTACAGCCATCCCCTGCATTTCCATCGGACACAGCCAGTAGGCCTACAACTACCCAGTCCACTGAAGCCACAGATATTGGACAGGTGGAGGACAATGACATTAATCAGGGAAGTGCTACTACCTCAGCTTCAGTGCCTATTGAGTCTGGCCATAGCCAAAGTATAGGTGAGGTGCCACATAGGAGGGTTGATAGGGGTGCTCGTAGGAGGCCTGCTGTCTCTCCTTCACCTGCTGTAGGTGTCTCTTCCTGTGCCACTCAATGTATGTTTTGGGTTATCATGGAGGCACAGGCATGTTCCCACAGGTGCTCCAGACAAATGCTCAGGGTTGTGGATGTGGCACAGTCTGACATGTGTGACTGCCTCCACCATGTTGCCGATTCACTGGATTAGATAAATGACACATTGGAATGGGGGGTGTTTGTGATGGACCGATGGGTGCCTATCATAGAATGAGCAATGTCTGTGATGGAACATCAGCTGGGAGGGGAACATCATTGCCTTGAGTGTATGTCAGCCGCATCATCTGCTATCAGTTAACATGGATGTGCCCAATCCCAGTCCCACAGTGGCAGTACTTCCACTGAGTGTGCTGTCCACACCCAGATATGGCAGGCTATGGGATCATGGTCCTGGGCATCCCCGTGAAGGGAGCTCATCCAGCAAACATCAGTCACATTCAGGTAGCAGCACTGTATAAGATGTTGGGCATGGAGGCGCCAGTGCAATTCCTGGCAAAGCCAGTTTTCATGGTCAGAGATGGTAACAATAAACTGCCACCTCTACCATGCACAGCTTACACCTTTCTGACATACCAAGATGTAGAGCCAGCACAGAGTTTGGCTGTGTTCATGCAGATACTCACACACCAATTTCACCTGGAAGATCCAAACAGACACACACAAAAGTTACTAATTTTGCCTCACTGGGCATTTGTTCATTTATCCACAATGTCTGCCTTTTTCTCTTTCTTACCCACATACACTCACAAACCTTTTGTGTCAGCCTAGGCTTCCAGCCCCCCCACACACACACACAAAACACTCTGTGAAAATGATAATAGCTGTGCCATATCAGTGTTTTCTATCTTTTGAATTCAAGGATACAAAAGCTTTGTGTCTGATGCTCAGGGTCTATAGCTAACTTAGTGCTTAGTATATTTGCATTTTTGGTGTTGCACTGGTAATTCTATCTTTGACATATTGGTGTTGGCAAGTTGACAGTTGATAGCATCTACATTTCACAACATTATAGTGAATGCTGTTGTGAGGGTTGTGAAGTCAGAAACTGCAATATGTATCATTACTTTCTGACTTTTCTCTTTAATGATTTTCCAGCAAACATATGGTGCACATCATAAGTCACATCATCATATTTAGATCTTAGGATTATATGACAGCACTGTAGTCAAACCTCATCAGAACAGCGATACAGTATAATGCTCTCTTTTGCATGCACCTCACCAGATGTATGCAGCAGCTGGAGAGAACACAATGCTTTTTCATCAACATAACCCAGGGCCTAGAAACCATGCTATGATGTATGTGGAGAGATTAAAAGCCATGTCATTGTAATCTGTCTAGTATAGGATAAGATGATGTCTGCCTGGCCTCCAAGTCAGTGTCTAAACATACCCTGGTGGGATGACTGCATATCCAAAAATCTGCTGTAGCTGACAACATCAGCAGCATCTGTTAAGAATACGGTAATAACAGTGTTCCACATGCTGCTGTAAAAGGCTCTCTCTAATGACAAACAAGAGCTCACACACACACACACACACACACACACACACACACACACACACACACACACACACACACACACACACACACAGTTGACTGCAGTGAAAATAGAACCCCTATCTAAATACACAGACTGCAGAACTCAGTATTGTATGCAAGTGACATGGCACAAGTCTGGCTTGGAGTGAGTCAAGCAACACTTTATAGCTGATGACATCAGCAGTGCCTGTTGAGGAGAATATAACCGTATCACACATGCTAGTGTAAATTGCTCTCTATAATGTCAAGAGAAAGCTCTCATACACACCCCCAGCTGACTGCAGTGAGAATAGAACCACTACCTAAGTACACAGACTACGGAACACAGTACTTAAAGCAAGTGCCACAGCACAAGTGTGACTTCTGCAAGAATCCAGCTAAACTTATAGTACATGACATCAGCAGACCATGTGTGAAACAACATGTTGGAAGGCCTGCATAGGTTCAAAGCTTCATAGGTTCATATAAGGCTACTACCATAATGGCCCTATGTTCATAGGTTCATAGGAGGTTACTAGGCTGATGGCCCTAGGGCCTTTTAAAGCCTAGCCAAGTTGTACCATTGTTCTCTTAAGATATATAGTCCATACTTGCAAATCCATGATCTGCACTGGTTGTCCCTGTCTAAGAGTGACATTGGTGAACCCCCTGGGGTAAATTTACAATTTCCCATCCAATTGTTCAAGTTACGCTTAAATAGGGTTATTCAGAAGCTCAGTTTCACATGAATTGAGAATTTGTTTCATAGGAGTGGCAATCTCTGGGAGACATATCTGTTTCTGCAGTATGTCTTGTTGATGTCGCAGGCTAAGTTAAGGTCCCTAGAGTGAGTGGGTCTTACCCCAATTGATTTGCAGAGGTGCAGCAATTCCATTAAGGCAGGGTTTGCGACTCCTGTGTAGGCCAGGCACAAGTCACCTCTCAGCAGACTATATGATACAGAGTACAGTGACAGGGTCTTCAGTCTGTCCATGTAGATCATGTGAAGTCCCTGGATTTTCTTGGTGAGAAACCTCTTAGGTCTCTCCAGCTGTTTCAGGTGACTGGTGAGGTACATGCAAAAGGCAGCATTGTACTCTACTACTGGTCTGATAAGGGACGAGTACAGTGGAGTTATAACATCCTTAGTCTTGGATGCTGTACCCTTACTTATGTGGTGTGTAGCATAAAAGGCTTTCCTTACTACTGTGGACACATGATGATCAAAGCTGAGGTTGCTTATCAACCTGCATTCCCAAATCTCTCACCATTGGGTTGGAACATAGGGGAGTATTATTAATAGTATAATTTGCAGGGACTTCTTCTTTGCTGAAAGGGATAATAGTGCATTTTTTTGGTTTACGTTTAAGTCTGTGGCTTTGGCAACAATCATTTATGTATGTAAGCCCATTTTGTAGTATGTTGACATTGTTTCGGCATTCAGTTTTTTCACCCTGTTTGCAGTTATCAGCAAACTTGGTGAACCACAGGCCATCTGTTTTTGCCTGAATTTCTGACAAATGGATTCCAAACAGTAGGAGACTCAGCACAGACCCTTGTGGAGCATTACTGGTAACAGGTCTGTTGGTAGAGGTAGAATACCCCAATGTAACTGTATGCATTCTGTTGGTGAGCCAGTTGGCTACCCATCTAATGATGTATGGGTTAATCCCAAGCTGGATGAGTTTCTCAATGATGCCTGAGTGAGGGATTGTGTCAAAGCCCATGGTCAGGATAGGCAGTATGTACTGATTTGCCTTCATCCAGGGCTTTGGTGACACTCTTTAAGAATTCCATTAGGTTTAACAGGTATGATCTGCCCTTAACAAAGCCAAACTGGTTCAGATCAAGAGTTTGAGGGTCACCAATGTCTTTGTTGATAAGGTCCAAGATGGTTCTCTCCATGGTCTTACAGACAATGCTGGTCAGGATTATGGGTCTATAGTTCCCTGGGTTGGTTGAGAGACCCCCCCCCCCTCTGTGCAAGGGGATTACTGTTGCTGTTTTCCTCTCTGCTGGGACAAAGACAGTACTTGGCTGTGGTTGAAGAGAGTACCCAGGGGTTTCATTAACTCTTGCTTTAGGCCATTTAGTAAGCAGCCTGAGATATTATTCAGTCCCATAAATGCTGTGTTATTGGCCTTGGTGAGTGCAGTTATAACCTGTTTTTGGAGATAATAGCTAGAAAACTGGTGACAGATATGCTTTAGAGTATGATTGGTGGAGACAGGGCTGTGCAATTTTTGTCATACCTGTCTGCTAACAGGTTTGCAATGTCCTCAGATTCAGTATGAGTAGTACTGTCTGCTATGAATTTGATGTAAATCTGGATTCAGTGTAAAGCTGGGTCTTCCCTTTTACATTACAGATGTAGCTAAAGAATATCTTGTAATTATCCTTAGCTATGAATGCTAATTTAGTTTTGTAATTAGATTTAGAGCACTTTACAAGATGTCTAATTTGCTTCTTCAAGGTATGGAGGGTGTTCTTCTGCTGAGACTGTTCCCTATTATTCCTGGAAATCAGTTTCTTTCTCTTGTTCTATTTATGCTAGATGTCCACTAGAGTGACTTGCTTTTTCATGAGAAAGTTTTAATCCATTCTGGTACAGTTAAGTCTATACACTTGTAAAGGTATATATACAGGGCATCTGTGTACACCTCTATATATGAGTCTCTACTGTCAGTGGTGGCAGGAGGTTTAAAACTATTTATGCAATCACTTAAGAGACTATAGTTTCTTTGGAGACATTTTTCAACCTTTTGGATCCTGAGTAGGGGTCAGGTACGATTGTTGCATTGAATGTGACTGATTTATGTCAGACCTTATCAGGAATGGGCTCACACATGGAGTGGTCCAGCAATCTCCCATGTTGGTGAGCACTAAGTCAAGGACATTTGAGCCCCTTGTGTGGGTGCGGACTAACTGCACCAGAGATTTCATGTTTACAAAGTGCAGGAACCTTAAGGTGAGCATGTTTGAGCTCATATATGTATCCCAGTTGATGGAAGGATGGTTAAAGTCACCCATGGCTAGGGAGTGTGGATGTATTATGAGTGATTCAAGTAGGTCTGGTAAGGCACTGTGTGGTTTTCATGGTTCATGTTGGTGGACCTGTAGCAAAAAAAGATATAAAGCGGGGTCTTTCCTACAGTTGGTTGGACTTGGAGTAGTTCTAAGGAGTCATACTGCTTAACCAGTCTTGAGGTGTATTTGTCTTTTATGAAGATGGATATGCCTCTTCCTTTGGTTCTTTCATGTTCATTTTGTGGCCTTTATGTGTGGAAGGCATTATAGCCTTTTATGGCCGGAGGACTCTCTGTGGCTCTAAACCATGTCACTGTGACTGCACAAACATCAACATCTTCCCAAGTAAGAAGTGCCTCCATTGAGTGTAGTTTCTGATTTAGAGTCCTAACATTGAGCAGCATAACCTTGAGTTTGTCTTTTGAGGATGTTTTTACATCCAGAATTTTGTTCGTATGACATTGCCTAAAAAAGGCACTATGGGGAGGCAAGTATCTTGGCCAGTAACCAAAAGGCAACAGGTGATAGATGAAGACCATCCCTGGCAAAGTAGCATGGTCTGTCACACATATCATCCCAGGCTGACAAATACTGAATCCCCCTGGACTGACACCAGTAGCTAAGCCAAGTCTTGACATCGATAATTCTTTTGTTTGTATTGAGGCATCATCCTGAGTGAAGATAGAATACTGCTTAGGGCTATAAACATACCTGTCTGGGATGTAATCTGAGAGTTCAGTCATATCTCTCTTCATATAGTCCAGTGAGCTACGTCTCAAGTCATTTACTCCAACATGGAGTATGAAAAAGGTGTAACTGTGCTTGTTGCTGAGACACTTGAGTGTGTGCCTGACTGTGCAGATCCTGGCACCTGACAAGTAGCTGACTGTGACTTTTTCTTTCTACAACCTGTTGAGTGGGACATCTGTGTGTCTCACTATGGATTCACCTATGACCAAGACATTGGTTCCGAGGTGTATTGCTCTAAGGTCTTAATGGGTGAGACACTGATGCATTTGTTTTTATGTGTAGTGGGTTCCATTGGGACTGTAATGTGTGCAGAAGGTTTGCATTTGTAAGGTCTCTGCTCTTTTGGTAAGCTTCTAATGAGTACCTCTGTGTATGTGGGTTTATGTATTGTGAATTTATTTTTCTGAGGAGGTGGTGTGTGTGTGCTGACAACCGGTTTGATATCTAGTTTGTTGTAACCTGAGAGTTGTTATCTGAGAGAGACAGCATTTATTCTAGATTCATCGTATAGTGATTTACCAAATTTGCAGATGACTGTTAACTGGACACACTCATACAGAGTCTCCCAAAGATGGTAGCATATTACAATAGGGGCTGACACAGACTGATGCTTGGTGACAAACTTATGGAATGAACTTTAAGCATGCAATTTATCTTTGTCACCTTTGTCAGTAAAGTACCCCTGCTAATTATGATATAAGTAGCACCCCGCTAAGCTCAAACACAATGTTGTGAGACTTGGGAACACATATTGATAGCAATCTACACTTTCATCACTATAAGCCTATAGTGGAGACACCACAATCTGCATTGCGCACATCATACATATGGACATCACATTCAAGACCAGGGTAGTTATACCTCTTCTGTACTCTACCCTTTTCACACCAGTAATAAAGTGCAATGCTCACATCTCTCTGTACCTCACCAAACACCTGCAGCAATTAGAGAGAACACAGAGTTGTGCCTGGATACTCCAAGGCCTCCAAACATGACATACGTGGAAAGACTGACATACCTGTCACTGTACTCGATATCATGCATGCTGCTGAAAGTAAACCTATGGCTGTCATGCAGAGCTATCTCAGACCCTGCCCTTCTGAAAATGATGGACATCTGCAATTCAAATGGGACAACAATACTTTGACCCAGGGTTCTCAACCTAGCCTATGACACAGAACATGCTGGGAGACAGATATATCCCACAATGATTCACACTACTCTGTAATAGGCTACCACAGCATGTGAAGCAATGCTCCTCAATGACCCTGTTCAAGCGCAACCTTAACAACTGGTTGGGTGATTGTAAAGTCACCTCTGGGCTGGCACCTATGTCCCTCATGGACAAGTCCATTTGGTGCTGCTCACAAACATGCCCTGCTAAAAACAAACATTCAACTATACTCCATAAGGATACTTGTGTTTTTACACAGCTAGGCTTCTAAACACCCTGGTGCTATTAGGGTAGTAGCCTCATATGAACCTATGATGCCATGTGCCTATGTAGGCTTTCCAACCTGTTGTCCCCACATGCGACTTGTTGATGTCATCTACTATAAGTTCAACTGCACTGTTGTAGAAATCAGACTTGTGCTGTGGTGCTTGTGTAAAGTACTGCTTTCTGTAGCCCATGTACTTAGGTAGAGGTTTTATTCTCACTCCAGACAACTTGGTGTGTGTGTGTGTGTGTGTGTGTGTGTGTGTGTGTGTGTGTGTGTGTGTGTGTGTGTGTGTGTGTGTGTGTGTGTGTGTGTGTGTGTGTGTCTAGACAGCAGAGCAGAAGTGTGTATCCCACAATTACTGCACCTGTGACATGCAATGATAGCATTTTGATACTTGCTCATGCCTACACATCCATTTCATACAGGCCTTCCAACCTCTTGTTTCCCACAATGCCTGCTGAGGTCATCTACTATGAGATCACCTGCACTCCTGTATAAATCAGACTTGCGCCATGGTGCTTGTGTTAAGTACTCTGTTCTGTAGTCTGGGTACTTAGGCAGGGCTTCTGTTTTCACTTATGCCAAGTGTGTGTGTGTGTGTGTGTGTGTGTGTGTGTGTGTGTGTGTGTGTGTGTGTGTGTGTGTGTGTGTGTGTGTGTCTGTGTTGTGTGTGTGAGCTGTTGCTTAACATTACAGACAGCATTTTATACCAGCATGTGGGACACTATTATCTTCTCCTCAACAGACACTGTTGATGTCATCAGCTATAAAGTGTTGTCTGACACCCTCCAAATCAGACTTGATCTGTGATGCTTGTGTAAAGTACTATGTTCAGTAGTCTGTGTACTTAGAGAGGTAGGGTTTCTATTCTCACTGCAGTCAACTGTGTGTGTGAGCTGTTACTTGACATTATAGTGAGAGAATTTTACACCAGCATTTGAGACACTTATCTTCTTCTCAACAGTCACATTTCATTTTTGGATATGCATAACTCCCACCATGGCAGGGTCAGAGACTGGCCTGGGGCCCAGGCAGAAGTCACCTCATCCTATATAATAAAGTTTACAGTGACCTTCCTTTTAATCTATCCACATACATCATGGCATGGTGTATAGGCCATGTGTTATCTTGCTGAAAAAGCCCTATGGTCTCTCCAGCTGCTGCATGTGTCTGATGAGGCACATGTAAAAAGAACATTATACTCTATTAGTACTGTAATGAGGTTTGGCTACAGTGCTGTCTTACAATCCTAAGATCTCAATATGAAGACATGACTTATGATGCCCACAACATGGGCTTTCAATAGCAGTGTGGACACTTGGTGGTCAAAGTTCAGATTGCTATCTAAATGTCTTCCCAGTGCTTGCATCACTGGGTTTCTGCATAGCAAGACTGCTGTCAACACTGTGATTAACATGGAACTCCACGTTTCACAGGGACAACATTACAAATACACATTTCTGCATTTATTTGTACATTGTGTGCCTTTGTCACTATTCATTTGTGTGTATGTTAGCTCCTCCTATACTATGTTATCACCTTTGGTGGACTCGGTGATTGCATACTATATGCAAGAATCAGCAAACTCTGTAAGCCAAAGGCCATATGTTTTAGCCTGAACTGTCAAGAAATACATTTCAAACAGTAAAGGGCCAAGCACAGATCCCTGGGGTTTCCCAATGGTGACAGCTCTAGTGGTACAGGTTGATTCACCAGCTTTCACATGATGTGTTCTGCCAGTGAGCCAATTGTTTAACCATCAACTGATGTAAGGTTTAACCCCCAGCTTGGGGGTGTTCTCAATGATACCAGCATGTGTGATTGTGTCAAAACCCTAGGCCAGGTCACAATAGGCAGTATGCACTGTCTTACCTTCATTCAGGCATATCACATTGAATCAATGTGTTGTGATAACATCACAGATCACCTATGGCATGACCCAGCACATACACCTTCCTGATATGGTTGAATACACAGTTCAACACACCCGGCACAGGCCTATGTTCTCATACAAAGGTGTACATCAAAATGCATCCACCTGAATTGGGGGATAGTGCCTGATGCATGCATGTATAAAGGCATCCTGACTCTCCCTGACTGTGAGGTAGACCTCTTCTACATGTCTACTAGTAATATTCTAGGTGTGTGCAACAGACTTGTGTGAGTTGTTACTGCTACATCAGGACTGTTACATCTGACAGACATCCTCAAAGAGGTCATTGAGGGCATGCATGATGACAACAGTATCATCTTGTGAAGCTTTAACAGGTCAAGGCATTTGAAACAAAGCCAAACTGAAGTATTCAATCAACACTGTCATATGTGGCCATAACCAGCTATATCACCAAATGGGTAGACCAATGTATGACATACGTGACATCTATGTCAAAATGTGTGATGTGACATATATCTCAGGTCCAGTGATCAGGTTGGTACATCATGGGTGTCTGCTTGACCATTTCTTAACCATTAGTTTAGTGATGAACATCACAGATGACTCCAACTGTGATATTAGTATAATACAGACAGTAGCAACACAATACCAGAGACTGCTGCCACAGCCATGACAACATCTGCATTGACAAGACACATGGAGGGATTTGTTGAATCAGGAAACAGACACACCACCCAAGTATAATGTGGACATCACACCCTATAATCAGACCAATAGGTATGTGACCTGTGTCCTGGGGTAGATAGTAAGTGGTACATCCACCAGCATATGGTGACAGTGTTGACTACTCCCTTGAATATAACACATATAACACAAGTGCTGGGTATGTGAAGGACATGCACATCAGAGGCCATAATAATTTCATGGTACCCAGCCTTCTTCACACCAATAACTGTGTAGAATGCACCTTTATTCATGTACCTCCCTACATATCTTCTAGTGATGTGTAACTGAAGTGTACCACATTTGTCACAGTGCACTGTCACACAGCTTATTGGCCATACCTAGGTATTCTTTCTGTGGAATATACATGACTGTCTGCTGGTACGGAACACCAATCAAGTTGTTACACCAGATGCATGTGTGCTACCTGTTCAGCTTATGCACACACTACATACATAGGTGTTTGACAACATTAAAGGCATGTATATCATTTGTGACATTGTGGATTCTGTCATAGATATTTATTTATTATTTATTTATTTTACATTTGTTAACCGGGAGAGTCCGACTGGATACATGTCCATTTTCAGCGGAGGCCCGGGGAGAAAAGCTCCAAGTACATAACAGACATATGAACATTGTTAATGCAAAAAAAGGAAGATAGTTGAGTTCTAAATACAATATAAAGATACATCACATCTTGGGAAAAAAAAAACAACAGCAGCATATAAAAAACATAGGTCAGTTACAAAGGCGGCGCTTTGTTAAAAAGCTTAAGGATAGTGAGGTAAGAGAAGGGTAAATGATAGTGGTTAATCAGGTTTGGAACAGGGACATTGCCAGAGAGTATTGAGATGGGGTTTAAGCTTTTTTTGAATTGTAGGAGTGAGGGTTCTGAGGTGAGCATGGTCGGTAGGGAGTTCCACATTTTACCTACAAAGTTTGAGAATAGAGAATCCCCAGCAGAATTATTGGCTTTGGTAGTTTGAGCTAAGATCTTATTGGAGGAGCGTAAAGATTGCAGGTTAATATAGGGGTGAATGATGTTTTTCAGAGCTGGTGTTTTCTCTGGGTGATACAGTATCTGGTGAGCCGTTTTGAGTTGGTTGAAATGGAGTTGGCTGGAAAACTCTAACCACCCTAGTTGCTTCAAGTTATAGATATATGCCATGCACAGAAAGCAACTAGTCTGTATTGCCCATACTGTCACATACAGATATTGCAGTGTCCCTCCTAACACCATCTGCAGAAATTAGAGTACCAGGACGGTGTTTTTGGTTATTCTCATAGAGTGTGAATGTATTATAATAGTTGTCAAGTGCATGTGTGCAGGCTCATCTCTTATCACTCTGCATCACATATGTTATGTCAGAGGCATGGGATTAGTGTTGGCATTATTCTGATATTGTCCATGATTGCAGTTGGTTCTTGTAATGTTTGCCATGAGCCTTTCCCTCTGGCCACCTTGCTGGACACCTCTGCTGAGAGTACACTCATATTCACGTATATCAGTTTGCACAGTTTCCCAATATGCACCCTACCTCAATAGATGTCCTCTGCATTATTCATGTAAGGATGCTTATCACATACACACACATCCTCCCCACTGTAATATCACATTGTGTGACAGTCACAGACAATACATTTTCACTCTACAGTCCATACTGTATCATACAGCTATGTGCTTGGTGTTGCTGTTGCAACCATCTTCCATTGACATGCCCTCCTCTGCTATACATGAGGAGTTCCACCTGTACTTTTTCCCTGTGTTCCTTCCTACAATTCATCTGTGTAGCCCTATTCAATGCAAACATTTTCCCTGAGTGATCATTTTACATGGAAGTCCCATGTCCTGTTACAGATCATTAGCACATCTTCAGAAATGGGATATTACAATACTCTGCACTATAGGTATACTGTCCTGCATTGTGTTTGGACCATATACTTCACATATATACCTTTCAGTTCTCCAGATATTCCTAGGATGTCCAGATGTTTTCATCATCAAATATGTGGCTTTTGGCCATATCACTGTGATGCTCTCTGGACTGATTTGACTCAATATTACCTCTCAACTGTCGTGATCTATGCAGAATGTCCAGCTTCTGTCTCATATTTGTGACCTTTTCCTCATAATATTTTTTCCCAGAAAATCTTTGGCATGTCATTACAGAGTGCAGTCAGAAACTGATGACTGACATTTGAGTTTCAAACTTCATGCTCTTCAAAAAGTTCATGCTAAAGTATAACCTATATATTCTATCTACTTTCTAAGTCTGGAAGTGCGATCATAAAAATCTGTCCCTATTTCTGTCCCTTTGTCCCCCCATTTTTATGGTTTTGTCCACATTTATCACCCTAAGAGGTTGAGACTGTTACATTCTAACACATTCCTATGTGACATCTATGTTAAATATGTCCCTATTACTGGTTATTTGTCCTCTCATTAAGTTGGCCCCTGTGGAGATGTGTTGGACTAACAGAATAACAGCTATTTGTAAAGCCCTGGTGATCATTGTGGCAGTCTGTGCAAATCTGTGCACAGTAGGTGCTCTGCCTTACACGCAGTTGCTATCCACATTTTTACATGGCCAGTAACACTGGTGCAAGCCACAAAACCTTGCTTAGGTGCCCTGCACCTCATTAATACGCATTGCACATTGTCGTGCATAGTGCACCATTACTGTAACAGGTAAACTCTGTGTAGGCTCTGTGAGTTTATTGAATCCCAGGGATTGTCTTTTTTTTTTTTTTTTCTGAGAGGAGAAGGGCTTACATGCTTCTATGACACTTGCATGTCATTTTAACCTCTCTATGTGGTAATCCTTTCAAATGTGGGGGCCCGCTAGAGCAAGTCCTGAAATATGGAGACTGAATGTCCAAAAGAGTGGACATGCATATATTAAGTCCAAGATGCCATTTCTTGAAATATTCCCTTTTCTCCAAGGTATGCAGATCTCAGAGTTGTTATATGTAAATTTGAGGGGTGAAGGGGAAACTTGCCCCACTTGCAAAAAGAAGTTTTAAGGAGAAGAGCAATTTTCTAAATACATTCTTCGGGTTTTTGGTCTTTTTATTTCAGTTTTTCTTCACCCAACATTTAGAGTGCCAACATTTCAATAGGTAGCATATATGTCTTTGGGAGTAGATTATTTCATCTGTCCCCGATTTCACAGAATGTCTCTCATGTTTTGCCTCAGATTTTCGTCTGTTCCTCATAATATTTTTTTTTCCTTTCTAATCAATTATAATTGCAGACACTAAATAATAACAGGCATTTGAGTTCAGACTTAATGGTATTCAGAAAAATCATGTTGGGGGCGTGGCCAAGGATGAACACAGGACAGCAGCAGATTTCTTCAGCTCCACCAACATAACTACATTAACAGGAAATTATTACTTCAAAATTCAACTAATGGAATAATTTTCTTTCTAATAACGTTTGAAATATCAGTATCTTGAATAATATCTAAAAAAGAAAGAAAATGTAACTAATTTTCCTGTCAAAAATCTTTTTGGAAATTTCTCTCTCATCACTTCTGTTCAGAATGAGTTCCAGCAAGGCTAACAGTCAGGATTCCAGCATTAAGAAAGAGCTTCAGACTTTACTATCAACTATTCAGCAACTAACAACTAAAATGGACAGACTGGATGTTAAAATTGATAACTTTATAGAGAAAACCACAAAACAAATGGATGTGCTACACCAAGACCTACAACATCAGAAAGCTCAGATTACAGGTATAGAAGAGACACTTAATGATATGGACAACAGAATTAAGGAAGAAGAAATAAACATTGAATTCTTATTGAAACAAAATACACACCTTCAATCCAAACTAGATGACTTGGAAAATAGATCCAGACGCAATAATATAAGGATTTTTGGACTGCCAGAAAATATAGAAGGTAATAACATTACATCTTTTTTAAATACTTGGCTTCCCAAAACTTTAGATCTGTCAGAGGCATTTTCTTTTGGTATTGAAAGAGCCCATAGGTCTTTATCTAATTCTAATACAAATAAAAAGTATCCTAGATCAGTTATTGTAAGATTTTTATCATCTTATGACAAGGAGATGGTATTAAAATCTGCATGGGCTAAAGCACCTATAAAAATTAATGAAGCAACTGTGCGCTTTGACAATGACTATTCTTCTTTGGTAATATCAAAAAGAAAGGTCTTTTTACCATTAATAAGAGAGCTTAAGAAAGCACAGTTCAAAACTCATCTTTTATTTCCTTCCAAACTAAAAGTCTTTTTACCTGATGGCCCTAGAATTTTTGAGGACTTGGACTCTGCTTTGCTGCATATTAAAAAAAATAAAATATTAGATAAAATAGAGGATATGGAATGGGCAAGTCCTTCGTTAAAGAGAATGGCAACAGGAACTTCTTGGAAGACATCAGAGAAACAAAAAAGACTAAAAAACAAATGACATGTTTTATATTTCTTTGAACTCTTTAATTACAGTTACTACATTTACAAGAAAACCACAAATATCTTAATGATTTGTTCAAAGTTATTTCAATGTGCAAGAACTGAATTTTGTTTTATAAATAATCAAACTTCCTGAGGAACAAATAACCTGATATGAATCAACTTGTTTCTCTTTTGTGACAAAGAGACCTAAGGTTAGTAATTTGATACATTTCCTTTCTTTTCTTGTTTTAAATAATGGCATTCTCATTAAACTAAACATTTAGAGCAGGGTGGGGGAGGGCAGGGAGAGGGGAAGGTTGAAAAGAAGGAAATAAGGGGAAAATAATCTATTATCTCTTTAAAATTATTTATGCTGTTTAAATATTACTGCTATATATTATACCATGACTAAATTGCTTAAATACATGATATCAAATAATATGTCATGATATAACTGCAGTTGACTAGAACTAAAGCAGTTGAAAGTAATATGTCTCAGGTTTTACTTTATTAAAACAAACAGCAAGTAAATATCTTTGTAGGTACTTTTTTTTTTTTTTTCTCTTTCTCTTTCTTACTTATAAGGTAATACGGTTCTGATAATACTGATATGTGTATGTAACAAACTCTGAATGAGAAAATGAAATGGGGCATATAAAAATAAGTTATGTTTATGTTAAACAATTGAAGGCTTGGTTTCACTGCCATAGAGACTGCAATGACTTGTGAAGTGCTTCGAGAAGGTTTACACTGCATAAATCCATTTGTACTACAAAATGAATGTCTGTCACTTACTTTTATTAAAATTCCCGCCAGAATGTTATGAGAGACAATTTGGGTTGTGGGTATCCTCGTGAATAGTGTCCTCGAGTCGTTTTAAAAGCTTCAACATCCGGAAAACACGCAGAGAAGCTGAAAGCAGCCATTTTGAACTTTGACCCCTGATTTCACACAGACTCATCGCAAATTCAAGAAGTAAACTGTTTCAGGAAGTAGAACTGCTGTAAATGTGGTATTGTGATGAAAAACTAACTTTATGACAACAAAATGTGAGTTTTTTCTTTATAATAATTTACTTATTTAAGATGTAACTTATAAAATATAAAAGTTATAATGATTTTAAATGACTTAATATGCCATAGTAAACAAATGAGATAAATTAGAAGTCATAGAAGGTAAAACTCATGCACATATGTCTTTGAAAGCTTATATGACTGCTGCACTTTAATGCATATAGATGCTTATGATTTAAAGATATGTAATGTTATAATGCATTTGCCTTGACTAAAAGATAAGTATGTGCATTATTATGATTATATTTCAGAAGAAAATGTCATGTGATACATTTTAAAGCTGCAGTGCAGATATATAAGATACAGATGGCTTTCATCACAATGATTTATGTATAACTAGGGATCAATATTGCTGTGTAGTATGTTCTTTTAACTTATATATTGTGAATAATCATTTTATTTAAATGGTAAGAATAAGTATAAGAAGGAAGCTTCTAGTGCATGCAATTTAAAGTTTTAAAGCTACTAACAGTACTGCTGTGACAGAAAATGGGAATACCCTAATGTAAGTAATGTCTGAGTCATAATAGCCTGAGATAACAAATGTTATTGAATTCAAATGAGCATAAACATATAACAAGAACTTATTATTACACATTTTTATTAAACTACCATATGGGTATTCTTTTTTTTTTTTTTTTTTTTTCTCTCTCTCTTCTCTGCTCCCACTCTCAAGATTGTTAGAATGCTATTATGATTATGAATTTATTATATAGAATAGATGCACATAGCAATATTAGTTGATTATAAATGTTTTATATGATTATATGAAGCTGTTATATAAATTATTTAAGCCTTGCTATAATAGATAATCAAATTAAATGAGGTTAACTTTAGTTAATAATAGTTAGTATTGAATTAATTCGGTGGCAGCTGGAGTACTGCTGCTTAGGATAGGGGGATAACTTGAGTGGTATTTGCTACTCGAAGTTGGAGTTCTTAACTCCAGGCTGGATGCATTGTTTAATCCAAACAATATTTTCACCTGATTATTATCATGTGTATATAGTTTTGACATCCACATCACATTTTATAAACTCATTGTCACTACAAACAAAAGTTAGAATTACACAAAATTCCATAAGATTTTCATTAAATACAGCTATAATTAATAGAACACCTAAAGGAGGAGACATAATAATACTTATTTTAGTAAATGTTACTCTGATTATAAGTTTTATATGTTTATAAAAGTTAAATGGTAACTTTAAAAGGAATTTCTTTAAACATTAATGGATTGAATAACCCATGTAAAAGGGCAAGTTTAATGAGATATATTAAACTGCATAGAGCCAACTTAATATTCCTTCAAGAAACACATCTCCTGAAAAAATATGTAGATAAATTAGCCACTAATAAATATACAGTCTTGGTTAGCTCAGAACACACACAGAAAAAAAGAGGAGTGGCTATCTTATGGAACAAAAATATGCCCATACCTAAAACTATTAAGTCTTATAAAGATGATAAAGGAATGTTCTGTATGGTTACAATACAGATTAATGGGAAAATATATACATTAATTAATGTATATTGGATACCAGGAATTGGTACTAATACAGTGAAACACCATCTCAATAAGATTATATCATTTTCTTTAGGAGATATTATTTTAGCATGAGATTTTAACTGTATTCTGCATGAAAAAGATACTACTACTATAGGAAAAAGAAAAATAACATCTAATGCAAAACATTTAAAGGATTTCATTAACTTATATCATTTGAATGATATTAATAATCAGACAGATTCTAAATCATTACCATACACTTTTTTTCTAATAGACATAAAACTTATTCAAGAATAGATAGAGTCTTTATTTCTAACCAACTGGTAACAGACTTAATTAATTCTAAGATCATTTCATGTCCTATATCAGATCATAATTCAATTGTCTTTGAATTTATGGTAAATAGTACTTATAATGTTCAGATCAAAAGAATACCAGCATACTTAACTCAACTAAAGGATTATAAAGATTATATACTTACAGAGGTGCAACATTTCTTAGACTTAAACACTACACCTGACGTCTCCATTATTCACATTTGGGATGCTCTAAAATCATATTTATATGGACAAAGTATCAGATGGTATAATAATAAAAGGAAATCTTGGGACAAGGAATTAATAGACATTCAAAACAAATTAGACTCATATAAACATAATAATAAAGAAAATATTATGGACAAAAAGTCATTGAGGAAATAAATAAATTAAATGAGAAATACAAAGAAATTTTAAGTCACAAAGTCAAAATTACATTAGAGAAATATAAATTTTTGTCTTACTCAATAAGTCCCAAATATTTACATAGACTTAAAAATAAAACAAAAAGGCTGAATAAACAAAATCACATCAAAGACATTTTCTCCAAGGAAAAAGAAGAATGTCTCTAGTTTACCAGAAATATTAGATGAATTTAGAAATCACTTTTATAACATTAACCATAATAACATTAATATGGATTCTAAAGACAAAATAAAGAACTTTATAGTTACAAACATGAACAAAAAACTTAATAAACAACAGACTAAATTAATAGATAAAAATATTTCATATACAGAGGTTATCACACAAATAAATAAACTTAAATCAAACAAAGCACCAGGTAATGATGGTATTATTCCAGAGATTTAGAAAATTCTTCCTAAGAGTACTTACTCATTAATACATAAGGTTTTCATTTCAGCTCAAAATGAGTTATCAATTCCCCCATCCTGGCAATACACATTTATTTCACCAATTTTGAAACCCAATAAAGACCCAACCAGATGCACTTCATATAGACCTATTTCATTACTTAATGTTGACTATAAAATGTTCATGAATATATTTGCTGACAGATTAAAGACAATTATTCCAGGTACAATAGATATAGATCAGACAGGCTTTATTATAAATAGAAATACTTTTGATAATATAAGGAGAACTTTAACACTAATTGATTATGCAAACAGAAAAAAGAAAGACTTGACACTCATTAGTCTTGATATAGGTTCAGCATTTGACTCAGTAAGTTGGGACTATTTGTTTATCTTATTGAAGTGTACAAATTTCTCTGATGCATTTGTGAATTTAATTGAACATCTATATAAAGGAGCATTGGCTTACATTAAAATAGGAACATATGTCTCACAAAAATACCCATATTAAAAGGTACAAAACAAGGGTGTCCACTGTCACCATTATTATTTACTTTAATAATGGAGCCTTGGGCTAATTTGATTAGAAATAGCAATGATATAGAAGGATTTGATATAGATGAAAATACAATATCTAAAATCAAACTTTTTGCAGATGATGTTCTAATTACATCAGCAGGAACAAATTCTTCTATGAGGTCATTATTTGACAAGATGACAGATTTCAAGAACATTTCTGGTTTGATATTTAATGAAGAAAAACTAAAATATTACCAATATAACGAAAAATATTCTCACTAATGATTTTCTCAAATATATACCCAATTCAGGTCAAATAACTTACTTAGGCATAATATTAACTAAAGATATTAAATCCACTATACATAATAATTATAGTAATTGTCTTCATAATATACAAAATCTTTTCAATAGCTGGAACAATATGTTTTTACCATGGAAGAAAGACTCACAATTATTAAAATGATAATATTCCCGAAGATATTATACATAATACAATCAATAATACTCCCACCTACAAAAATAATTATTAAGAAATTGAATTCACAAATGTTAAATTTCTTATGGGCACCTAATAGACCTAGGATTGCATTAAAGAAACATACTAATAGTTGGTCTCAAGGGGGCATATCATTTCCCGACTTTAATTTATATGCTATCTCTTCTATTATAAAAGTTATGACATTGCTAATAGATCAGTCATATGTTGCAAAATGGAAGGAATATTGGGAACTAATTAGCATGCACTTTACGAAAATATCATTAATACGCAAAAATACTATTGTAAATAATCCCATGTTATGGTTACTAAAAGAGTTTTGTACCTCATCTATTACACCAAAATATATAGCTAGTTACCCATTAAATATTATTATTAGATATCGTAATTTTATATTTATGCATCCTAAGTATAAGGAATGGAATTTTATCTTATTTCCTATAATGTATACACAAGGTATTCTTTTATCATCCACCTCTGAAAGAATTCTTCTAGTTACAGAGAATGATTTAAAGTATTGGTATCAGTTGCTGTCTGACAATAAAGCAAAAAAAATTAGACTTCTTAAAGCAAGAATTTGATTTGAGAGAAACATGTTGGTTAGAGATTCAGACTTTTAGACAACATCTTATTAATAAACTTGATTTAATGTCTTTAACAGTTAAAGAATCTGTCCCAATTCTGATTGACTACTTGATATTAAATTTACAACATAGGGTTTCTGATAAAGGTAAGCTCTCACACATACATAAAATTATTAGAGATGAAACACATTACAGTTCAGATACTTACTGGAATTATTTCATTTCCATTAATGGTGAATCACCAAAACAACAAGATAAACAATATATATTGGAATCTGCTTATAAAACTACTTCTTCTATTAATTGGAGACTTTTTACCTGGAAATGTTTACATAGATCTTTCTATACACCCTTAATGATGAATAAAATAAACAATAAAGACAACATATGTAAGAGATGTAATGTAGAAATAAATGCTGATTGGGCACATATGTTTTATGACTGTATAAAACTGAAGGAATATTGGATGTTAATCACTGATTTTTTGCAGGCTCTTTTCACAGATAATTTCATAGTCTCTAAATCACTTATATTATTTAACACCCCTGTTCCTAAATGTGTTAAAAAGTTAAACTTCCCTTATTATGGTCTATTCTAGCAGTGGCTAGAAAAATAATAACCAGAAATTGGATTTCGGATACTCCTCCTTCATTTAATAAATTTAAACATGTTATGATTGAAGTGTGTCATATGGAACTAATGACAATAAAGTCAAGAACCATTAGGAAAACACCTTACTATAATATATGGGATACTTTACAAAATTTGTTAAAACAGTCTTAGTTTCATTAGTAAGATGTTACAGTTTAATTAATTGATTTGATTTGCAGTGGATGTCTTTGTAAATACTTTGGTTGTTTTATCAAATGTTATAACTGTTTATATACTAACTGCTTGTATAAGATTGTTATAATATTTATTTTGTATGTTAAAAATAATAAACTTGTTTTAAAAAAAAAAAAGAAAAATCATGTTAATGGAAAGTTGTTATTCTGGCAACTTTCTAAATGCATGTCTATATTCCCATGCTTGTCCATTTTCTCTTATTATTATTTTTTTATCTTTTTACTCGATTCTTGAGTTAAGATGTTGAGAGGTATGAGGGGACTACAATGGACTGTACATTCTATTCTGACAGCAGTGGGCTGAGAAGATGCGTGGTGCATTTTATGTATGAATATATTCATTCATTTCAACTCAGGCAAAGTTTTAAGATGTACAGTCACAGTCAAATGAGTGGCTGTAATTGATGCCCATGTGTGTGTTTGGGGGGGGGCTATAATATATTTCAGAGATTTCAGTTACAGGCTTAATTGCATTCATAAAAACACGATAATGTAAAGCCTGATTTTCTAGCAACTTGCTAATTATACAAGGGCAATATTTGTTCCCTCATTATTTGTCTTTGATTCTTGAACTAAAATATTGAAAGGTATGTGAGGGGTAGTTGCTGCAGTGGATTTTATAATGCATTCTGTAGCTACAATTGTTTTAAACTTAAAAGTCTTTTTCAGCATTTGACTCAGTAAGTTGGGACTATTTGTTTATCTTACTGAAGTGTACAAATTTCTCTGATGCATTTGTGAATTTAATTGAACATCTATATAAAGGAGCATTGGCTTACATTAAAATAGGAACATATGTCTCACAAAAATACCCATATTAAAAGGTACAAAACAAGGGTGTCCACTTTCACCATTATTATTTACTTTAATAATGGAGCCTTGGGCTAATTTGATTAGAAATAGCAATGATATAGAAGGATTTGATATAGATGAAAATACAATATCTAAAATCAAACTTTTTGCAGATGATGTTCTAATTACATCAGCAGGAACAAATTCTTCTATGAGGTCATTATTTGACAAGATGACAGATTTCAAGAATATTTCTGGCTTGATATTTAATGAAGAAAAAACTAAAATATTACCAATATACGCACGGAAAAATATTCTCACTAATGATTTTCTCAAATATATACCCAATTCAGGTCAAATAACTTACTTAGGCATAATATTAACTAAAGATATTAAATCCACTATACATAATAATTATAGTAATTGTCTTCATAATATACAAAATCTTTTCAATAGCTGGAACAATATGTTTTTTACCATGGAAGAAAGACTCACAATTATTAAAATGATAATATTCCCGAAGATATTATACATAATACAATCAATAATACTCCCACCTACAAAAATAATTATTAAGAAATTGAATTCACAAATGTTAAATTTCTTATGGGCACCTAATAGACCTAGGATTGCATTAAAGAAACATACTAATAGTTGGTCTCAAGGGGCATATCATTTCCCGACTTTAATTTATATGCTATCTCTTCTATTATAAAAGTTATAACATTGCTAATAGATCAGTCATATGTTGCAAAATGGAAGGAATATTGGGAACTAATTAGCATGCACTTTACGAAAATATCATTAATATGCAAAAATGCTATTGTAAATCCCATGTTATGGTTACTAAAATAGTTTTGTACCTCATCTATTACACCAAAATATATAGCTAGTTACCCATTAAATATTATTATTAGATATCGTAATTTTATATTTATGCATCCTAAGTATAAGGAATGGAATTTTATCTTATTTCCTATAATGTATACACAAGGTATTCTTTTATCATCCACCTCTGAAAGAATTCTTCTAGTTACAGAGAATGATTTAAAGTATTGGTATCAGTTGCTGTCTGACAATAAAGCAAAAATTTAGACTTCTTAAAGCAAGAATTTGATTTGAGAGAAACATGTTGGTTAGAGATTCAGACTTTTAGACAACATCTTATTAATAAACTTGATTTAATGTCTTTAACAGTTAAAGAATCTGTCCCAATTCTGATTGACTACTTGATATTAAATTTACAACATAGGGTTTCTGATAAAGGTAAGCTCTCACACATACATAAAATTATTAGAGATGAAACACATTACAGTTCAGATACTTACTGGAATTATTTCATTTCCATTAATGGTGAATCACCAAAACAACAAGATAAACAATATATATTGGAATCTGCTTATAAAACTACTTCTTCTATTAATTGGAGACTTTTTACCTGGAAATGTTTACATAGATCTTTCTATACACCCTTAATGATGAATAAAATAAACAATAAAGACAACATATGTAAGAGATGTAATGT
The DNA here is from genome assembly GCF_019279795.1 of Protopterus annectens. Lineage (NCBI taxonomy): Eukaryota > Metazoa > Chordata > Ceratodontiformes > Protopteridae > Protopterus > Protopterus annectens. The sequence goes on along the minus strand of NC_056725.1, from coordinate 1,262,816,599 downwards.
AGAAATAAATGCTGATTGGGCACATATGTTTTATGACTGTATAAAACTGAAGGAATATTGGATGTTAATCAATGATTTTTTGCAGGCTCTTTTCACAGATAATTTCATAGTCTCTAAATCACTTATATTATTTAACATCCCTGTTCCTAAATGTGTTAAAAAAGTTAAACTTCCCTTATTATGGTCTATTCTAGCAGTGGCTAGAAAAATAATAACCAGAAATTGGATTTCGGATACTCCTCCTTCATTTAATAAATTTAAAAATGTTATGATTGAAGTGTGTCATATGGAACTAATGACAATAAAGTCAAGAACCATTAGGAAAACATCTTACTATAATATATGGGATACTTTACAAAATTTGTTAAAACAGTCTTAGTTTCATTAGTAAGATGTTACAGTTTAATTAATTGATTTGATTTGCAGTGGATGTCTTTGTAAATACTTTGGTTGTTTTATCAAATGTTATAACTGTTTATATATTAACTGCTTGTATAAGATTGTTATAATATTTATTTTGTATGTTAAAAATAATAAACTTGTTTAAAAAAAAAAAAAAGAAAAATCATGTTAATGGAAAGTTGTTATTCTGGCAACTTTCTAAATACATGTCTATATTCCCATGCTTGTCCATTTTCTCTTATTATTATTTTTTTATCTTTTTACTCGATTCTTGAGTTAAGATGTTGAGAGGTATGAGGGGACTACAATGAACTGTACATTCTATTCTGACAGCAGTGGGCTGAGAAGATGCATGGTGCATTTTATGTATGAATATATTCATTCATTTCAACTCAGGCAAAGTTTCAAGATGTACAGTCACAGTCAAATGAGTGGCTGTAATTGATGCCCATGTGTGTGTTTGGGGGGGGTATAATATATTTCAGAGATTTCAGTTACAGGCTTAATTGCATTCATAAAAACACGATAATGTAAAGCCTGATTTTCTAGCAACTTGCTAATTATACAAGGGCAGTATTTGTTCCCTCATTATTTGTCTTTGATTCTTGAACTAAAATATTGAAAGGTATGTGAGGGGTAGTTGCTGCAGTGGATTTTATAATGCATTCTGACAATAGTGAGCTCCGAAGATACATTCTTATGTATCATTTATTCATATATTTGTTTATTTATTTGATCACAATCAAAGTTCTGAGGTGTACAATCACATTTATACCAGTGGTTGTAATTGATGATTGCATACTTGCGTGTGAGTGTAATATATGTAGAGCAGTAAGGACTAACAAAAAATGCCCAAAGTTGAGGCTCTCCCTCAAATTGAATGCATTCATATGTTAGCTACAGTCAGAGACATGGTTTCAAAGAAATAACAGTAAATGTTGCGTTCCTAGTTTTAGCATGTATCATACCTTCACACTTACTGGCAATTACAGGGGCATTTCATATTGATCAAAGATATTATCACTTTATGAATGATACTTAAGGCACCTAAAATGGAATTCTTAGATGTCCAAATCACCCAAAACAATACTAATTACCATTTATAACTAGTTGTAGAATACTTTCCAAATCTCATACTGACCTGCAATAACTGGTTTAATTTGAAAGATTCCACTTTCTCAGTCACTGCTTATAGTTACTATGGAACAAGTGCTGTGAAACCTGTCAAAAGTTTTGTTTAATGTGTGTGTGTGTGTGTGTGTGTGTGTGTGTGTGTGTGTGTGTGTGTGTGTGTGTGTGTGTGTGTGTGTGTGTGTGTGTGTTTGTATATAAAATTTCTAAATATTAAATGCAAATACCTGTATATTCAGTTACTAAACTGCTAGATAGATAAGGCACACATTCAGACAGATACAGATTTAAATTTAGCTACAGCTATGACTATGGATACAGATATACATACATATACTAATTGGTTGCATCATAATAGCAATTAATAACCTTCATATACATTTGCAGTGAAGTGCGCTTATTCAAAATGAAGTAAGAAATGCCTAGAAGTATCAGTGCCTCAAATGGTAAAACACCTATTTAATGATAAAAGATCAGAGGATTGTGTGTTCTTTTCTCATACTGCATACTTGGAGTATTTTTCTAGTACTGTCACTGCAGTGCAAGGTAAGAGAATCTTGCATTCCTGAGTGTGCTGCCTTTTAGATGAGATGTTAAAAGGAGTTCCTAGCTGTCTCAGATGGTGGTAATTCAGGGTTATGGCTGTCATTAAAGCAAGAGTGAGGAACTTAAAATTTTATTTATGGCAACTCAAATAACAACAGAAATAAAACAATTTTGAGAAAATTTCAATGTATAACTCATAAATATGCATATTTATGCATATACACTTTCACACACACACACACACACACACATATACATATGTGTGTGTGTGTGTATATATATATACATATATATATATATATATATATATATATATATATATATATATATATTGCATATAAAGAAAAAAATGATAAAGGGAAAAACAGCTCCTAAATGGTGTAACTAAGGAAATTATTTTTTGATCTGTAAATGATCTGAATTATCTAGACATAGTAAGGCCTTCCTGATTTTAATTCTGGTGGTTGCCAAAAAAAAAAAAAAAACAATTACTAGAAAAAGGAACTCAAAGTCTAAACCAACTGTATTAGAAGTAGTGAATGAAAGACTGTAAATGGGATCTTTGAAAAAAGGTAGGTGGAAATTGCATAGAATGGAAATTGTGGGAACAATACATGCAGAATAATATTTTTGAGGAGGAATGAGGTTTAAGGGAAAGCAGAAATTGAGTGAGCTATGTCATGTTAAACTGACAATGACTATACAGAATATTATATGTGATGTATAATGTTTCTAACTGAGAATGTTTATTTATTTATTTATTTATTCATTTGCCATTTGTTAACCGGGTTAGTCTGGCTGGGCAGGTGCCCTTTTTCAGCAGTGACCCAAGGAAAAAAAGCTCCAGGTTACAGTGTTTACAATTACTTACAAAAGTGAATTATATATGCATAAAATAGGAAACAGCAATACTGCTACAGACAAATACAAAAAGTGAGGATATAGATTATGGTTAAACATTCTTAAGGAACTGCAATTTCATACTTCTAATAACATGTAATTGAAAAAGTAGTTAAGTGTTAAGGAATAGGTAAAAGAGGAAAGGAAGGCCTAGCAGGAATATAATTACAGCATATAGATGATTTTTGGAAAATAAATTGTGGGGGAGGTAGGACAAGTTCAGGAGTGAACAAGGTGGAGGTTGTGATAAGAACTAGAGAGTATTAAGGAGACTGGTTGCATAGGTTACATAAGAGGAAGGTAGATAAGTGAAAAGCCTTGGGGGGTTGGGATAGAGGAGGGGAGGGAGTGGGTAGAAGGGAGTAGGGGGTGGGGAGGAGGAAAATTTCAGGTAGATAGATTGTGTTGATATATTTTGTTTTCATTTAGATAAATGTGTGATTGCCTATGACGTAAGTATTAATTCAATAAAGATGTTTAAAAAAAACAGTTCCTTATGCAGTTTTTTTCATACTATTCTTTTTCTATCATTGCCTTAGTTTCCTACTTATTATATAAAATGTTGCCATACTTCCCAGTCACACATATCAAATGCAACTTAATAAAATGTTATTGTGATATTTCTCTTCTTCCTCTTGCACTTTTTTCATAACCAGAGATAGTCAAACTGATATTCAAATTAGACAAGTTACCATCAAGCAATCACATATTTAGCATTTCCCACAATCCTCTCATCTTTTCACATTTTGAAAAATCATGTTCCATTGTCTCCTCCCTATTACAATCTTTAACCAAATATAGTCTTTCTGTTACTTATTTATTTCCTTCACCGTTGACTCTGAATTCATTTATTCAGGAACAATCACCCAATAAATGTCTCCATTCTGTTACAGTCCTTACCCTCTTTTGTTTTTATACACTTTTCTTATTTCTTAAAACCCTAACATCTTCATAATTATAAAAAAAAAATCTGTCTATTTCATTTTGCAAATTTAACCTCAACAGAACAGATTTTATAATATTCATAAAAATAAAAATCCTTCTTCATTTTATTCTGTCACACTTTCTCTGTATTCAGTACATTTATTTTATCAGCTTTTAAAGAAATGACACAACAGTACATTTTACACTTTTTAAACATAAGACATATGAAAATATTAAAAACAAAATGTCTCATTCCTCCTTTACTATTTTCATTATAAATATCCATGTATTGCCTGTTTTCTTAACTCTGTTTTGTATTTCAGTTTGCAAACTATTCTATTCTTCACCTACATGAACAATAACCCACTTAGGTAAATACCCTTGTTCTGTGCTTCTTGTAATGTCTTTTTACTTCTAATTTGTTTTTGAACCACCCACTTACTGATGGTATCAATCTGGTAGTTCCGCATACTGTTTTGCACACTTTTTAAAACTTTTTTCCAGACATAGAACATCTCAGCAATGTCCACAAAGTTCCATGTTTAACAGTTTTAAATATGTCATGAATGTCAATTAACTTAATAAACCATTGTTTTAAAGAAGAAATACCAGGTTGAATCTTGATTATTTATTTAAAAAAAACCCATAAAAGTGCGTGGGCGAGTGAGTAGTATGGATGAACTACCGTGGTAGGGCTAGCCATCTGACATCTGACATTGCTTGAGATGATTGTCACTGTTGAAGTGATACCCCAACCCCATGTGCAAAATGGGAAAAGGGGGTTGAAGATGGATGGATGGATGGATGGATGGATGGATGGATGGATGGATGGATGGATCTGTAACACAGATCATACATAAGTAATTTGAATGACAATATCAAGATAAATCATTCTAGTACAATTAGTTTCCCTTTTTGTGTTTTCTTCTTAAGGAAAATGGTCTCTACCCTTAACTATGGAAAGCTACATTTTCTCAGTACTAGATTATGTACTAATATTTTACTCTCATGGCATATATCCTTTATGGTGTCTGCTATTTCTTCAATCCATACCAACATTTCTCTTCTATCTGTTCCTTGAACACAAAACACTTCCACCTCAACAGTTTTCTTTAACATCCCTCCACAATCTTAACTGAAGCAACTTTATCAAAATGTTGTACTCTATATGGCAGAGTGATATTAGTGTAAATTTTTTGATTTCTCTATATTTCCCCTATCAAATATATTTCATTACTGTTTGAATAATATTTTTGTCTGTGACAACCATGCTATAGCTTTTATTCAGTTCTTGCAAGAACCCCTTTCTAAAGTCTTTCTTCAATTATGTATAAATGTTAAAACTTAGCACATCAAATCCTAGAGTAGTATCTTTTCTTCAGGGTTCCAGAGCTACTTTTAGCCAAGCAATAGTAAATTTGTTCCCCTAACATGTTGTTATATTCCTTATAAAGCTTAGTGACCACCCATTCTTTCTCAGTGCACAGTAGCTACTCATTACGAGTATAAATGTTTCCTGCCATTTTATGCTTTGCACAATACTTCTTGTGTAACATTTTCTACCGCCGACATTTTCTACATGACTCATACATAACTCATTCATCTTTCTTTATTACATTACCCAGTAATATCAATTGCTTCTTTTCTACCCGAACTGATAATTTCTGTCTCCGCCATAGATATATTTTTCTTCCCATTTTAAGTATAATTCAATTTCCAATAAAACTGTTCTTCTCTCTTCATCTCCTTAGAGATTTAAAAGTTATCTGGATTCATTTTTACCCATATTTTAAAATGCACCCCAATTCAGATAGTCCATTTTCTTAAAAACTAAAACTATCCCACTAATCAGTCTGATTAATATTGAAAACTCATAATTTACTCATGTTGTTTTTAGAAATATTAACTTTGTTCAGTAAATCTTGTTTCCTTATACCCTTCTGCACAATTATTTTTATTTATCTTATTCTAGTTCTCCTCTAACTACACATTTATTTATGTTGTCTCCAGAAATATTAATTTTGTTTGATACATCTTGTTTTTCTCTTTATGTATATACTTAACATCCTTAACCCTTTTCCACTATAGTTTTTTCTTTATCTTCTCTCAGTTCTCCCCATTTAGTTGCTTTTTACCCATAATTTATTTCTATCACACTTTCTGAAAATGAAAAATACATTTTAATTCTCAGCTATCCTTTAATATATACAAAAGACTTTGAGTGTAGAGTTGGATAATTCAACTGCCATCTGTAACAGGTAAAAGTAATGTACTACAGTCTGGATCCCAGAAAAGCTATTATTCATCCAGTGTGTAAGTTTCACTCATTATTTCATTGCAGTCTTAACTTTCAGCACTAGTATGATCAGATTCTTCCATTGTCTGTAATAGTACATCATCTGGTAACTCATTCCGGAGGAATTTTTGAGCTGTTTGGAAAAAGAAGCATCTGAGGAAGTGCGAAAATATAAACAACAAAAAACCTAGAGATTTTTGAAAAGTATAAAAAGAAATATGGACATGGAAAAGAAACAGAGATTTGATATAGTGCAATATTTATACAAAGTTGAAAGCCAAATTAATCAATACAAAAAAGGCAGCCCCAAAGATATTCAAAGAGAAATACATGTAAAGGCATCAAGGTATGGAAAATTTCACAATAAAAATAATATCACAAAGATAAAATGTAGAAAAGAAGATTAGTAAAGTAGAAGTTAAAAAATAGAAGTTGAAGTTATGGAGTGCTTGCAAAGTGAAGGATTTGGTGTAGAAGGTCTAACACAGGTTACATCACAGCATGATGGAGCGAGTCCCCAGAGTAAGGAGAAACAGAAAGATCAGGAGACATCTGAAGAAGAAATATAGACATGGGAAAGAAAAAGAGATTTAATGTGGTATAATATTTATGCAAAGGAGAAAGCAAAACTAATCAATACAAAAAGAACAGCACCAAAGCTATTTGAAGAGAAATACAGACAAAGGAATCCGGACATGGAAAACTTTGCAATACAAAAAATAAGAAGACAACGAGGAAAAGCAGAAAATAAGATTAGCAACAGAAAAGTTAAAGAAATAGAAACTGAGGTTATGGAGTACCTGCAAAGGGAAGGATTCAGTGTAGAAAATCTAATTCAGAAAGCACTATAGTGGGATAAAGAAATGGATATCCAAATAAAGGTGAAATCAGTGGAACAGGAAGCAACTGGTCAGTTGTCATATGGAGATATTTTGGAGTCTGCCACAGGAAACCAGTATAAACATTACTTGAAGCTGGACAGCAAGAGAAGGAACAGGAAACTGTGACAAATCTGACACTGTCAATTTTGAGGAGTGATAGCCCAGTGAGTTCCCATATGACAGAGAAACAGATAACACAGAATGAAATTGAAGAGAATGCACTGCATGGCAATGTTATAGAACTTTCTATAGAATGCCCACAGGAAATGGAAAACAAAAAAATGTACCCACATTTTAGAAAAAAAAATGAGCTAAGAGAAGAGTTGCTTGATTTAATAGAGATAGATAGACATATTAAGATCAATAAAAGAAATAGACTGAAGAAGGTCAATAAAACCCCAAAACTCAGAAGTTTCATAAAACAAATGAACACAGTAATTAGGACTGTGCATAGAGATCCATGCGATATAACAGAAGTAAACAGGGATATATTACTGTACAGCTAAATTAATGACAGATAAAATTCTACCACAAAAACATATGGTAGTAAGAGAAAGGAAGGGGAAAAATTGAATACCATTATGGAAGTACTGAATAGGGAAAACTATAAAGTAATTAAGACAAAAAGTGTCACTGTTAGCAAATTATAGAAGAGGGAACAGATCAACAAAAATGCTCAAGAAAGATAGACGTGATAAATGCAATGCGTAGTATTATAATGGATCAGGATTTATCATGCACTATCACAAATAATAAAATAAAAATAGCATGGGCAGAAAAACTTAGAAGATACACAGATAAATATAAAGAAAAAGTACAAAACAGGCAATTTATTCATGACCCCAAAAAGATCTGTAGAGAATTGAGAAATAAGGTCAAAAGAATTTAAAGACCACCCAAAAAAATAAATAGATACATTTTGGAGAAATATTTATGAAGATCCTGTGGAACATAGCAAAGATGCTAAATGTATAGAAGAAATAAAAGAAAGAATAAGAAGTTAAAAGTACAAGATATGAAATGGGATAAGGTAACGTCCAGAGAGATTGAAACAAAGTTAAGAAAGGCTTCTAACTGGAAAATCCCAGGCCCAGATGCAGTACCTAACTTCTGGTTAAAAGTATTAACATCTTTGCATGAAGATTTAGCCATGAATAAGAACTATTTATATGCACACTCAGAACAGACACCAACCTGGTTAACAACAGGAAGAACAATGCTCCTACTTAAGAGTGAACCTACAAGTTATCCTAAAAATTATAGACTAATATCTTGCCTTCTGACAATGTATAAACTATATACTGGAACTGATCCTGACAGAGTTCATAGTCATTTAGAAGAAAATTCAATCATGGCAATAGAACAAAAGGGTAATAAAAGAAAGTCATATGGAACAAAGGATCATCTATTGCTAAATAAAGTCATAATGGAGAACTGTAAAAAGGGGAAGAATCTAAGTATGGCCTGGATTAACCACAAAATAGCACTTGATAGTATCCCACATTCATGGATAAAAAAATGCTTAAAAATGTATAAGATATACCCTATAGTGGCCTACACTGATCAACTGCATTACACTGACCATGAAACAGTGGAAAACCACTTTGCAATTAAGCCATGATAAAGGACAAATTATTATTCCAGGGATAAAAATCCAAAGGGGGATATTCCACGGTGACTCCCTCTCACTGCTGTTATTCTGTCTTGCCCTTAACCCATTAAGCTGCTTGCTTAACAGATTAGGTCATGGCTACAATTTGGCTCCTAGAAAACAACAAGGTGTGAAGACCTCACATCTTCTCTTTGTCAATGATTTAAAACTGTATAGCTCATCAGATGAGAAACTGAAAGCACAACTGCAAGTAGTCAAAACATTTTCAGATGATATAATAATGTAATTTGATCTTAATAAATCTGCAAAAGCAACCTTTAAAGCAAGAAAACTGCAACTCCAAGAAAACATCAGTTTGGGACAAGAATGTGATATAAAAGAACTTGAGTAAGAGGGAGTGTATAAATATTTGGGAATTGATGAAGGACCAACAATGAAACATGAACAAATGCAAATAAAACTTAGTGAGGAATATTTTAGAAGACTTAAATTAATCCTGAAAACAGGAACAAAATTCAAGCTATAAACCAATTTGCTGTTTCTGTCCTAACTTACAGTTTTATAGTGACTGACTCGCCCCAAAACATGTTCGATAGATTAGACAGGAAAACAAAAAGGATACTTCATGCTCACCAAATGATTTATAAAAACTGAGTGCATACCAAGATTATATATTCCCCATTCTGAAGGAGGTATGGGCCTCCTTGAAATTAATTATATGTATAGAGCTGCAATTATGGGACTGCACACATCTGCTAACTTCACTTCACAAAATCCAAATGTAGTGAAAGTTTTGAAACATGACGAGAATAAATCTAAGATGACTTCCTGCTTAGTCTAGCAGAAGCATATCAAAGTAAAGCAGGAATCAAAATCAAACCAGTAGATAAAATCAGGCAGCAACTGAATGTGCCAAAAAAAAAAGAAAAGAATTTTAGGTGAAGGATCAGATGAAAAGGCAAGAAATGTGGAAAATGTATAAATATAGTTGCAAGTATAAAAAAACTCCTGGAAGAACGTCGTGCAGATCAAGATCGAATGCAGGAATCGTTAAGGAGAGGTGAATTCAAACCAAAAGATGAAAGGTTAATAGTGGCTAGTGGCAGCCAAGACAGTGGGCTAATTACACACTGGTTTACAAAGTCCATTAAACACGTGGGAGAAACAGACAAATGTAGGTTTTGTAAAACAGAATTGTACACAGTCGCACACCTTGTTGCTGGTTGTGACATACTAATGGCAGAAAGATTGTATACTGAAAGGCATAATAATGTGGCAAGACTGTTGCACTGAGGATTATGCAAACATTATAGTACTGAAGTGTCTGAAAATACTGAAAACATGAGCCACAAAGCATCATAGAAAATGATGACGTCTACATCACATGGGATCATCCATTACCAACAGTTCAAAAGATAGATGCAAAAAAAAACAGATGTAGTGGTCCATGAAAAGAAAAGTAGCACTGATCATTGAAATCGCCACACCCAGTGACTACAGTGTCTTGCGTACAGAGAGACACAAAGTTATAAAACATCAAGATTGTCAGGCAGAAATGAGAGCAATGTGGAAGAAAGATACCCAGACAGTTCCAATAGTAGTAGGAGAAACGGGTCTTATAAAAAAAGAATCTCCAATCGTATTTAGATATTTTAACAATACATGTAACCCCATATGAATTGCAGAAGGGGTCATTACTGCCCCCACTGCAGGTGCTGTGAAGAGCACTTTTGGCAGACATCAAAGATTGAAGCAATGCTAATTTCATGAACTTTAATTGTACTTTTACTTAGGAATGGGGTCCATTTCTGTCATGGTATTAGAAACTCAAAAGATTTGGAAAATTAAAAAAAAAGGAATTTTGTAATCCCCATGCATTTTTTTTGTTTGTTCTTTTCACTACCACTTGCTCTAAAATCCTGTCCAAAACATTATTCTCCTCCACCTTAGGTCCCCTGTAGCCACAATCCCCAGTAAGGGAGTTTCCCTGGTGTTCTAGACAAATTTCCACTACTCATTATGAATACCACCTTGGGCCATCACATATACATCCCTTGAGATATACCTGAAACTAGCTCACCTCCAGTTATCACACAAACCAAGTCCTAAGTGTTGTGAAAAGCTAAAAAATACTGCAGCAATAGATCCTGACAATATCCCTGGATGCATCTTAAATAGCATGAAATATGATTTAGCCACACCCCTAACAACACTGTTCAATCTCAGCCTCTGTACAGGTTTTGTAGCAAGTCAATGGAGAACAGCTACTGTCATTCCCCTACATAAGGGGAGACCTTCCACAGACCCAGGCAATTACAGACCCATAAGTATTACAAGCCTCATCTGCAAAGCCACATAAAGACTTATGGAACTAATCAATCAGGACATAGGGAATATCCTAACACCGGACCTATCTCAGTTTGGAGTTATCAAGTTCAGGTCATAATTACTCAGCCTGGTGGATTTTGTTTGAAAAAGTCACCAAAGGAATGGCTAAAGGCAAAAGGGTACACGCCACATATCACAACCTGGCCAAAGCTTTTGAGACAATTCTCCACTTAGGCATAGTAAAAAAGCTAAATAAACTGAGAATAAATCCTTATATCATCCAGTGGATTGCCAACTGTCTCACAGATAGAACATAGATAATCAAAATAGGGGATGTTATCTCCACAAAGGGAGACCAGTCAACAGATGAGTCCAGCATGGTTCTGTGCTGGTATTTCTCCTGTTTAGCATCTACATTTCTGAAGTAAAAGACAATACCAAAGAACACTGGCTGAATAAGTTTGCAAATGGCTGCAAGCTAGGAGCAGTTTTTGAATCCCAAATGACTTAGCCATCTTGCAGGAAGGGTTGTCCCAAATAAATAACTGGTGCCAAAATAGCTGACTGAAATTAAATGCTAAAAAATGCATTATTGTATCATTTGGGAAGTCATCTACCCCAGGGATCTACCACATTGACAATGCACTCCTAACAGTTGGCCCTGTGGGCAATAACCTAACTTTTGACCAAAATGTGTCCACTGTAATTAGAAAGTCCTTCAATAGATTGCACAGCTTATGAGCAAAGGGATTGTGTCTAGACCTAGAAATGTCAGTGTCCCTTCTTACTCAGCCCTCATTGGGCCAGTCATTGAATATAATGCCCCCTTTGGCATGTGTCTTTCCAGACACATGCAACAACTGGAACACCCAGACGGATATCTTACTAAAAGGATACAAGGCCTAAGCAACATGTCCTGTATGGACCAACTCAAAGCCCTGTCACTATACTCTATTCTACAGACTGGAAAAAGGTGACCTGTGTCTAGCATAGAAGGCATCCTCCGACCCATTACTGATGGATTTACTGCACATCAAGTCAAATGGCATTAGAAATACTCTGTCTTGGGCTCTAAACCTCTTCTACAACATCAACAGAATGGTTTGGTGATACAGGTATATCTCATAGGTGATACTGCTGCTATTGAACAGACTCCTCGACCAAATAAAAGTTCATCCCTGTCCATATTCAAGTGTGACTTTGATCTCTGGACAGTAAATAGAGGCAGTTCCAAAATGCTTTATCCCTTGTATGGGTCCCCAAAATTGTCTATGGTATGATACCAGTTATTTGCATTAAAGATAATATATAGTTATTGACTATGGGATGGGAAAGGTTAACCTATAACCAAATGGAATAGGTTATTCTGAGCACAAAAAGGGGAAATAGTTAGGCATAAAATGGCCTGCAAGGGCAGCTAGCCTTATACTTACCTATGAATCTAGGAACCTATGAATACATAAATAAATGATCTGATGTATGTCATAACACTATAAATTATAACAAATGAGTGATGCAATGTAAGCACATTTACTGGTTCTTTTGGACCCAGACTTCCATGGTGATGACATATTTTGCTGCTCTAAAAGCCTCTTTGTCCTGCTTGGGAAGAGCTACAGGGGTTTGGTTCTGGAGCTTGCAAATCAGGAGTTTATGTTTCATATGGACATGGATCTAAAATCAATGATCTGGAAACCACAGCATGTTGAAGCCTAAAATTATTTTTTTTTTTGCAGGGGACAAGCACCCCTGCACCCTCATATGGAACACTTGAATTTCTCTGTCCACATACCCTTATTTACATATACTAACTCCCAAATCACACACCTTCAGGGAAAACAAGGTACTCCATCCTGAAGGCAATGTGGTTTTGCCATTTATTAACACAGTATGTTAATGATCACTGACCTTATGTTTGTGACCAAAAGGAGTGTAGACTTCCAGATTATGACTTCACAGATGTGACTCTTTGCAGGCATATGAGGTATCCAGGGATAGGGTCAAATGCGTATTCTCTTCTAGCACAACTGAATAACTTACCCCCATTAGATGGTATGCATTTGCACTGAAATATTTTGGCCTGTTGGCGATAAAAAGTGAATATGACTCAAAGCTTCATAATTTAAAATTAAAACTTGGTCCAGAGTGGAATACTATATTGGTGAGAATCCAATGATGATATTGTGCGAGTATGACTTTTGGAGACATACCTTAGAGTGTGGAATGAGGATTATTGCTTTATGGTTTGGTGTGCAGATATGGCAACAATGGTACTCTTTGCTCCTTTGATTGTTTTCACATTTCCTAGGTATTGAGGCGGTAACAGCTTTATCATCCTGGTGTAAAGTGGATATAAGCAGAAACATAGGTTTTTTTACTATGAAATATGATACTATAATTAAAACAATCAAAACATAGCTAAACAATTCAAATGGAAGAGTTAGAAGTTAAAAAAATGCACTTTCATTCCACAATCAAGGGTTCAAATTATTAACTAACACTCAAAAAACAATGCCTAGCATATGTCTATCGAGCAAGCAAAAGAAATAGCCATTAATTATTGTAATGAACCCAGAAAGGCGTTTTACCATTAAAAGACACACAGCTAAAATGAAAGAAGCCACAATTTATAGCAATCATAGTATTTTAAGCAATGATATCTGTGCCATGTAATACTTAAACAAAGGGCAAATATTAAAAATCAGCCCTGGTATTCAGAAGCATTGCTTACACTGCTATGCAGTTGGTAACTCTCACATTCAAAGTTGCCCAATGTAGTCCAAAGCTAAATGACAATGTAATAGGAGTCAGTTACCAAGACTATAATTAATTATGAAATTTGGCAGATGAGGACTTGTGAATCATGGTATCATGACTGTCCATACATGAAACTATATGCTTTCAGGTATGCAACATTGTGCCAAAATGAAAACTGCTGAGAGAGATAATAAGCTCTTCCCAGCAAATTCATTAGTGCTATTTTCATTAAAATGTGGAGGAAATGGCTGTACAGAACAGAAAAAAATTGTAAAAGAAAATATAAGAACACATAGGAGGGATAGACTGGCATGGGGTGGGAAAAAGGATATTTTTGTGGGTAAGCTTTCATTTTTTAAGAAGGGTAGAGGGGAAGGAAGTAAGGGGACTGAGTGGGGAGTAAGGATGGTATAGCAATGGTAATGGTGACAGACAAAGAAAACACAGAACATGGACAAAGGCAAACTGGGAAGGTACTGCCACTAAAGGGAAGAACACAGTGGACAGACACAGGCAGACCGACAGACAGAGGAAGGACAGTTGATGATGGGAAGGACTGAATTTCAAACAGTGGAGGGAGTAGAAACACATGGAATGGGAACATCACAATGGGAGACAGGCAGGATGATGGCTTTCTTTCTCTCTGACCAGGGCAGCACCCAGCCAAAGGTCAGTCCCCTCCACAATTGCCTTGTCTGCTGGATCCAGCATCTACTGGTTGGGTCAGGCAATGATGTGACTCTGCCAGCTACACAAGGATACTCCTAGATGGCCAGTGCAGATTGCAAGCTGACAGTCCACCACCACTGTCACCATCACCTTCTGAGAAACATAGTGGTACCAACAAACACCCTCCATCCTGTGACAGACAACAGGAGGTCACAGTGGAACCCTCCAGATGTCACCCTGTGGAGAAGCAGTCCTGGAGGCAGATTGAGACCCAACAGGAGATGGCAGGGCAGGCTGATATTGTGGTGACTACTGCCACACCACAGATACAACTGTGGCTGACACTGCATAAAATACTAACATAAATAGAGAAATAAAACAGCAAGCACCAAATAAATATATGGTGGATGAATAGCAATAAAACAGAGAGACACAACAAGGGTAAAACATTAGTATCACGTCTATGTATGACTGGAAGGCATACAATTAGCTTTGAAAAATTTAAAACGTTTCTTTGGTATGCAATGGCAATTTGAAGGATATATTTGATCAGGCAAATTACTAGGTAAGGTGCAATTGCAAGAAGTGGCTTGCAAAGGACATTAGGACATGAATATTTTCCATACTTTCTATGTCCATGCTGGAGTACAGTGCAGGTGGTGCACTAAAGGACAGCAGGGGACAGGAAAGGTAGGGGGATGCTGATACTGGTATGTGTTATGATATACAAGGAAAGGCATGGAGAACATAGTCAACTGTACAGAAGGTGCAGGGCAACATGTTGTCCATGCCAGTGTGACTTAACAAAAAATCCAGTGACCTAAATATAGACAGCTGTCAGCACATGGTGGACAAGTACTGTGATGTATGCCAGCCAGAATGGGCATAAAACTAGCATGTCTGGTTGTGCCATAAGTGTCACTGCCATAGGCCTCATTTGAAGCACAACATGCAGAATATGGAGGAAATGTGACTGTTGCACCATGTAGGACTGTCAGGTCTGTGGCAGGGCATACAGCATATAAGGGGACCAAATGAACAGATGTGTACTAGGGAACTGCACTTGTCATGCTGTAAGGATAAGCTGTTTCAACCATACAATCCCTATCTTAATACTGTGGGCACCTCTTACAGGGTGGGTGGGTCTGACTGCACCTTCACCTGCATGGACAGTGCAGGTGTGTCCAGAGATGTTTGTTCCTAGGAACAGTGGGTGTTACTTGTAACCACAACGTATTATTAATTGGAGAAATATGTTGCTATTACATTTATATGTGACAATTGTAATAAAGATGTGCACTTATCCCTTTGAAAAAGAAGTTGGTTTTCCTCAATCTGTTCAAGACCTGAAAAACATGAAAGATATGTTAATAGGTTCATACAAGGACATTGACTGGCTATATTATTTGTAGCCTGGCCTCAAGCTCCCATTTTCATCAGTACTCTGCAACACAAAGTAACTGCTACCTAATTTCATCCTCTTTCAAGGAGGGTTTGACAGGCCATAATGGGGCAAATTTACAGTAGCCCATCCATTCATCCATTATGCATGTGAAGAGGGTCAGGAAGCTACTCTGCTTTACATTTAATGGAAGTCTATTTCACTGAAGCAGAATTACATACCTCTCAACTGTACCGATATTCACAGAATGTCCATATTTTTGCCTCATATTTTAGGTCTGTTTCTCATAAAATTGTGTTTTTCTGGCAAATTGTTGGTAAATCATAGAGGGTTGAGGTCAGAAATTAATGACAGACATTTGAGTTTCAAACTTCATACCCTTCAGAAAATTCATGCTAATGCAAAACTTGTTATTCTATCAACTTTCTAAGTTTGTAAGAGCAATATTTAAAAAGTGTCCCTATTTTGTGGCCTCTGTCCCCCCCAGGTATAGGTCTGTAGTTTCCAGGGTCAATGTTGGGTCCTTCTTTATGCACCAGGCAGACTATATTGTTTCTCCATACCTCTGGTACATAGCCAGAGGAGAGGCTAAGACTGAATAGGTTTACTAGTGAGCCTGTGAGGCTGTGCTTGGTAATGACAAGAAATCAGCTTGGTAATGTGTCTGAACTCATGGAGCTAGTATTACTGGCTTTGGAAAGTTCATTCATGACCTGCCCTGAAAAGATCTAAGACCGGAACGTGGGCATGCTGTTAAGTAGGGGAAGGTTTGAGGGATGATATGGGTATAATGGTAGACCTAAATATGTCAGCTAATATGATGGCTATGTACTAGCTCAGTGCAGTGTTGGATATTGTTTCTAAGGTTACTGACATTGTTGGAAAAGGCTTTGTGGTTGTCTTTTATGTAGGTGTTAGTTTTCAGTTTGTTCCAAGTTATTTTTTATCTTTTTGGGTTAATTTTTAAAGTTAGGGAGATTTAGTTTATTGTTACATACAATAAGTGTTTTCCTTTTATTATACTTAGCATTGTATTTGTGTCTGATGTGGACTAATGCCTCAATGCAAGCATTTAGGTTAGCATAAAAACTGTCTAAGACTGTAGCAGTATATGAGACAGAGTCATCAAGGAGAGGAAGTTGTTTAAATTTCATCAGATCATCAACTGGCTGTAATAGACTAGTCCATGAATAATATCTGAAGACAGAAGTATTTGATGGTAGATAAGGTTTCAGCATCGTAGTGAATACCATGGAGTTGTGGTCAGATCCGATGAAGGAAGGAATTGGCAACTACAGGTATGGAGTATAGTGAGGCTCTATTTGGGAGGACAAGATCTAATAGGTTTGGGCCTGTAGCGGAGATTTATGAAGTATATGTCCTGTAATTGCTCTGGTAGTTATACTGTACACTAAAATGCACCTTTCATGTGTATGTACTGTAGAAATCAGGAGCATGTTCTGTGACCGTTTCTTCCCATTTGTGCAGAAGGCCATGATGGCTCTTGTGGTACCTGCACTGCTCAACTGATTGGATGATGTCAGCTGCAGCAGTCAACACACTGGTAAGATAATGCCAGATATCCACCTTATACTGGGGACCCACATAAGTGGTCACCATCAAACTCTCCCAGTGGTCTCTGTACGTTGTGTGCAGAAATATTCTTGATTCCTTAGAACACCACCAGGGAGGCCTACCACACTTGGTATCTTCAGAAGCAATGGCCACTTGAAAGGTAACAGTACAAAAGAATCTTTTTCTTCTTCTTTCAGCTTTTCCCGGTTAGGGGTCGCCACAGTGGAACTCCGGTCTGCTAATGATTGGCAGTAGATTTTTATGGTGCCAAAGTGCCAGCTCGACGCCCATCCTTCAACGAAGGCATGCCCATTTACGCATGTCTTTTGAATGCCACTCTACCACTGAGAGGACATGCAGACTCCACACAGAAGGTGTTCCAGCCACAAATCGAACAGGAGAACCTCTTGCTGTGAGGCGACAACACTACCGCTTGCACCACTGCGGCTTCTAAGAATATGGTAGAAAATTCTTCTTCATGCAAGCAGCTGCTGTCATGTGACTTGAAGCAG
This sequence comes from Protopterus annectens, assembly GCF_019279795.1. Lineage (NCBI taxonomy): Eukaryota > Metazoa > Chordata > Ceratodontiformes > Protopteridae > Protopterus > Protopterus annectens. The sequence continues at coordinate 1,262,798,664 of NC_056725.1, read as the reverse complement.
GGAGCAACAAGGCAGCATGACAAGAAAAGATGTCACCATATAGTTACATGTAATTGCATGATGTGGCAGGATGGTGTTGATGTTTGAGAGTGAATATCACAATGAAATAATTCTGTGTATCCCAGAGAACTCACATCTTTCTTCATTACTGCTCTTTAGTGCCTCTAGGGGCCATTAAAAAATGTCTAATATATACATGTTCTAGCTGAGGTCAGTGACCTGCCCATGCGTGTGCAATACACTTCACACCTAGGCTACTAATATGTGTGCATAATCATGTATGAGCCTTGTAGCATATCCGTGGTCAAGTGTGCAGTCTGATAAAAGTACAGTTCAGATCCACTTACTGAAAATGACTCATTAGCATAACTGACATTATTTATTTATTACATTTGATTACCGAATAGTGTCTGACTTGGCCAGTAGGCCGTTTTCAGTAGAGACTCAGGGAGAAAAGCTCCAGAAAAAGTTACAAAGTTACAAAAAAGCTACACGTATAATACAATATGATAAAGCAAGGGTACAAGCATGGCAAAAACAGAAAAATGTAAAATGCAACTAAACAGAGATTAAAAATTTACATGAATATATACACAAAGTAAAATCAGGATATAATAGAAATTAATAGTATATATAAGGAGTGGAAAAGTTTTGCATATAAATAAATCAGAATTGCAAATATAACACTAGACTGAGACAGAGAAATGTGTTAGTAGACAGTGAAGGAGGGTAGGAATAACTTAGCCAGGGGGTGTACAAGAGCATAACCAATAATTTGAAAAATATTCTATTAGGACCCATTTGAAGTTCTGAGTATCAGGTATGGAAAGAATGTGCTGGGGAAGAGAATTCCAAGATTTGGCTATTATGTGGCTGTATAAGGAGTCACCATGTAAGCTATGAGTTTTGATAACTTTGAGCAATATTTTATCTGCTGACCTGAGTGAATTGAGATTAGTGTAAGGTTGCACAAGGTCTGACAGAGCCAGACAGAAATCAGGTTTATAGATGACTGAATGGGGATCAATTAGTTGATTGAGAGATAGTACGTTAGGGAGTTCGATCCAGTTCAGATGCTTAAGGGCAGTGCAATGACGTGATCTTTGAGGCTGATTTGAGGCGAATTTGGCTATTTTATTATAGCAAGATTTGAGGTTATTCAAATCTGATTTATGTAGGTTGGTAAATATTTGGGAGCAGTAAAGAAGGGCAGATAGAAAGTGTGTCCTAAGTCTAGCGTGAATGCTGAGATAGGGTTTATCCCTATAAAGAGCAAAGAGCAACAAGTTTTACATGGAATTTTTTAATTGCTAATGTTATGTGTTTGTCAAACTTCAGGCCATTGTCAAAAGTATTGAGAAGTTTTGTTTGTTCAACAAGTTCTATCTTAGTGCCATTGGAGGAATAGATAGAGAGAGGTGATTAGTTATTTCTTACAGCGGTATTGCTAAAGACTATAAGCTTGATTTTGTTAGGGTTTAAAATGAGTTGGTGGTCCAATAAGTAGTTTTCAATGCTTTGGACAGCGGCAGCCTGAGCTTCTTCTTGGAGGTCATTCATAGTGGGGGTTGAGCAGATGAGGGAAGCGTCATCAGCATATTGAATGAATAAGGCAGGTTTGGCAGTGGAACAAAGATCATTGCTAAAAATAATGAAAAGTAGGGGGCCAAGGATGGAACCTTGTGGGATGCCAACAGTAATGGGAAGTAGTGGAGAGAGTTTATTATCCCATAAAGTGGCTTGTTTGCATTAGAGAGGTAACTATGAAACCAGCATAGGGATATAGGAGTGAAACTGAAAGAGGCAAGTTTATTAAGAAGTATTTTATGTGATACAGTGTCAAAGGCTTTTGACATATCAAGGAAGGTGGCAGAGACAAGTTGGCTGTTGTTTTTGAAGAGATTTATGGTATTGCTGAAACTTATAAGAGATGTATTAGTACTATGTATCAGGTGGTAGCCATGTTGAGTATTAGATAATAGGTTGTTTTAAGGATGTAGTCTAGTATTTGTTTGTGTATACATTTTTCTAAAATTTTGGATAGTGGTGAGAGAATGGCTATAGGTCTATAGTTGGAAAAGTCAGCGGAGGTGCCTCCTTTGTGTTGGGGTATGACATAGGATATTTCAGAGGAGAGGTACATACTGTTCAGAGATAGAGTGGTTGATTAGCATAGATATAGAATAAGAGATGGATGTGGCAGCTAATTTTAGAAAGTTACCTGGTAGCTGATCCGCAGCAAGAGTACATGGTTTTAATTTACCTAGGAGATTTTGTATATAACTAGTTTGGATTGGTGTAAGACAGAAAAGGGAAGTATTGAGGTTGGTGGAGGAGGGTATGCAAAGAGGGGAATTTGCTGTATTGTTTAGTAATGAGGTTACAGAGGTGATAAAGTGGGTATTGAATTGAGTGACTATACAGCCTGTAGAGCTACTAGTTGTTGGGGCTAGGGTAGCATGGTTAAGGAGGAGGTTAATTGTTTGCCAGAATCTTAGGGGGTTATTTTAGTAGTTTAACTAACAAGATTAAAAGTATTTTTTTTGTCCTGCTTAATTTGTTTTTTGGCTTGATTTCTAAATTGTTTGTAGGAGGTGTGATTGCCTTTATTTCTGTTAGTAAAGAAAAGAGTCCAGGCTTTGTCCCTTTCCCTAAGTAGAAGAAGTGTTTCTTTTGATAACCAAGGAAGATGTTTGGTTTTAGTATGAATTTTCCTGATTGGGGAGAGTGTGTTAAAAATTTGCAGGAAAGCATTATTAAAGTACTGTACTGCAAGGTCCAGTTGAAGGGCTTTTAGAGGTGACCAGTCATATTGTTGTAAGAGTGTGTTGAATATAGTGGAGGAAAATTGTATTTTGTTCTGAATATAGTGGAATGTAACATTGCTGGTACTAGGTGTATTTTTTCTAATAAGATAGGTTGGCAAGTGATCACTTAGGGTATCTGGAAGACAACCAGCATCATAGCTAATGCTAGCTTTGTTTGTAAGAATCCAGTCAGGTATAGATTGCCAGTTGGAGGCCTTGTCAATGTGTGTAGGATGATTAATGTTTTGACTGAAGTTATATAAGTTGATAAAGTTGGTGGAAGAATTAGAGCAGCAGGTAAGCCAATCAAGGTTAGAGACCCCAAGGATAATAGTTTCCTGACAGAAAGTGGAGGAAACCCATTCAAGGATGTTTTCAATGTTAGTGAGGTTATTAGCAGGGGGGGTAGGTGACTATAATGATAATGGACTTCTGTGTGTTTATATCTAGATGTGTAGTTAAGATTTCACAGTTAGGGAGGTCATTAGTCTTTAAACCATATGATAAATACAGCTGTAGCTATTGCACTGTTCATTACACCACAGAATTTGCAACACTTTTTGCAAAGAAAGTGGAGGAACTAGGAGAGGAGAGGATTCCTTGTGAGCATTAACAACTATTACAGCTGAGGTAAGTGTTCAGGGGATACTGCCAGTGCATGTTGGAGAATTGGTTTGATATATTAATTGCTGTCCTACTGCTGCTTTTAGAGCTGAGGGGAGTTGGATTGTTAACAGCTGACTGTGAGAGATGTACAGCAGAGGGGCTGCTAATGCACTATGAAGTTTGCTGCCACTGGAGTTTATTCTTCATGGTATACATGAATTTACAGGAGGTCAGGCATCTAGGCATTTTGGGGAGGTCAGGGATTGCTGGTTTCACATTGGTTTCTCCTTTTTGTTTTCCTGTGTATTGTGCGAGTGCAATTAACTGTCAAACTATTTATCTCTGTTATGTGTGGTTGCAAGGAGAGTGGAACACTGACAATTACAGTCAGTGTCACCCTTTTGTTTGGTGGGTGTTGGAGGAAAAGATTTTTAAACTGTACATCCCATTATGGTTGTTGGAGGGGTTTAAGGGGAAGTGCCTTTTCAGCTTGTGTCTCCAAGCTGTGTGAGTGGGAATGGCCATGCATTTCAGAAAGTCTTGTATCTGTTGTAATGTTTTTGGGTGGGGGCATTTCATTTTACCAATGCTCACTTATGGTGCTTATTGGGGAAGGACTACATGTCCAGATATGCATCTCTGGTGATGCTTGGTGGTGGTGGGGAATCCCTTTTCTAAATGTGTTTCGTGTTTTTTGTGGGGATGTTAAAACATATGGCGATTATACAGAATGTGGTGTTATACCTTTGTAGCAGGCTGTTTTGGGTCAGTGGCAGGTGCTCTTTTGACATATGCATTAGAGTAAGTGGTGCAACAGGTAACACACTTACCTTTTTACCTTTGGTGATGGAAGTCAAAAAGGTTATGGGTTCTTTTCCCTCTTCAGGTGATTGGATTGCTGACACGGTAATGCAGCATTGTGGGATGATGTACTCTTCAGTGTGTCATCCTTCAGATGACATGTTAAACTGAAGTCCCTTCTGCTTGACTTAGTGTAGCTCAGGTAGATGTAAAATATCCAATGGCACCCATCAAAAAGAGTTGGGGAAGTTTTCTGATGCCTTGGCAGAGTTTCCCATAGCAGTATAAATACCACCGCAGGTCTCCCCTAAAAAGAGGCCACCAGCCTAGTGGGACTAACACAGTGATTAAATTATAAATAAATAAATGTAACACTCTACCTGGAGGGGGGGGTCATCATAAGGAATGTTAGTGACATTCTCACAGATGGCATGCATTAGACCTCTACCTAATACTGTGAAGCACACACATAAAGGCCAGGGAGCTAACATCAGTAGACTATGTTCCCACTGCTAACATAACTGTTGTGATTGATAGTGTGGGTTTGGTCAGTTTGGGTAATATAAAAAGCATGCAGGTATGTGATATGTAGGGCCTGTAACAATGTGACACTAAGGGGAGATAGACAGTGTGCAGGGCATCCCAGTTATAGCCACCAACATTTGTAGTGGGGTCCTAATGTGTTATGCTGTGGGCCGATGAAACCAAAGCACATGCCATGTTGCAGATGTCAGGTCTGACTGCAAAAACTTGTTTCACAGGTACTTTATGCTCAGTAATGTGTCTCAGGCAAACCTATGATCAGCTAATGACTGCTACCACATGGCAGGCACCTTTACAGGTGGTCTGTGCCTCATTGTGAGCCAAGTGTTACACTGCCCATGGTACCTGCAAACTTGTTAGCAGGGTACTGTGATGGGGTATGAGGGATATAACAAGCCAACAGCTTAACATATGTCTATCCTCACAGTTTCAAAGCATGACTCTTGAGAATTAGAAGATGTGGAAGGGGACATTTTCCAAGGGAGAGAATGACATGTCTCAGGCCACCTGGGAACATCATCAGTGGCTGCACCTTACAGATAAGACTGATGAGATCTTCTACCTGATTGTTTGGTAGGACTTTGTGCACAAGCCAGTGCCATCACTAGCCATAGCCATATAGGACAGAAAGTACAATGTAGCGCCATTGGCATGCAGTATCTTGCCCTTAACAAGGCAACCTGAACTGTAGAGGAGGGGAGTCGACAGGTGGAGTTCTGCTAACATAGTTATCACTAATTGACATGAAGGATTTCCTTGTATCTTTGTCTTGGTGGGTATTGCAGCTCCCTCACACCTGGTGGAGGACTTGGCATTACTGCAGAATGTCACTGTGCCCCACATGTTTCAGTTGTGGATGCTCCAAGAAGGTAATACCATATATAAATATATATATATATATATATATATATATATATATATATATATATATATATATATATATATATATATATGGATCGAATTTCAAATCTCCAAATACTATAATACCA
>NC_056725.1:1262660418-1262787918 GCF_019279795.1 Protopterus annectens | reverse complement strand
CGTGGCTGACCAAATTTGTAGATGACTGCAAACTAGGTGCAATTATTGAATCCCCAAATTATGTCAGTATACTCCAGGAGGGTCTCACACAGACCAGTGACTGGTGTATGTGTTATGGTCTATCAAATCAACAACAATACCCTAAGTGCCCATGAAGTGGTAAGAGACCTGGGATCACATGTAGACTGTAACCTTAACTGTGACCACCATGTGTCTACTGTTACATAGCACACTTGATTAGTAAAGGCATTGTCTCAAGAGCAAAAGAAGTTATAAGACCCCTGTACTCTGCACTTATCCAGCCCATAACAGAGTTTAGCACACTGTTTGGCATGTACTGTACAAAGCACATGTAGCAGTTAGAGAGACCTCAGAGGTATCTGTGCCTTACACAGACCGACTAAAGTCCCTGTCACTATACTCCTTATGGTATAGACTTCTTAGACTTATGCCTGGCCTGCAAAGCAATCCAAGGCCCAAATCTATTGCACTTGCTGCATATCCGTAAATCAAATGGGACTAGGGCTACTCATTCCAGGGACCTAAATTTGGCCTGTGACTTAAGTAGGGCATGCTGGAGGGACAGATTTATCTCCCAGCGACTGCCACATCTTTGGAACAGGCTACCAATTCATGTGAAATAGAGCTCCTCTTTGACACTGTTTAAGAGGAACCTGGATGAGTGGATAAGGCACCATAAATTCTTACTGGGGACAGAGCCCGCAACCCTTCTGGACATGGGCAGTCATCAATAAATGCAATATTGGGTATTGACTAGCATTTCTATGTTATTACATTGGGATGAAATGGCTAGGCTTAAATATGGCCTCCGGGTTGATAGACTAGTAATCTCCAATGATCCTATGATCTACCTGCAGAGAGAGTCTCAGAATCTCACTGATAAATACTGGCAAGCCAGGATAATAGCTGCCAGCCGCCAAAGTGAAGGCTCAGGAGTGCAAGTAGTCTGATGATGCATTGGGCAATGGCTTTCTGATACTTTCAAGGTGGTTCTAGCAAACCATCTGGTAAATCAGCATGTGAAGGCAGGACATAGCCCAAGCTGTTCTCAAGAAGGGAAAAATGTTGATGGGACATTGTCATGAAGGATAAGGAACACTCTGAGGAACTTTATTATTGAATGAGCAAGCCCTGTTGATAGGTGAAAAGAACATTCTGAGGGACTCCTGAATTCAATGGCCATGTTATCCAAAAGCAGGTGATGGAACTGAATTTGTTTCTGTAAATAAGGAAATTTTGACAATTAAATAATCCACTGCATTACGGCTGCTGGAATGGTTTAGATATAGCTAGAAAAGCTGAATACACTGTGCATTTCTATGGTGTCATAGTTAATATGCATTTTCAGACTACAAGTGTCTCTGGATTGGTGAACCACAGTAGTGGTCCCCATTTTCAAAAAGTGAAACATGAGTGGCTATTCCAGCTATAGACGCATCATGTAAGACAATCTATACTAGGATGCTGCAAAGGAGATTTCTTCCAAAAATCAACTCTGATTTAAAAGTAGTAATGCAGAACCCATTCTGTCAGTGAAGCAGTGGATAACTCTTTGTTCCTCAACTACCAGAAGGATCATAGGAATTTCTCAGTACTGTCTGCATGCACCTTGTTCAACTGGAAAAGGCATATGGCAGCATATCCTGGAATATCTTGTGAGTGGTGGTGCAACACTACAGGGTTCCAGGGCCACACCTGTACACCATTCAGTCTCTGGATTTGAGAAATGAAAGCTGTACCTGCATTCTCAGCATTAGGATGAATATGTTCAAAGTGGGAAGAGAAGTCTGTTAAGGATATGCCTTAAATCATCCCTGTTTGTGGTTTTCAAGAACATGATATCAATGTTCAACCAAAGTCTGTTTATTATCCAATTTGGAGACATCAGAATTACATCTTTCTTGTTTGCAGATGGCATTGCTCTGTTGGCATGAGGTGACTAATAGATCCAGCCTGCACTGGAAGAGTTTTCTGTTGAGTGATAAGTGGCTGGGATGAAAATCAGTACTTCCAAACTGGCAGTCATCATTCTCTGCTGAGAATGAGTGGACTTCTTTTTGCAGGTGGGCAGATAGCAGCTCCCTTGGGTAGAGGAGATATATATCTTGCATCTTGTTCAGAAATGAGACTACCAGGCAATTAATCAGTGGGTGTGTGCAGCAGTGCTGGTACAGCAGACATTGTATCAAACAGTGATGTAGAAATGAGAACTGAATCATGGGATAAAGGTAACAGTTTACAGGTCAGTCTATACCTTGGTCCCCTGTTGTCAGGATACCCCTTGAGTACCTCGCATGGCTGGAGTACCAGGCATATTCCACTCAGTGGAGGACCCAGGGTAGAGTCTGGATCCAATTAAGGGACTACCTGGGGATCCTAAAGAATGTGCAGGTATGTTCTACTCATGTCTTCCAGGACAATTGATTTGAAAAAAAAATAGACAGCTATCTGTCTGGCTATAACACCACCCTCTGAAAGCTAGAAATTGTTTTGCTAGAGTATGGACACAACTTTCACTTCTCAGATAAATATTACACACACTCTCAAACATGCACATGTATACACACACACACACACACACACACACACACACACACACACACACACACACACACACTCACACACACATATGTATACACACACACACACACTCTCAGACGCACACATGTACATACACACACACACACACACACACATACGCACGCGCACACACACACACACACACACACACACACACACACACACACACACACACACACACACACTGTCAGACACACACATGTACACACACACACACACACACACACACACACACACACACACACACACACATGTAAAACTGGTGCACTGCAATTCAAGTATACTATGGAGTTGCATGTCCCATGTAAATGACCTCAAAACGGAAACATCAGGCAGCTAGGTAGCATTGATAGCATATCCATTTGCACTATACATAGCTTACTATCCATGAAAATGCAGCCATTTTTGTATGAATGATCCACATTTTTGCCATCAGGCTAATGAAATCTTTTTACCATTTGTGACGGTAAATTATAGAGAAGTTTAAGATGGGGTGATCATATGGTGCTGTAAGCTCAGGTCTGCTCACATGCAATTAGGTGGTCATTCAGGATCACATGTAGGGCAGTTGCTCAAGCATAAGTGATCTAAGTGGGAACTGCTCATGCTTTGTTATTTGTTAAATATACATATAGGTTCATAGGTTCATAGGTTCATACTAGGCTACCTGCCCTAGGGCATTTATAAGCCTAGCCAGAATGTGTTTGGCTTTCTCCACCCATTTTAAATTTATTTTGCTATGCCCTTTTTCGAGGTTAGTATACTGTGCCTCTGTCTAACAGTGACACAGAAGTGATACCCAGGGTAAACCTACGATCTCCCATCCACTCATCAAGATTCCTCTTGAAGAGAGTCAATGAGGGACTCTGCCTAACCTGGACTGGGATTTTATTCCAGAGTGAAGGGAGCCTCTGGGTTATGAATCTGTCCCTCCAGCATGTCCTATTTATTTCAGTGCTGAGGTTCAAGTCTCTCGAGCGTAGCTTGATGGGATTTGGATTTTCTGAGGTGCAGCATGTCCATTAATTCCGGGTTGGACATGGCTTTATACGTCAGGCACAGATCGCCTCTGAACAGGCGGTATGCCACTGAGTAGAGCTGGAGTTTCTTTAACCGGGCAGCATATGGCATCTGTTTGAGCCCTTTGATCCTCTTGGTAAGGTACTTTTGGGGTCTTTCCAGTTGCTGCAGGTGTCTGGTAAGGTACATCCCAAAAGGATGAGCTGTTAATACTTGAAACAAGTGTCTCTGAACTTCTCCAAGCTCATAGCTTCCAGGAGAAAGAGTTAGATGAGTTTTCACTCAATTTGTAAACTGGGCTGCACCCCCCTGCACCTGCCACATGCCCCGTAAATTAAATATACCAACACTACATTGAGAAAAAAGGGTAAACACCTACAGCACACCCACATGTGTGCAGGAACTGCCCTGTGGGGTACGCACATACAGAATCTCCCTGTACAGGAAATGTTAAGAACTTCATGGACTTTTAACCATGGGACAACAATTGAAAATACAAAATACATTGGATTTGTAAGTATTTATCTTAACTAAAATAGTAAGGACAAGTAATCAATATTCCTTTGCTGACCACTTGTATTGTACAAACTGTAAAATCCTTTCTAACTTCTCTAACGTTTATTTAAAACATTACTATTTATAATATAAATGTTTAACTTTATTTCTTGCAGAACTAAAATTTACATATAAAAACATTATTGTATTAAACATTTAAATATATAGAATTTATTAAATACTATCGTAATGCAAAGAAAAAATCCGAAACATACAAAACTCCATTTTCGATGTTATGGTCTTAAACTTTTAGTCTTTTGAATATTCGCCATTATCGTCTCAATAATGTATATATATATATATATATATATATATATATATATATATATATATATATATATATATATATCATCATCTTCTTTCGGCTGTTCCCGTTAGGGGTCGCCACAGCGGATCACCTGTTTCCATTTCTTCCTGTCCTCTGCATCTTGCTCTGTCACACCAACCACCTGCATGTTCTCTCTCGCAACATCCATAAACATTATCTTAGGCCTTCCTCTTTTCCTGTTACCTGGTAGCTTCATCCTTAGCATCTTTTTCCCAAAATTCTCAGCATCCCTCCTCAGCACATGCTCAAACCAATGTAATCTTACCTCTCTGGCTTTGTCTCCAAACCTTCCAACCTGGGCTGACCCTCTAATATACTTATTCCTAATCCTGTCCACCCTCGTCACACCCAGTGCAGATCTTAACATCTTTAACTCTGCCACATCCAGCTCAAACTCCTGCCTTTTTGTCAATGCCACTGTCTCCAACCCATATAACATAGCTGGTCTCACTACCGTCTTGTAGACCTTCCCTTTCACTCTTAAAGGTACTCGTCTGTCACAAATCACTCCTGAAACTCTTCTCCACCCACTCCATCCTGCCTGTACTCTCTTCTTCACCTCTCTTCCACGCTCACCGTTACTCTGAACTATTGACCCCAAGTATTTAAAATCATCCACCTTCGCCACCTCTACTCCTTGCATCCTCACCATTCCTCTATCCTCCCTCTCATTCACACATATATATTGTCTTTGTCCTACTGACCTTCATTCCTCTTCTCTCTAAGAGCATATCTCCATCTCTCCAGGGTCTCCTCTGCCTGTTCCCTACTCTCACTACAGATCACAATGTCATCTGCAAACATAATAGTCCACGGGGACTCCTGTCTGATCTCGTCTGTCAACCTGTCCATCACCATTGCAAATAAGAAAGGGCTCAGAGCTGATCCTTGATGTAACCCCATCTCCACCTTAAACGCATCCATCACTCCCACAGCAGACCTCACCGCTGTCACATTACCCTCGTACATATCCTGTACCACTCTTACATACTTCTCTGACACTCCTGATTTCCTCATACAATACCACAACTCTTCCCTAGGCACCCTGTCATATGTTTTCTCCAAGTCTACAAAAACACAATGCAACTCCTTCTGGCATTCTCTGTACTTCTCCATCAACACTCTCAGAGCAAACATTGCATCTGTAGTGCTTTTTCCCGGTGTGAAACCATACTGCTGATCACTAATCATCACGTCCCTTCTTAACCTAGCTTCCACTACTCTTTCCCATAACTTCATGCTGTGACTGATCAATTTAATCCCTCTGTAGTTACTACAGCTCTGCACATCACCCTTATTCTTAAAAATCAGTACCAAAACACTTTCTCTCCATTCCTCAGGCATCCTCTCACTTTCCAAGATTTCATTAAACAATCTGGTTAAAAACTCCACTGCCATTTCACCTAAACACCTCCATGCTTTCACAGGTACGTCATCTGGGCCAACAGCCTTTCCATTCTTCAACTTCTTCATAGCTATCCTTACTTCCTCCTTGGTAATCCATTGCACTTCATGATTCACTATCCGCACATCATCCAACCTTCTCTCCCTCTCATTCTCTTCATTCATCAACCCCTCAAAGTACTCTTTCCATCTCCTCAACACACTCTCCTCACTTGTGAGTATGTTTCACTCATTATCCTGTATCACCTTTACCAGCTGTACATCTTTCCTAGCATATATTTATATATATATATATATATATATATATATATATATATATATATATATATATATATATATATATATATATATATATATATATACATATATACATCTATATATATATATATATATATATATATATACATATATACATACATATATATATATATATATATATATATATATATATATATATATATATATATATATATATATATAAATATATATAAATATACATATATATATATATATATATATATATATATATATATATACATATATATATATATATATATATATATATATATATATATATATATATATATATATATATACATACATATACATACACACACATATATATATATATATATATATATATATATATATATATATATATATATACATATACATATACACATATACATATATATATATATATATATATATATATATATATATATATATATACATATACACACATATATGTATGCATATAAACTGGAGTGCAACCTGTTAGAGGCAAAACGTCACCCATACAAACTATGGTCATTTTGTTTTTACATGCATTTCATAACTTCAGCAGCAACATCAATTTGCAGAAAATTTGTGTAGCCTATACTTTTTGCTTGCTATTCTGTTAGATATATGTAGCCTCACTAGGACGTGGGAGTATCAAGATAGCACTAATATAGTTGGATTTGCTTTTCTGTTTTCACAGGTGCTTCAGCGTCTGGGTCCTCCACAGTGGATATTGGTATGGCTGATGTCAGGGAAATGTCTGAGCATGATGATGATCCCTGTCACAACCTGTGGCCATGGTGGCAATGTCCTGCACAGGCAACAAAATGAGTATATCACCTCCACCTTCTCAGGCATTATTCAGATCCATCAAACTGGTGGGTGCATACTGATGTCACCTTAGCCATTGCAGAGCTGACTGGTGTGGTAGGAGGTCTGTGTGATGAACTCAGAGAGGGCTTTACACATTTATGCTGCATTTTTGAAATATGCCATAGGGAGTCTATATCCTCAAGGTGCCCATGTACAGCTACAAACTGTGAGCATTGCCATTCTAGTGACAGATCCTCTTCCACTTCTGGGCAGAAAGCCCACCATGTGATGGCCAAAAGATGGTCTAGGCCTCCCTAGCACAACCTCCTCCATGCCTCCTATCAGTGTTGATGGTACTGCAGTACACCATGGCTGCAGGAGTGTGCATGCTGAACCTACCAGTTGCGTATACCCACTATCCACATTAATGGAGCACACCATCTTCTGAGCATACTATTATGATGGTGCTCTGTCCACAATACTCTATTACCAGGGTAGCTTGTGTCTGATTATAGAGCAGCCAGTCCCTCCATGGTACAGCATTACCTGGCATTAGTATTACATGCATCATTGTGATGTACAGAGCAGCCAGTCCATGCATGGTACAGCATGGCCTGGTATTTGTATTGCATGCATCATCACTAATCTTTGTTATATCTGATCTGTCCCATTGTTGTGAACCAGATACTGTCTCTTAGCCAGTACCATGGCATATTGCACCTGCCTCCACCCTGGATGGTTATTCCCTGCAGTTAAGTCCACCATAAATCACATCCACAGAAAATATTTTGCAGCATATTTCTAGATCATATTGTAGGCTGTCATAAAAGTAGTGGAAGTGGGTCTTTCATCAGTCCAAATACACATTTGAAGATTTTGGAAGTCTGTGGCAGGGCATGTGCTTTGCATTCTCTGCCATGCTCTGTTAGTTTTTTAATGGTGTCATTAGCTAGCCACCTGTCAGTGTGAACCTTGAACTAGATGATTGTCACTGATGCAATGACACCTCGACCCAATGTGGAAAAATAGGAAAAGGGATTGTGGATGGATAAATTAGCCATGGCTCCTAAGCAAAGTCTAGACCCTGGCAATGAAAACTGGCTCTTGGACTATGAAGCATCTTCTCACTGCTGGGAAGAAGCCAGAGCTTGTGCAGGAGAATGAAAAGTACGAGCTGCATTTAGCTGGTCTTACGTCTGCCCAATGCTTTCATACTGAGATCGGACTTCTTGAGCAAGGGCAGGGTCTCTCTTACATCAGAGATAGTCTGCAGTGGAAGCAATGGGGATACTGACCATTCCCCGGCTTTGTTTTTTATAGATAAGAGTTTGCACTTTATAGATAGAGTAAATGACAGAGTTACCTCTATGTAACTGAAGATGCACATAGGGAAACGCTGTCCCAGACTGTTCATTGTGCAGCTAACATCTGTTCAGCCTGAATATTCAGCCTTATTAGAGACTAGGGATGCAGTACTCAGTGTGCTACCAGCTATGGGTTCTATAATTCTACAAGGAGAAAACTAAGGAGTCGTGGCTGACCAAATTTGTAGATGACTGCAAACTAGGTACAATCATTGAATCCCCAAATTATGTCAGTATACTCCAGGAGGGTCTCACACAGACCAGTGACTGGTGTATGAGTCATGGTCTATCAAATCAACAACAATACCCTAAGTGCCCATGAAGTGGTAAGAGACCTGGGATCACATGTAGACTGTAACCTTAACTTTGACCACCATGTGTCTACTGTTACATAGCACACTTGATTAGTAAAGGCATTGCCTCAAGAGCAAAAGAAGTTATAACACCCTTGTACTCTGCACTTATCCAGCCCATAATAGAGTTTAGCACACTGTTTGGCATGTACCGTACAAAGCACAGGTAGCAGTTAGAGAGACCTCAGAGGTATCTGTGCCTTACACAGACCGACTAAAGTCCCTGTCACTATACCCCTTATCGTATAGACTTCTTAGACTTATGCCTGGCCTGCAAAGCAATCCAAGGCCCAAATCTATTGCACTTGCTGCATATCCGTAAATCAAATGGGACTAGGGCTACTCATTCCAGGGACCTAAATTTGGCCTGTGACTTAAGTAGGGCATGCTGGAGGGACAGATTTATCTCCCAGTGACTGCCACATCTTTGGAACAGGCTACCAATTCATGTGAAATAGAGCTCCTCTTTGACACTGTTTAAGAGGAATCTGGATGAGTGGATAAGGCACCATAAATTCTTACTGGGGACAGAGCCCGCAACCCTTCTGGACATGGGCAGTCATCAATAAATGCAATATTGGGTATTGACTAGCATTTCTATGTTATTACATTGGGATGAAATGGCTAGGCTTAAATATGGCCTCCGGGTTGATAGACTAGTAATCTCCAATGATCCTATGATCTACCTGCAGAGAGAGTCTCAGAATCTCACTGATAAATACTGGCAAGCCAGGATAATAGCTGCCAGCCGCCAAAGTGAAGGCTCAGGAGTGCAAGTAGTCTGATGATGCATTGGGCAATGGCTTTCTGGTACTTTCAAGGTGGTTCTAGCAAACCATCTGGTAAATCAGCATGTGAAGACAGGGCATAGCCCAAGCTGTTCTCAAGAAGGGAAAAATGTTGATGGGACATTGTCATGAAGGATAAGGAACACTCTGAGGAACTTTAATATTGAATGAGCAAGCCCTGTTGATAGGTGAAAAGAACATTCTGAGGAACTCCTGAATTCAATGGCCATGTTATCCAAAAGCAGGTGATGGAACTGAATTTGTTTCTGTAAATAAGGAAATTTTGACAATTAAATAATCCACTGCATTACGGCTGCTGGAATGGTTTAGATATAGCTAGAAAAGCTGAATACACTGTGCATTTCTATGGTGTCATGGTTAATATGCATTTTCAGACTACAAGTGTCTCTGGATTGGTGAACCACAGTAGTGGTCCCCATTTTCAAAAAGTGAAACATGAGTGGCTATTCCAGCTATAGACGCATCATGTAAGACAATCTATACTAGGATGCTGCAAAGGAGATTTCTTCCAAAAATCAACTCTAATTTAAAAGTAGTAATGCAGAACCCATTCTGTCAGTGAAGCAGTGGATAACTCTTTGTTCTTCAACTACCAGAAGGATCATAGGAATTTCTCAGTACTGTCTGCATGCACCTTATTCAACTGGAAAAGGCATATGGCAGCATATCCTGGAATATCTTGTGAGTGGTGGTGCAACACTACAGGGTTCCACGGCCACACCTGTACACCATTCAGTCTCTGGATTTGAGAAATGAAAGCTGTACCTGCATTCTCAGCATTAGGATGAATATGTTCAAAGTGGGAAGAGAAGTCTGTTAAGGATATGCCTTAAATCATCCCTGTTTGTGGTTTTCAAGAACATGATATTAATGTTCAATCAAAGTTATCCAGTTTGGAGACATCAGAATTACATATTTGTTGTTTGCAGATGACATTGCTCTGTTGGCATGAGGTGACTAATAGATCCAGCCTGCACTGGAAGAGTTTTCTGTTGAGTGATAAGTGGCTGGGATGAAAATCAGTACTTCCAAACCGGCAGTCATGATTCTCTGCGGGGAATGAGTGGACTTCTTTTTGCAGGTGGGCAGATAGCAGCTCCCTTGGGTAGAGGAGATATATATCTTGCATCTTGTTCAGAAATGGGACTACCAGGCAATTAATCAGTGGGTGTGTGCAGCAGTGCTGGTACAGCAGATATTGTATCAAACAGTGATGTAGAAATGAGAAGTGAATCATGGGATAAAGGTAACAGTTTACAGGTCAGTCTATACCTTGGTCCCTGTTGTCAGGATACCCCTTGGGTACCTCGCATGGCTGGAGTACCAGGCATATTCCACTCAGTGGAGGACCCAGGGTAGAGTCTGGATCCAATTAAGGGACTACCTGGGGATCCTAAAGAATGTGCAGGTATGACCTACTCATGTCTTCCAGGACAATTGATTTGAAAAAAAAATAGACGGCTATCTGTCCAGCTATAACACCACCCTCTGAAAGCTAGAAATTGTTTTGCTAGAGTATGGACACAACTTTCACTTCTCAGATAAATATTACACACACTCTCAAACACGCACGTGTATACACACACACACACACACACACACACACACACACACACACACACACACACACACACACACACACACACACACACACAGATGTAAAACTGGTGCACTGCAATTCAAGTATACTATGGAGTTGCATGCCCCATGTAAATGACCTCAAAATGGAAATATCAGGCAGCTAGGTAGCATTGATAGCATATCCATTTGCACTATACATAGCTTACTATCCATGAAAATGCAGCCATTTTTGTATGAATGATCCACATTTTTCCCATCAGGCTAATGAAATATTTTTACCATTTGTGACGGTAAATTATAGAGAAGTTGAAGATGGGGTGATTATATAGTGCTGTAAGCTCAGGTCTGCTCACATGCAATTAGGTGGTCATTCAGGATCACATGTTGGGCAGTTGCTCAAGCATAAGTGATCTAAGTGGGAACTGCTCATGCTTTGTTATTTGTTCCATATACGTATGAGCTGTTAATACTTGAAACATGTGTCTCTGAACTTCTCCAAGCTCATAGCTTCCAGGAGAAAGAGTTAGATGAGTTTTCACTCAGTTTATAAACACTCTCTCCAAGGTGCAGCATCCTCTCAGTGAGAACAATAAAGTAAGTGGGAAGGGCAGAGATCCCCACATGGAGAATACAGAGAGGTTTGCTCCTGAACAAAAATTATTTATTTACATTATCCATTGTTGAACATTTTGTTGAAAACTCTACATCAGTTAGTATATGTGTTTTAAGGATGGGTGTTCTCTGTCAGTTTTGTGCTATATTTGACAAGTAATACTATTTAGAATTTTTGGCGGATCCATTCAAATCTTAGAAAACTTGCACATTTTTCATATTGCTCCAAGCTACCAATTCCGCAAGGATGTTGTGTCTACTGTCTACACAATGTCCTTGGTGTACTGACTTTAAGGCTGTACCCCTGCAAGGTGGCACCTAGCCACATGCACATTTCTATAGCCAGAGAATGATACTACTGACACATCACAAGTAGCAGCCAGAGTCAACTTTATTCAACACAATAAGAAAAAGAACACACGCACGCACAAAAAATATGCAGGCATAATCATAAAAAATGAGGAAAATATGTAGCATACATATCCAAATGTAGCAAAGTTAGTAGTCATGGAGTAGCAAATAAGTTGTATTTTCTACCTAAAATAATCAGAGTGCCATCAGAAGTTCACTGCTTAGAGCTGACAGTATACATGCTTTCTTTGCACTATGTGATGCAATGAATAAAATACAAATTAGTGTAGCTTTAACATTATGCATGTAAATTAAAGCAACAATATGACCCGTTCACTCAACTTTCTCATATAGGGACCCCAATGGGGCTGCATCAATTTTTGTGCATTTTTAAAAGCACATAAAGATATGTTTGCTGTGACGGAAGCAGGATTTTAAGTGGTAGCGCATACAGACAGGAAGACTGAATGTGGAACACAGACAGTGAAATTAGTGAGGAGACAAACGATGGGAAGTATACATCTGATATCAGTGTGTCAAAAGAGCAAGAGAAAAGGTGACAGTGAGTGAAAAGAGCACAGAAACCAAATACCTGGAGAATAACCAAGTGAGACCAAACTCCTGCAACTGTCCTGAATTAGCTGGTTTTCCCAATAACAGTGACATGGAACTCGGATATCACAGTCCATCTAATAGTTGCAAAAAGTATGCATACAGAGTTGACATAGCCAGAAAACATTCAGTGACTAAAATATGGGCTGGAAAAATGAAAATAAGAATAACATTTATAAGAATGATATATATAATAAGTATAATAATACTTACTAAAACTTCTCACACCTCCAGTGTCCCCTTAAAACAGTATTACATAGACAGGGCTGTTTTCTTTTAACTCCAACAGGATGTCAGTGCTCCTCAGCTAATGCAACCTTACTCTCTAGATGTACTCCCCTTTCTGGTTATTCATTTAACTCTGTTTTCCTTTGGTTTGTAAAGGATAGCACTGCTTTAATGCAAAACCATGCTGCTCTAACTTGTGCTTCTGTTTCACTCACGGTTTTTTATCTTTCTCTAGCTTTTCTAATAACATCCATCATTCCGCTCCAGATAATAACATCATTCTCTGTTTCATCATCCGTGTCAACTTGATACATTTATGAAACAACTTTTCTGTGGCCTTAAATCCAAGCTAATATAGACTTTCACAAAATCTGGGGCTCATGAGACCTGATAAGTCATTTGTGTGTGTCACGAGAGAAATTCAGAACACCATATTCCAGGATTTTATTCTTAAAAGGAGAGGGTCTGTACCCTGCCTCACCACTTGAATCTGACATGTGCTAGATTCTTCTTCACTTTTCCTTTACTAGATCACGTATTCATTTTAAGTACTGTATGCTTATATTACAGTGACATATACTCATTGTGTCTAACAGAGTCTTCTTATTTTCTGCATCTACCCAAAGGAAGATATTCTACAATTTCCCCAGGCTCCCCCTGAAAAAAGAATTATTCTGATGCACAAAAGGATTGACCAACAAACAAAATGTGCAAGTAAAATTAGTAAAGGCTGTGCAGGACTAAGCCTGAAAAAGAGCTAGGAAAGAGATGCAGGGATGTTGGGCTCTATTGATACAATCTAAAGAGGAGAATAATGAAGCAGAAGAGAGATAAATGGATATGAAATAAACTTATCAAATATCAGAGAAGAATGCTAGAGGTATAGAATTGCATCTTGCCAAAACGGCATTTACAAATGAGGAAGAAATGAAAATGAAAGGTGCATGATCAATGAAAAATGAGAAAGGATTTGTGCACAGAATGAGTTTAGGATTCCTAAAATAGTTTTTCTCTCGGGGGGGGGGGGGTAGTGCCATACGCAGTGCATGTGTATTTATGTACACATTTGTTAAATAAATGGCTGAACTGGATTAAAGGCATCTTTAAAGTTATGAATTGTTCCAGGCTATATAATTAGATACAGAGAAATGAGTATTGTCTGGTATATAATACAGTACAGACAACTACAAAAACTGAATGCTTTAATGATAACAGAACAAAGCAGATTGTATGCACACCTAGTTCTGCAGCTGATGATGCAAAATCAGTCCGCATCCTTCATACAGTGAGATAACCTGCTGGCCACTATCTATAAATACAGTATTAATCACAATTCAAGAATGTTATAATGAAAAAAGTGCTGTGGCCAGTGGGTATATGGACATATGTAATTGGCAAATGAGCTTCACATTCCCAGTCTATGCAAGAAAAAGATCATGAATTTTTGAATTATTAATAAGATAGTGTGCTGTAGAGTTTGCTGATGTTTCTAAGTATAAGATAATGACAAGGAAAAGCAGAAAAATTAGGTATCTGACCAAAGGAATCTGAGAGGTATACAGCAAAATAAGTGATATCAAGTGTAAGGGAAAATAGTGTAGGAATAAAAATGGTGCTCTCTGGAGAAAAAGTCTAAACTAGGGCTGACTGTTGAAATGTGGGACACATTATGAGTATTGGCATTTTGCTTGCACTAAAATGATGAGAGAAGTTTAGATGAAAATGTACTAGACTGAGGTATATCACACAGACTGTCTGGGAGTGTGCACCATGCAGAGAGTGCCAAGAAAAAGAACGCTGTTCCTCTCCTGAGATCATGAATTATTGCTGCTTTGCTAGTATTTTCTATAGTTTCATTTTAAATGTGTCCTGGACATTTCTGTTTTTCTTCAGCATCATTAAGTCTCAGCAGCATGTTTAGTCGAGGTTTTAAACTCCCTTAAAAGTAATCAGCGAAGTACAACAATTATTACAAACAAATGAGTTATGCCATTTTATCTTTAGCTTAAAGTTCCCTAATTAAAAGATGCCTTAGGTTTCCCATACAGATGGCACAGGTATACTAAAGTTCTTTGAGTTACAGTAATATCTTTACAAAGTTAGAACTCTGCACACAGCGCTAATATCTTTACAAAGTTAGAACTCTGCACACAGCGCTAATATCATTACAAAGTTAGAACTCTGCACACAGCGCTAATATCTTTACAAAGTTAGAACTCTGCACACAGCGCTGATTTTAGACCTCTTGGTTCTCCCAGTTAGATTATTAATCAAGAGCCCCTCCACCAGGATTAAGTGACTAAATAAAGCCAGTAACTCAACAAATTGCATGCTGACATTTGATGTCACAAAGATCTGAAGACTGTGGATTCTATCCCCACACCAGGTTATTGGATTTGTGGCCCAGTAGTGGTAGTGTAGTACAGTACTGACTGAGGTGCCACACTGCTGAGATGTCATCATTAAACCATATCCCGT
Source organism: Protopterus annectens (assembly GCF_019279795.1). Classification (NCBI taxonomy): domain Eukaryota; kingdom Metazoa; phylum Chordata; order Ceratodontiformes; family Protopteridae; genus Protopterus; species Protopterus annectens. The sequence goes on along the minus strand of NC_056725.1, from coordinate 1,262,772,527 downwards.
TTACCTCAGCTGGTGGTGGAAGCATGACTGCATGTTAAAGATCCCATGGTACTTAGTGAAAAGAGTAGGGAATTTCACCATTATCTTAGCTTAATATGAAATCCGCGGTGGTGCAGCGGTAGCTTTGCTGCCTCACAGCAAGAGGTTCTCCCGTTCGATTCTCAGCTAGTGTGCGGGGAGTGCCTTCTGTGTGGAGTCTGTATGTCCTCCCTGCGGGTCGAGTGGTGTTCCGAAAGACATGCGTGAATGGGCTTGCCTTCGTTGAAGGTTGGGTGTCGAGCTGGCAACTTGGCACCGTGAAAATCTTCTGCCAATCATTAGCAGACCGGAGTTCCGCTGTGGCGACCCCTAACCGGGAAAGGCCGAAAGACAACAACATCTTAGCTTAATATGGTTTTCCTAGTTTGAAATGTCTATCCTTAATAGTGGTAAGTATATGCTGTTCAAAAGTGAGTTTATCATCTATGGTGATACCCAATAGTTTTGCCTGAGATACAATTTCAATTTCAGTATTGTTTAGACAGTAAATTTTGAAGTCTTGTAGTTGAGGTTTTGGGGAAAACAATAACAGTTTAGTCTTATTGGGATTTAGTAGCAATTGTGTTTCACTTAGCCAGGTTTCAATAGAGGTAAAGGCATTCTGTGTTATTTTTAAAAGATGTGGAAGATTATTGGAGGAGGAGACAATGGAGGATTCATCAGCATACTGAATGAGTGTACTCTGAAGGGAGGTGGTGTGGAGGTTGTTAATGAAAACATTGAAAGTAATGGCCTTAAAATCGACCGTTGTAAAACACCTGTTTTATTGACTTGGTGTGGTGACAGACTACTTTGCCACACATTGTTGTCTGCTGGTTAGGTAGTTAGCAAACCATTTTTGGGTGTGTTGGAAGTATCCTAATGTAAATAGTTGTTGTAAGAGTTTGTAGTGTGATACTGTGTTGAAAGCTTTGGATACCTCTAGCAAAATAACTGGGACTAAGTGGCCTGAGTCTAGAGCTTTATTCACAGTGTCAGTGGAGGATAATAGTGCAGTTGTTGTGCTATGCCCAGGTTTGAAATCATATTGAGTAGGAGTGAGGAGATTGTTGTGAGAAAGATATATCATCATTTGTATGTGTATACATTTTTCCAGCAATTTGGACAGAGGGGAGAGGACAGAAATGGGATAATAATTTGTTAATTCATTGTTTTTTCCTCCCTTGTGTAATGGGATTATGATGGATTTTTCCCCAGAGGGTAGGATCTTTAGACTCTAAAATGGATCGATTTATTGGGATACAGACAGGGTAGGCTATTGATTCTGCAGTGAGATTTAGATGCTCTGGGGGGAGATTATCAGCTGAAAGGGAGCTAGATTTTAGTTTTTGAAGGAACTTGTGCATGAGTGAAGTTGGTACTGGCTGTAGTGTGAGAGTAGGAGAGGTAGTGCTGGGTAGAGTAGTTTCCTGGTCAGGGGAGGATGGGGTTGTGGTGTGATATTTGACAGAGTTTAAGAGTGAAGGAATAGGTGGTCTGTATGGTTGATTTTTAGAAGTTTAAGTATGCTATCTTTGAAGTCTGAATTAAGCATATTGGCTTTGGCAGCTGGGTCTGTATTACGTGTAGGTGAAGGGTTTTATGTGGACCCAGGTTTAAGGAGTAATGAAATTGTTTTCCAGAATTTTTTGGATTATTGTATTGGTTTGTTACTTCCTGGGTGAAATATTTTTTCTTGTCTGTGATAATTAGCCTTTTTGCTTTATTACATAGTTGCTTATAAATTAGTAGATTAGTGCCTATTATATTCTTATGGCAGTTTTTCAGACTTCATCTCTATCTTGTAGTACTTGTTTTGTTGCTCTAGTTAGCCATGCTGCATGATTAGTTTTAGTTCTCTTAGTTCTGAGGGGAGCTAAGCTATTGAGGGTTTCCACGAAGAGTTTTTCTGAAGTAGCTGATGGTTTCATCTAAAGGTAAAGTTTTTACTGGGGACCAGTTTATTGTTTTTAAGATGTTGTTAAATAAATCTGGATTGAAATTAGTTATATTTCTGGTTGTTTTGCGGGTATGTGGTTTAGGCGGTTGATGGGAAGTCATGTAAGTGTAGGCAGGTAGGTGATCACTCAGGGAATTTGGGAATGTACTGGAATGAGAGTATTTATCGGGGTCAGATACCAGGATCCAGTCTAATGTTGCACCTAGCTGATTGTTATATTGCATACTAGTCGGAGTAGTGATAAGTTGTGAGTAGCTGTATAAGTTTATGCTATTTTTGGATGAGTCAGTGATCAGATTTTGCCAAATGATGTTTGTATTACCATTTTTGGATGAGTCAGTGATCAGATTTTGCCAAATGATGTTTGTATCACCCATAATAATAGTCTCATGAGTGATGTTTTCAGTAGTCCAGGACAGTAAGTCTTCTAGTGCTGCAACATTATTGCCAGGGGGTATGTACACTATTATAATACATAATTGTTTGTTGTTATTCAGTTGTAATGTTGCTATGAGAGTCTCTGCAGTATTAAAGGAAGGAGCAGGTTTGGAGAAGGGGGTTATTGAGAAGGTGTTGTGATAAATGAATGCAATTCCAACCGCTTTTTTTTTTTGGTTTTGCCTTTTCTTAGTAAGTTTTACCCTGGGGGCACTATTTCACTATATTGAATATGTGGTTTTAACCAAGTTTCAGTTGCTGCTAGTATATCTGGGGAGTACTGTTCAATCCATAAGTGAAATTCAGTGATTTTGCTGCAAATACTGCATATATTTAGTGTCATTATCAGCAAGTTTTTGGAGAGTTGGGAATGTGGAAAGGTGTGAAACTGTGCAGGTCCAGGGTATGGATGAATATTGCCACATTTAGCTAGTTTAAGGAGGTGGTGTATGAAGTAGTAGGGATGGATATTTTTTGTATTTTGGTTATGGGCTATAAAGAGTTTTCATTTAGGTTTAGTAGTGAAAGGTAGAAAATGGTATTTGGTGAGATTTGTACTGTACGGTTGTATTCTATAATGCTAGCAGATAGATTGGAGTAGCTGTCTGCATGTAAGGCTAAAGTGGGTGTTTTTATTGTGACTGCTGTTAGAGTAAATCTGAGGGAAGTGGCTTGTGCCAGTAGGGCTAGTGAGAACATTAAGGATATTATATTGATAATAATGTGTGAAGTTAGTGACATTTTTTTTTGTAATAGAAAGTAGTAAGAATTTGTTTTTAAAGGAAGGGAGGGATAATAAGAGATTAAGTAGCTATTCAATTAAAGGATAGATATAGTATAAATGGAATAATCTAAAATGAGGAACTGTAATTGAGGGATTAGAGTAGTAATGATATAAGTAGTCGTGGGTATGTGTTAATGTGATGGCATGTACAATGAGTGTCTATTGGATGTGGGTGATGTAGGGGAGGAGTTATGGTTTGCTACAAATGTAAGTGATGAGGTAGGTGTGAATGCGGGTTAGGTTAAGGGACCGGAGTGAGCCCAAGCATAGTGAGGGTGAACAGAGTGGAACACTGGAACAGCTTAGGTAAGACCAAAAACAATCAGTAAAAAGGAAAAAAAATTGGCTTAAAGTTGGGTTATTCAGAAATATTTTGTGACCATAGAAATACTTGCACGGTAAAGAATTGAAAGTTATGGACTAAGTAAATTTCTAATAGGGTGTGTAAGTTATAAGGTTAGGTATTTAATAGCAGGAATGAGAAAAGAGATAGGAGCAGTAAAATATCGGAAATGAGTTAGGCAGTAACCAGTAAGGATAGGGGGAGGCAGAGGAGTGATTTCTGGTGGTAGGTTAGAGACAGAGCACAACAGTAAGAGTAAATTACAGCTTCTATTCCTGGAAAATACTTTGCTTTGCTTGAGTGGAATGTGGACTGATTAGGTCTTGTTGGCAAGTGTTGTCAGCAATGCTTGTCCGAATTACCGCAGGTCTTGTAAGTCACTTGGAGGGACTTTAGGCAGATAACGGCAGATGAGCGGCAGCTTAATTTCTGAAAAGGAAGGAGGTAGGTGAGTGAGGGATGGGGACAGCAGACAATTACTGAAAACTAGTCAGTTTAATTAAAGTAAAAGAGAATCGGGCTGTAGAATTTGTTAATTATGATGTGAAAGAAGGAGAGGATAGAGTGAATTAAGTGCAGAGATAGAAATGTAGGAGATTAAGTGTTAGTAAACAATGCATGGGGCTAGACCAAGAATCAGCATGACAGCGTAACAGTAAGCTGTGTGTTGTATACACAAATTAAGAAAGGCAACAGAATGCAAATTGTAGACTGTTTACATTCCTAAAATAGGATCCCTTAGTTCAGGAATGATAGTACTATCTTTTTTATCCAACAATGGAAGCATGTTATGTAGTGAAATGAAAACAATGATAGTTAACAGCATAATATTGTATAAGGAAAAAGACGCAAGTTTGACATTGTCCTAGTTGTAATTAAAAACATTGACCAGTAGCTTGTATAATTGAAATATTGGATGTGCCTAAACAGTAACAGTGATAATTATATAAGAAATATGGTCATTTACCATTTGGCTAGATAAGGCTTCAGTCTAGAGGGAAACATAATCACAGCAGTGTGTCCTAAACTAGGGCTCAACTGTTATAAGCAGTATGGGTTATATTGATGTGTGGAATGCAGTCTAGCGACTACAATACATGGTTACCCAAGCACTTAGATAGCATACATTGTAGTGCGATGTACACTCTAGACAAATCCCAAGTAATTAAATAGCGTACATCGCAGTGTGATGTACAAAATGTCAAACATGCAACTGCATATGCAGGATTCCTCTAAAAACAGGCCATGTGCCTACTGAGCCCAACCTTATCAACAAAAGTAAATACATAACTGTATAAATAAGGATTCTCAGCAGAAACAACTGAAGTAGCAAAACCACAGGAAAGTTAAATGAGTCAAGGACCAGCCAAAGAAAAAAAGATACAAGCTGCCTTGTGCAAAGTGTACCAAATAGAACTAGAAGAGAGTGGGGGTCCAGCAGTACTAGCAGAGACAGGGCTCAGGAGTAACCAAATGTGTTAACAAAGTCAGAGATCATGCAGCAGGTTTAACACAGTCAGCAGAGTTGTGTCACAGCTGAGATACTCAGAGGAACTTGGTCATATTAATACATTCAGATGTTCCCCACCAGCATGAATGAAGTTACAGGACTGACTGCAGGACAAAAGAAGACAGGATTTCCTTATTTTAAGACTAACACATTCGGCATCCAACTGCAGAATTAAGGGAGACAATGGCATCTAGTAGTTTTAATAGAGCTGGAGGAGATGACGCAGATTTAGTCAAACCATGAAAAGCCATTTAATCACAGTCATCTCATACAAAGGAAGAGGCTGCCAGTAAGTTAACTAGCGCCACACTAACATACCCTTATGCACATAACCCTTAGCTACCTCCTGCTAACATACTCCTACCATATTAGCATCCAATGTACTCAAGGACAAAACTGGGTTGGGTTGCATGGCTAGGCTTATAAACACCCTGGTGATGGTTGATAGCCTAGTACAAACCTATGGACCTATGAATATAATCAGTGCTGCTGACACTTTCACTTCTTTATATTCACTCGGAGAATATTTTCATCCCGCTGCTTCTAGTGTTAACTTTTTATCATACTAGCTTTAGCATGCTGCAGAATATTTTGCTGCTTTAGCAAACCTTTTAACAAAAATATCAGTCCCAGAATGCATGCTCCTGTTGGGACCCCATAAAGTGTGATTTTATCACTATATCTCCACATGTAAGTAAAGGATTTATGATTTGCATATATGAAAACACAATAACATATCAGCATTTCGTGAACTTTATTTGTAATAGGCTGGGCTGCAGCCCTCCCCCACAGTTAAAAAAAGAAAGAAAAGACACTGGGCTGGACTCAATAAAGCCTACATGGTATGCTAAAACCATGTGTAAGTCACAACATTAAGCACACATGGTAGAGCACTGATTTGTATTCAGTAAGTAGCTCTATATGGGGAGTACAGCTGCGCAAACATGGTAACATCATGGCATAGTAATTACAGTATAAGCAGCTGAATTGTATGCTAATCAACCAATTCAAGATGGAGGAGCTATTCAACAAGCTATAAAGCAATGTATATACTCAGTGTACGTTTTGGCCTCAAATTCCAAAACCTATTAGAATACAGCTACAGAAACTACTCTACATGGAAAGAATGCTAGTGGCTGCTGTTGCTCCTCTGCATGTGTATGTGCAACAGGCTGAAGTCTATGCTGCTGCTGCTTCTAATAGACCTCAGCCAAGAAGGAGAAGGGTGTTTAAACACCATTTAACTTTTCATGGTCTGCATGACATGGAAATAGTAGAGCACTACAGGGTGGATAGAGACACACTACAGGAACTCTGCAACCTCTGTCATCCATAACTGAGTGCAAGGGCAAACCAAGAAGAACCAATACCTTTGGAAACTAAGGTATGTGTAGTACTAACAATATTAGCTACAGAAACCTTCTACAGACCAACAGGGCATATGCTGGGGATATCACAGGCATCAGCATCCAGGATCCTCCATCAATTCCTGAATGCTATGTTATAGCATGCCAGTGATTACAACCATTTTCCCCATACACCTGAAGACAGAGTTACAACCATGCAGGATTTTTACTGAGTATCACATTTCCCTTAAGTCCTTGGTGCCACAGATTGCATACATATTGAGATCAAAGCATCACCCAGGGAATAAGGACGGGTGTACATAAACAGAAAAGGGCTTCCACTCCATTAACTGCCAGGAAGAGGTTACAGTTCATCATTGTTGCCCCCTGACTGTGACAACTGTCTCTGCCAGGAGTTGCACTGGCACATCCATGCCCATGGTCAGATGTGCTGCTGCTACCTGAATGTGACTGATGTCTGCTGGATGAGCTCTCCTCATAAGTACACCCAGGACCACAACCCATGGCCTATAATGTCAGAGTGTGAACACTACAAGATCGTGATTGGGCACGGCCACTTTGGCTAACATCAGATGATGATGCTGACTTACGTCCAAGTGGATGCTGTCCTCATTCTGGCAGAATTTCCATCACAGACACTGCCCATCTATCATGTCATTCACCCAATCCATTCAAGTGGACACACGGTGGAGGTAAACCTCTCAACCTCTTAGAGCAAGAAATCTGGACAAAGCCATAAGTAAAAGTGGAACAAAGGCCCAAAAATAGGGACGATTTTTAAATATTGCTCTTACAAACCTAGAAAGTTGATAGAATAACAGGTTTTACATTAGCATAACTTTTCTGAAGGGTATGATGTATGTTTTTATTTTCTGATTCAATCTTTAATGAGTTGCCACTGATTTGCCAGAAAACCACAATTTTATGAAAAATGGACCAAAAATATGAGGCAAAAATCTGGACATTCTGCAAAAAAAACTGTACAGTTGAGAGGTATGTGTGGAGGCAGTCATGCACATCAGACTGTGCCACATCTACAACCCTAAGCATGTTCTTGAGGCCCTAGTAGAATGTGCCTGCTCCTCCATGATGGCCCTAAACATATGTCAAGTGGCACATAATGACACACCAGGATCAGGTGGAGATTTGACAGCAGGCCTCCTCTGAGCAGCCCTTACAACCCTCCTGCATGGCAACTCACCCAAATTTTGGATACAGCCAGAGTCAACCATCACTGAAGCTGCAATAACCACACTACATTGATCAAGTGTGTCACCCTCCACCTGTCCAATATCTGAGGGTTTAGTGGAATAAGTATGCATAGGCCTACTGACTGTGTCTGACAAATATGGGGGATGGCTGAATGTCAAACTCAGAGTCAAATTCTGCACCCCCGACTGTGCCTCCTTTTGGCCACCATCATCATCAGAGTCTACCAAAACTCTGAAATCAGACGGTAAGAGTAATACACTTCCACTGTCAGCATTACCTGTGATATTAAGCAACAAACACAACAATGAAATTAATACTACACTAAGTATTTAAAACAATTAATATGATAACAAACTAACACTGGTTCCACTATCGTAGATGGTACAACAATACAAACACTCATTACACTCACCTCACACATACAGATAAATGTATATATCTGACAAATGGTCATCAATACTCAAAGAAAAATGCTTGGCTTACAACATGCAGATGACTCCACACTTAGTAGGTAGGATGGTCCTGGAAGAAATGAAGCAAAGCAAGGATGCAAATTAAACATCACAATTGGATTAATACAGGGAAACAGTGAATACACAATTTTGCCTATATGCCCATTAAGAATAGTTTTAACTGAAACTTGGTTAACACATCCAGCTGCAGCACATGTGTAATGAACAAGTGTGTCATTAAGTTTATTAATTTATCAGTAGGGTCATAAAAAAACAATTCCACAGGAAGTATTACTTACATTTTTATATATTTTACTATACAAGCAAATCTTAAAACTTGCCATAATTTAGCTTACCTGAAAGCTTCTCCTGACACATACTTGTCCTCCCAGATGCAACAGCACTGACATCAGTCACATGTTGGTGTGCAGTTTCCACTGAGCTCTCTGGATCTCTGACAGTGGACAGAAACTCTTCATTTGGTGTAATGGGGGCTCAGTAGCAGACTCCCACCCCCTGCTGTAGCCAGACGTTCATGAGCAACTGCAGCTGCTCTCCTCTGGGCCCTGTGATGCACATGGTCCTGGTGCAACCCACTACTGCACTGACATCCTTCACTAACTGGTTCCAGATCTGCATTCTGTCAGCCATAACCCCACATCCTCTCTCAAGCAGAAAGTCACCATGGTACCTGAATGCCTGTACTATTACATCATTTTATGAATCACTGAAAGGGGGAGGTTGCATGGATTTGTATGCTTGGATGCCATAATCCTATGTGACATAAAACAGAGAAGGATACAACCCATAAATATCACCTAACTAAATTCTAGTTTATATACACATATTTGTCAACATTAAGCACTGAAGACACACATTTCTGTTATAGAAATTGGAAGTTATCTGGTTGTACTACATCACACTCATACACAAACCAATGTTTGGCCCAAACCAAGGAATACCACCTTAGTAATGTATTGTTTCCCACTGAAATAACAGGATGACTACACATTTTCAAGAGAAAAGCACTCAAAGCACACTTTTGCTGTGGCAACACACAAATGGTAGGTGGCTCCTGCACCCCTAAAAGAATGAGCAAATGAAAGTTTGTACAAACCAAAGAATACCACATAATTCCATTGGTATATATGCTTTCAACACAATTCTCATAATCTATACACATTTACCACAGAAAAGTTGTATTTATATGATTGCCAGTCACCTCTCACTGTGCCCTCCACTCCCCTGGGGGTGTCCCTGGGTCATCGTAGAAGCATAAAACCCTGAGTCATTGACATAGTACATTACATTTCCTGCAATAACACAGACAATTGTAAAATAATTTTTAACAATAGCACATTATGAAAGTTAATCCCATCTATCTGAGAAATGTAAATGCCTGCCAGAAATGCCTATGCCAACAGTGACCTGTAAGAAGTACATACTGATAAAAGTTCCATTTTCTACTACATATATGTAATTTGATTTGTAACATGTTACAAAATCTAGAATGTACTTGAAAAAATACAATCATACCTTAACAGAATTAGGAGTCTTCTCTGCAGATAAATCAAAAGGAATAGCCATCTTCTGTTTTGTCCAAATACACAAGCCTCCTCACCTTCAAGTTCCCTAGCTACAAGATTACCATTTAATGGTGTAGATTCAGGCCTCAGAGCATGGTGAAGATCCAAATGAGGTGTGAACTCATTTGAATTGCTGAATACCAAACTTTTGATTTTGTTTAGCAGGTGTAAACAGTGTGTGGACACTACTTCACTGTTAGTTGCTAATGGATTGCAACTGTGAATGATTAGTGAGAGGGAAAAGGAAGACACAACAGCAGTTCAGACTACCTTACCTGTAGTGGGTGTGTCACTCAGGATATACTTAGAACATATAGAAGTAACTTTAGCAAGCTTTTAAATGGAACTAAACAGCATGCATTTATCATTTTTGTTCACTAATAGTCAAACTCTCCTGCTGAAAAATGTTTTTCACTGCCATGTATTTTTATGATACATTTTAAGGACAATGATACAAAATGCCCTATAGATTGTGTGTGTGAGATTGCAGCACAAATCAGAGAAGAAAGAAGACAATACAAAGAGAGGACAGTACTATGTTGGTGCAAACATATTCATAAATGGTTGCGTGATCACTCATTGCACTAAATATGTAAGCCAGACGTACAAACAAATGAGAGTGTACAAGTGTATATATCTTGTTAATACTGTGGAGTAGTTGGGAATTGCTTGTATGCACATGATTTGTTTTCCTGCTACAAAGTTGTTTCTGTGGCAAAGAGAGATAAGACACTCCTAATGTGTTCTGTAGGTTCATTAGTATGCTAGCTCAAATCCAGAGTTGTGTAAAAATCTGTGACGTGTTAAAATGTATTTTGTAATTTTTTTTCTTAATATTTGTGTGCACACGACTTACAGCAAATATGGTGAAACATACAAATATTTTAAAATGAATGGAAGTTGGGTCTGTGATAAGGAAAGCATAAATCAAAGCTGTGAATCAAGTGTGTGTGTAGCAGGGTTTATATTAGATGATCGAACTTTCAAAAGTTTGACTGTCATATGGTCGACACCATATGATCAAACTTTTGAAAGTTCAAACATTTTAACGTAGATCTCCGTACAGTGTGGAATGGGAAGATTTCCCTTTTCTGCACTGAAGTGTAATCTCGGAGTTATTATATTTAAAGAGCGGGGGTGTAGAGGGTGCAGCCCCCCCATGTGGGGGTTGCAGGGTGGCTTGCCCCCCTGCTTAAAACATTCAAGTAGTTTATTTGTGTAGTTTATTTACTTTTATTAGATGCTTGAACTTTTAAAAGTTCAATCATATGGTGTTGACCATATGACAGTCAAACTTTTGAAAGCTCGACCATCTAATATAGACTCTGTGTAGCATACCTGGTAAACATGATGAAGCTCACAGCATATAGGATATGTAGATCATGGTTCAAGTTCCACATTTTTTCTTTTAATGATAAAAGTTAATAAACAGATTTTACAATAATATTGCATGTTGAGATTTGCCTGTCTCACTTTCCCATTGCTCACCTGTGTGCAAGCATGGTATAATGCCGCAGACAAAAAAGATACAGGGCCGGATTCACGAAGGCTTGCACGGAGTCTAAGAGTAGTGTAAGACTCCATGCAGCCTTCACGATCCAGGAACAGCCCAAAGTCCGTGTAAGAGACAAGCTAAAACAACTCTTACACGGAGTGGGCGTGGATAAGCTAATCACCTCACTTGCAGCCGAATAGCATGCAAATGAGGGTGATTAGCGATCCAGGAAGCCCAGAACAGCCTGTATAATAGCTGTTTTAGCTGCAGAAATGTACTCAGTTGACAACTGAGTACGTTTCTGCAAAAACAGCAATGGAGCCATGTCAGCTCCAAATAAAGGGTGCATATGTGTCAGGCAGCATGCCAATGGCCAAATATGTGGCCATTGGCAAGGTAACCTGATGCAAATATATGAAAAATATATATATATTTTTTTCGGCGATTGCCGATGTTTAAACCCAGCGCAGCCCTGCGCAAATGGGCTGTGCTGCATAGAACATAAAAACGAAGGTTTTAAACCCACAAATGTGGGTTTTATGCAATACATGGAATGTCAATGCAGGGACCAGCAGACCAAAACCAATATGGCCACCGTGTAGTGGTTGCTAAGGGGGGAAGCTGAGTCTAAGAGATGTAACTAAGCATTAGTAGGCAATCTGATGCAAATGAGTGTAAGGATACTGAATTCCACTGTCACATAGCAAATGAGCACATTCTGAGTAGTGTAAGAGTTACATAAGGGGTAGGAACAGAGTAGGAGATAGGTGACATCACAGGGGGGAATGGTAGAAAGAAATGCAGTTCATTGGAGGTTAGAGTTACATAACAGATGTCAGACAGATATCATGGAAAGAGGTGTGCCACTAAGTAAGCATGCGAAAGTCAAGAAATGGAAGGTGTACACTGTTGGCTACACCGAAGTTTCTTGCTGGATGTGTATCTTGCGTGCGCCGCGAGTAAGGCAGTGTGCGCGCGCGTAAGGCAGTGTGCGCGCGTGTAAGGCAGACTGAGCATGTGGGAGCGTGTTGGGAGATGTTTAACACCGTTTGCACGGGCGTGCATGCGTTTTAAACCAAATAAGCAGATTCTGAACTGTGTAAGTATGTGTGCGCGCATGTAAGCCACTGTGAGAGTGTTTCTGCTGGTTTGCACACGGCTCCTCCCTGAGGAAACAGAAAGGAAAAAGGAAGCAACAGATTTAGTAGGAAGTTAGCAGGGAATACTGCTGGAGCTAGCAGGTGAAAACAATTAGATGCAGGCAATTACACAGGCAGAATAGTAGCCCAGCCCAGCACTTAAAACTCTGCAAACAGCAGTGCAGAATGTTTCTCTCAAGAGACACTGCAAGACAGGAGTTAAGTTATCAGAAGTGAAAACTGAAAAAGCTGAACTCAGAGCAGAAATGTTAGGGGCTGCCATAGCTGTCATAATGAGACATAGGCAACTTGCTGAGGGTGGTGACAATGCAGATGGTGCCAGACAACCCACAGTGAGGAGACGGAGAAGAGTGTACAGGCCCAGGGTCACCTACCATGGGTTACATGAGCTGGAGATAGTAGAGCTATAGAGTGGACAGAGACCTCCTGCAGCAAATAGTGGAGCTGTGCAGGCCACGCCTCACACACAGAACCAACAGAGGGGAACCCATCCCAGTGGAAACCAAGGTATGTGTTGGCCTAAGAATACTAGCAACAGGTACCTTCCAGAGACCAACTGGTGATATGATGGGGATATCACAGGCATCAGCCTCCAGGGTACTGCACCAGTTCCTGGATGCCATGTCAGCACATGTCGGTGATCATGTATATTTCCCCAATGCCCGTGAGGTATTGGCCAGCAATATGTGTCTCTTCCAGCAAATAGCGGAATACCCTGAGGTAGTGGGTGCAATAGACTGCATGCACATCTGCATCAAAGCACCAGCCGGTGAGCGGGGTAGGGCATACATCAACCGCAAGGGCTTCCCCTCCATCAACTGCCAGGTCGTGTGTGATGCCCAGGGCATAATAATGAATGTGTGTGCTGGCTGTCCTGGGAGCTACCACGATTCCCACATCTGGCATTTGACGCAGCTGTACCAGACATTTGCCAATGGGGACATCCCGCACGGACACCTAGTGGGGGATGCAGGTTATGCACTGGAGCCGTGGCTGATGCCACCCATCAGAAATGCACACACACCTGAACAGGAACGCCATAATGAGGCACACGCACAAACACGTAATGTAATAGAGAGTGTGTCTGGGCTGCTCAAGTCATGGTTCCGGTGTCTGGACACATCTGGTGGAGCCTTGCAGTACACACCAACTACATGTACCCAAATTGTCATGGTATGTGCTATGCTACATAATATGATCTTGCGAAAACAGCTGCAGCAGGACCAGCATAGGGCCGGGCCAAACAGCCCCCCACCATTGCCAAGGCCATCACAGGCAGAGCGTGACTCGGAGGAGGAACAACCTGAGCCTGCCCAGTAGGCAGAAGGAGGCGTGCCCAGTATGCCCTGGCCTTGGCAAAGAGGCAACGCATAGCACATACACTGGCTCAGTAGGAACCCTGGGAATGATACCCCTCTGACTCACTCATATAGTAACAGGGATGCCTAACATGACACAACCTGCTCTCAAACATGTACAGGGAAGTGTAATATGCATCCGACAGAGACAGCCCTGCAGCACCACCTGAGGCATGAATGCTATGTGTTAAGTAATGTAACACCATGTACTATATGCACACCTGAGGACCCTGACTAACATCCTACCCTCACCAAGCATCATGCCACAACATGACAATGAGATGATCAAGTGCAACAATTGACTGAAGTATCGCAGTTAGTCAAAGGGGATCCAATGTGTGCCAGTCTGGGATGACATGCTGAGCATGACATGATGCACCACCTGCTAGGACTGGCATGCACCTATCAGTGCAGGCCGTATGGATACTGGCAAAGGCTGTTGTCACCCACAGTGTGCCCTGAATAGGTAAGGCTCAAAACACAAACCTATCTCCATAGGTATCAGAAGGGATAAGAATAAGATAAGGGATAAGTCGAAACAGCAAGATGCATGCAGTCTAAACTCACCCAGTATGGAGAATGTGGATATCTGCTGTAACAGAAAACTGAGCCAAGGCTCACAACAGCACCCTAACACTACCAGGTTACACCTCATACTGTGCTGTACAGCCTCAAAACTTGGAACAAGCTACAAAAGGAGGGTGACTAGCAAGAATTGTCAGGATAACCACACCCCATGTTGGTACCACAACAAAAGCAGCATGGACTAGCCATGCTCAAGTAACAGTGGCTAAAACTGCCCCCAGTTTATATCCTGCTACAGACTACTGTCCCAACACCAGGAACTGCACCGGCCTATGCTGGAATACATGAATATATCAAGTCCTCCAAACCACATTATATTGGGTGACTGAAAATACCCAGACATAGACTGGGAGCATTATACTAGCTCCAACAGTGTAGGACAAAAGTTCATAGAATCCATAAACCAAAAGGCCCAGGAACAATGTACCACTCCCACAAGAGGGGTAAGCATACTGGATGTGATAATCAGCAACATGGGTACTGGATGGCAAGATGAGAAGTGTATTGCTCACTGGTAAAACCAGACCATAGAGTAATCACACTGGACATACAAATCCTGACCACAGTCCCTGGCCAGAAAACCACAGTGGAAAACATGTGTTAAGCAATATTTGCACTCCTCCAAACTGATGTGGAATCCATTAAAGGTCCCGTGCAGGTGCAAAATATGGGCCACACCTCAGAACCTGTAATACAGCCATTCCATGAACACTGCCAGGAATGCTTGGATTATGCAGTCCTAAATTAAAACAAGACACAATGCCATACACGCAGAAATCTGGCATGGTGGACACCAGCCATAACCAAACCATGCAAGAGAATGAGGAAGCTACTACATGATAGAGCAAACATAAACAATGAAGTAATCACTGATCAGTAGTATGGCAATAAAATATGTCCACACATACAATCCACTAAGGCCAGCCACAACAAGTGGAATCTGTGAATCCTGAGGCAATATTACACCTGCCCCAAGTACACAGACAACCCCCAACTCCACCCAAGAAATACAAATATATGTGAGAGATGCAACCATCTATCCAAACTGGAGGCTGAGCTCCCTCAACTCAGTACTCCCAAAACAAGTCAGGAGGAGAAGGTAACCACACACACCACAAACACAGTCCCACATAGACCTATCACAACTGCAAACCAAACATATAGACACAGAAAAACATTCCCGGAGGCACAAATTACAAACACAGCACACCAACAGAGGCCTCTAAAGCAGACACCCAATCAAACAACCTCCAAACATAGCACATGCAACACATAGTACACAAAGCTGGTGTGCCAAACAGTCACAGGCCAGAAGGAGAAACAACATGCCTGATACAGTTGTAATAGGTGACTCCATAGTCAGACACACTGCTGTCCTGCACACCAGACTGAACAAGGGAAAGGGTACAGTAAGCTGCCTGTAGGCTGCCACAATATGCCACATAACAGAAGTATGCAGGTCACTCCAAAGCAAGTAAAAATATGATGCAGTCATAGTCCATGCTGGTGTGAATGACCTGAGACGTACCGCCCTAGACTACATGAAAAGAGACATAGATGAGCTATCTGATTATGTAGTCCAGGCCGGTATGACACTCACCGTTTGCAGCATCCTACCCTTACCAAGAATAATGCCACAGTACAAACACGGAATGATCAGTCATAGCAAGTGGCACACTTACTGGTGTCATTCCAAGGGGATCCAATGTCTGTCTGCTTGGGATGTCATGCTTGACAAGCCACGCAGCTGTTCTTGGGATGGCCTGCACCTGTTACCCCGGGCGTCTGAATATTGGAAAAGGCCTTTGCCACCTCCATAGAGCCTTTGTAGGCAAGGCTGAAAAGACTGACCCACCACCCTAGAAAACATAAGTGGGAAGAAACATAAGGGAAATGCTGACCAATGCCAGATGTGTACACCCCAATATGCATGCTCCCAAGGCCATCCCCAGTATGGAGAACATCGATGTCTGTGCAGTGACAGAAACCTGCTGCAAGCCTCCTGACAGCACACCAGCACTACCAGGTTATACCACGTATCATGTGTTATGGCCCCAAAACCTGGAACAAAACATAAAAGGAGGGTGAGTATCCATAGTCAGCACAGACACCCATACGTCCAGGTAACTGACAATGCACAAGGCATTAGAGTCCACCCATGTGCAACTAACTGTAGGCAAGACTGCTGTACAGTCTGTAGCATGCTACAGACCGCACTCTCACACACAGTAACCCCACCCAGCCGTCCTGAAGACACTGGACAGTATGAATGTCCCACCAAATACCAAACAAGGTACCACAAATTACCACATAGGTGGTAAACCATTATGTATGGAAGGAGTAACCAGGGACCTAGGGACACAAGTGGACAGTAACCTGTTATGTGACACCCACATTGCCAATGTGGCTAGGAAGACTGTCTACATTTGACACTGTATCAGGAAAGGATTCACATCTACGTCAACAGAGGTCATTGTGCCCCTATACTTTTCTCTAATCACACCCATAATCTAGTACAATGCCTCATATGGGATGTACCTTACCTGACACCTGCAGCAGTTAGAAAGACCTCAAAGGTACCTCACCAAGAGGATAAAGGGTCTCAAATATATGTCATATGCTGCCTGGCTGTAGACACCCCAGCTGAATGCAGTCACATACTGCCTACACAGAGGCATTGCATGCCTGTTGTAGGAGGCCATGCCCAACACAGGAGTAATGGACATGCTCCACCCCAGAAAACTCAAATCCATCGGAGCTGTGAGAGTGAGAGATGTCAACCTCAACAAATAATGAAATAGGATGTGCTGGTGGGACAGATACATAATCCAGAGGCTCCCCACACCCTGGACCAGAATCCCACTCCATGTTAGGCAGAGCCCCTCATTGACACTCTTCAACAGGAATCTTGCCAAGTGGATGGATGATTGTAGAGTTACACTGGGGGTCTTCACTGTGTCATGTCCAGACAGAGGCACAGCAAAGCAAATCATAAATGGCCATAATATTCACATAGCAAGGGGTGGCAAAAGCCACACACACTCTGGCTAGGCGAACAAATGCCCTAGGGTGGATAGCCTAGTATAAACCTATGAACCTATGAAGATACAAATTGTACAGGACACTAAGGATAATCCCAAGGCTTTCACAACTGATGGTAGGAACCATGTTGGGAATTCACAGATATGCCCTGAATCACACAAATATCACAAACACACACATATTGCCAACATACATCCTGACAGGTGCAGTGCAACCCCCGAATGCAGAATATCTATCCCAGCAGACTGCTGACCCCCTGACATTGCAGATGCTGAGGTAACAGCCAACATCTACAAAGCAAAACACACAGCAGCAATGGTATGAGATGGTGTCCTGGGCTTAGTGCAACATGGACTCCAAGATGAATGGAATGCCAAACCACACTACTGCTCAATGTCAGCCTTACCACAGAATATGTACCCAAAGAGCAGTGTACAACAACAGTGGTCCTTCTCAACAAAGGTGTTGCCTGAATGGATACTGAAAACTGCTACCCCAGAATCCTGAGAAGCTCGGTTTGCACAGCTATGGAAAGGATCAGCATGTACCACAGACATAAAGATATTGGGGACCTACTGACACCGGACCCAACCCAGTGTGGCTTTCTCAAATGCAGATCCTGCCCTTAAACATGTTTGACTCAATTGAAACAGTCATTAAGGTCATTGATGAGGGCAATGTGGTCCACACTGTGTAGCTGGACCTTGCAAAGGCTTCTATACAATACCCTACGTGTTCATTATAGATAAGCTCACCAGCTTAAATATAAACCCACATGTCAGTAGAGGGGTTGCAAACCAGACCAAGGACAGAACAGACATGGTCAGACATGCTGCAGCCATGTCAGACTATAAACCAGATATAACTGGCATCCCACAAGGCTTTGTCCTGGGATCTCCCTCGTCTGGTATATATGTCCCATAGGTACAGGCAAACATGGAAGGACTGTGTCCGAACATGTTTGCAGAGGACTACAAACTGCTCACCACATATGATCCACCAGCTGACACAAGCATCCCACAAAAGGGCCACATAGAAACAGACAACTGGTGCCATAGCCATGTCAGCAAGCTAATTGCAGAAACGTGTATAGTCAACCCCGTGGATATACAGTAAGTGCCCACCAATTACCACATAGGTGTTAACCCATTATGTAGTTAACATGTAATGAGAGACCTGGGGACACAAGGTGATAGATATCCTGCATTGGACAAACATGTGCTGTAGTGTTTACAGAAACATACCATATACCCACCTAATCATGAAGGTTGTCAGATCTAGATAAGGGGAGATCATTGTGGCTCTGCAGTCATCCTTCATCAGCGGTACAATTTACTACAATAGCCCCTGTGGGATGTACCTCAGCAGACACCTCCATCAACCGTAAAGTCCCCAACAGTACCTCATCAGGAGTATCAAAGAGCTTGCACAGATGCCATGTGTTGCCTGTGTTGCTGGCATCAATAAACATGCTGCACCTTGTACAATCTGAATGGCAGTGAGCTATGCACATGAGAGACCTGAACCCCAGCACTGACTTACATAGGACAAGCTGTACTGCGTGATCCATAACACAGAAGCCACCCCCACCCATGAGTGAACCCCCAGTACAGGCTACCCATAGAGTCACTTATCAATCTTCCTCAATAGGAATCTTGATGAGTGGATGGGAGATGGTAGATTTAGCCTGGGTATCACTGTCATGTCACAGGCAGACAGAGGCACAGTATACTAACCATGACATATGTCATGGCAAACTCCACTTACAATGTGTGTTGAAGGACAAACACACTCTCCAACTAGCATTAGACATGGACTAGGGCACATCGCTAGTGTTTGCAAATGTACACCTATGTTGTGGAATACACTACCAATGTTGGACAAGCCTGGTTTAAGTAGTTCATATCTGAACAGAATGCAACATGGTCAGATGTACACAACTGGCCCCTAACCAGGCTGTTGTGCCCACTATCGAAATGTAAAGCAGTGATAGCACTAAAGCCAGGATACTGTCCACCACAGTCAAAGTACTACCAGTACACTATACAGTACTACAGTGTTAGGTCAGTGTGAAAGGATGTTGACAACTGTATGCAAAGTATCCCATGCAAACACTGCAGGCACAGTATAATCCTGTTGTGTTCACACACAAAGCAGTTGTACAGTAACTACACAACATGACACACAACACACAACCATAAACGGGTGATATTTGTTGAAGTTCACACTCATCCACAAATGTGGTGGGCTGCAGAGTCCAACATATGGAATGCTCACACTGGGCATGCTCACACACTTTGATAAATGAGACATATGTCAGACAACATGCCATGGGAAGGCTGAACTGGGCATGCTCACACACTTAGGCCAAATCTCGGTTTAGCAGTTGGACACACATATCTGGTATTTTTATGTGTTATTCCAGGAACCAACCACATTACAGCAGTCTGCCCAGTGCACACAGTTAAATAACTACAGAGACATACGTGATATAGTGGATATGTGTGCATATGCAAACATCTTCCACAGATGCACAAGTTGTTCATACAAACAGGGAATGCTATGGCAATAAAGATGTGCAAACAGTCTATCAGCAACAAATAATGTGCATTTGACAATTAAACATATGGGTGTAGAGGTCAACACTAGGCTGTTTGCCCTAGGGAATTACAGCTTAGCCAGAGTGTGCTTGGTGTCTGCCTCCCCACAGGATGCACATTCCCCTTTCTAAACACAGATGATGTCAGCACCCTATAAGTACAGCAGGAGAAAAGAAACTTCCCAGTAATGTGAATAGTGCGCTCTGCTAATGCGTCCGTCTCAAGTGTCATAACATAGTTAGGTAGGGGTTTCAAATGCTCAGTGTGTGTGTGTGTGTGTGTGTGAGTGGGGTTGGTGTGTGTGTAAGTCTGTGGGAGAGAAATGTCCCTTTTGGCAACTAGGAAAACACACTACAGGATGCACATTCCCTTTCTAAACACAGATGATGCCAGCACCCTATAAGTACAGCAGGAGAAAAGAAACCTCCCAGTAATGCGAATAGCGCGCTCCGCTAATGCGTCCGTCTCAAGTGTCATAACATAATCAGATAGGGGTTTGAATCCTGCAATTGGCATGTGTGTGTTTTTGGCTTTGGGGGTTAGTGTGTGTGAGGACAATGTCCCTTCTGGCAACTAGGTGAACAGACTACAGGATGCTCATTCCCCTTTCTAAACACTGATGATGTCAGCACTCTATAAGTATAGCATGAGAAAAGAACATTCCCAGTAATGCAAATAGTGCGTTCTGCTAATGCGTCCGTCTCAAGTGTCATAACATAGTTAGGTAGGGGTTTGAATCCTGCGAATGGCACGTGTGTGTGTTTGTCTGAGGGGGTTAGTGTGTGTGAGGGAAATGTCCCTTTTGGCAACTAGGTGAACAGACTACAGGATGCACATTCCCCTTTCTAAACACTGATGATGTCAGCACTCTATAAGTATAGCAGGAGAAGAGAAAACTCCCAGTAATGCGAATAGCGTGCTCTGCTAAAGCATCCGTCTCAAATGTCATAACATAGTCGGATAGGGGTTTGAATCCTGCAATTGACAAGTGTGTGTTTTTGGCTGAGGGGGGTTAGTGTGTGTGAGGACAATGTCCCTTTTGGCAACTAGGTGAACAGACTACAGGATGCACATTCCCCTTTCTAAACACTGTTCAGCTGAAGGCCATGGCTCTGGCACAAGTTGTCTGTTGCTATGATGCCCCTTTGGAAGATGCTTGTGTCAGCTGGAGAGTCGATTATGGTGTCCAGTTTGCCGTCATCTGCATATTTGGACAGCCACAGTCCATCCGTGTTGGCCTGTACCTCCAATAAATATATACCAAACAAGAGAGGTCCCAGGACTGAGCCTTGTGGGACACAACTCATAACTGGTGTGGGGTCTGGCATGGCTCCAGCAATGCTAACCATGTGGGTTCTGTCCTTGAGCCACTGTGCAATCCATCTAGTGACATAGGGGCTTATATTTAAGCTGGTGAGCTTCTCTAGAATGCCCAAGTGGGGTATTGTTGTGAAGGCTTTTGCAAGGTCCAGGTAGGCTGTGTGAACCACCTTCCCCTCGTCAATGGCCTTGGTGACTGTTTCAAAGAAATCAACCGGGTTAAACCTGGTAGTGCTGGTGTGCTCTCAGTAGCCCTGAACCAGGCATCTGTTACTGCACAGATATCGATGTTTTCCATGCCAAGGAGTGTTTTGGGTGCATGCATCTGGAGGTTTAGACTTCTGGCATTGGGTAGCATTGCTCTTAGTTTCTTATACCTTGTGATACCTATGAAGGTGGGTTTGTCATTTGTGCCCTGCCTAACATAGGCACTATGGGGGTAGCAAGAGCCTTTGCCAATATCTGAAAGCCCAGGGGTGACAGGTGCAGGCCGTCCCTAGCAAAGCAGGTAGTTCAACAGAAGATGAATGTGTGAAGGTGTAGTGCCTGTGATTAGTTAGCAGTAGCATATATGACTGCTCACGTGGACACATGCCAGGTAAGTCATATGCACTGTGTCACAGGCAATGTACATGTGAACAGGACAAACAGTGGCATCCTGTCAAGTGGGACATGGACATACATATAGTAGGCTATGCAGATGGCACTAGGAGTCCACAGAAGCTCTATAACTATGCATTGCAGGTGTGACCAGTATTCCAGGGTAATTGCAAGCAAACATGCATGCAAACAAAGCTACAGTAAACAGGGCTGCATGTAGTCCATTGTACAACAAACAAGCTGTACCAGTTCCAGTAGGTAACACTGCAAATATGCAGGCACTATGCACATGTACATGGAAATACACGGGTCAGATGGCTAGGGTCCAGTCTCAGTGCACACAAGTGTACAGACCATGTACTGTCAGGATGTACAATAACTGGATAGAAACCCATGTGCTCATACCTGCAGTAATACACATGTCAAATAACAGACACTGAGCCTTCACTCAGTGGTTCCATACTTAGTAGGATGTATGCTCCTGGCCTGCCACCACAGTATCCCTGACATATATGGTGACTCTCCTCCTGTGACAGTTAGTTATGTGTGTTGGGGCTGTCTAGCATGGTATGAGATGTGAGCATGCAGTGCTAGGGTGCTCCTGTGTGTCCTGTACCAGTCGTGTAGTACTGCACACATATCAACATCCTCAAACATCTGCATTGCAGAGTCTAGTGTGGGCAACATGCCACTTGCAATTTACATGTCCATCATTGTGTATTACTACATTCATTACCCTATCCCCTGTGCTACCTATGTATGTAGCCTTCTGTTGACATCATTACCACCAGTATGCCAACATGTGCAGATGATACACTATGGTACTTACCATGGGTGTAGACAACAGGACATGACAATCACACACTTACTGCATCAGGCATGCTGTGATATACCCACAATTAATTCAGCACACAGTACTGTTAACAACATGATACTATTACAACACATCTATGTGGTCACCCTGTGCATCAGCAACATGTTAACCTGTACCTGCACAGTTGTTACAGATTGCAGGAGGTGGCACAGTTTCATCATATGCACAGGGTGTGAACTTGGTATGCCTGAGTCAGCCACCGATTCCACCAATTGACATGTATGTGTATGTGTGTTGGTGAGGGACAGCAGTAGAAGGTGGGGCAATGTTGATGCAGTGTGTGCGTGTCTGCAGTAGCCCTAAGTGTTGTCAATTCGCATGTGTGTATGGATGCACACAGTTCCACCTCATGGCTGCCATATACTGGTGTTTGTAGACAGCCACAGACTGTACCTGCCAGGTCATACAGATCAGTGTCTCTGGCCACGGACACGGTACCTGTGCCTTGCAGGGGTGCTACGGACCGTATCCAGTACCAACCCAGACTGGGTACTGTTATCAGAAGCAGGTGTTCATTGACTGGACACAGATCCCTGTCAGGCCTGGCCAGAGCCACGTGCACGTGGTCTCCTGGGGTGGTCTGATGACAGCACAGACCCAGCATTGCTGGGGCTGCTGCTGGCACTACAGGGGCGGCCGCAGCCCTGTTGTCGTCCGCGACGACTGCCAGCTGCTGCTGTTGCTGGCATACGGCCACGTCGACGCCTCAACCGCCCACCATCGCCCTGGCTCATGGACATGTAGTTGTGGAACCGGTCTAATATGTCCCCACAACGTCTGTCTATGACATCGGTGAAATCACGGATGGCAGCCGCAATGTCACGCATACTGTCAGTCATGGCTGTGCGACATGCTGTCAGCTCCCTCAGACCCTGTCTGGTGTACCGTTCCATACGTGACTGTGCCTGCATGACAGTCCGAAACATAGCTGAGGTTGTAAGACCTCTGTGGGCACGTTTGACAGGGGCAGTACGCCCATGGATGCTCCCATGAGAACCCCTGGACATCTGTCTGTGTGGTACCATCTCTGGGCCATGCCCATGGCTGCTGTGTGGGGAGGCATGTGCCACAGATACCACATTACCCTGGTCAATGCCCACTGTATGCTGTCCATCACCTAGGGACATTGGTGACAAAGGGTGTATTGGCAGGATAACTGTGCACATTGATGGGGTCGACAGCTGTGTACTGTCAATTGGCTGACCAATGGCGGACCCTGGCATACCTTCCTGTGCCATTACACAGATGTCATCATTATCAGTACCCACGGCACCTGACTCAGGTTCCCTGCTACATGACACCAGAGCAGCAACAGAACCTGTGGAGGGAAACAGGAAACACAGTTTACAATGTCTACACATTACCAGCGATGCACACATGCACAGGTGCACACATGCACACATGCACAGGTGCACACATGCACACATGCACACATGCACAGGTGCACACACGCACATGCACACATGCACAGGTGCACACATGCGCATGCACACATGCACAGGTGCACACATGCACACATGCACATGCACAGGTGCACACATGCACACATGCACACATGCACATGCACACATGCACAGGTGCACACATGCACAGGTGCACACATGCACAGGTGCACACATGCACACTTGCACACATGCACAGGTGCACACTTGCACACATGCACAGGTGCACACATGCACACATGCACAGGTGCACACATGCACACACATGCACACATGCACAGGTGCACAGGTGCACACATGCACACATGCACACATGCACAGGTGCACACATGCACACATGCACACATGCACAGGTGCACACATGCACACATGCACACATGCACACAGTTTCACACAATTGTACAGTACTCAGTATGCGTGATATCAACACACAGACACAGACACACCTACATGCATACAATGAGCACTACTAAGTGAGCCAAATAGTACTATTACTATCAACACTATTACAGGAATTGTTAATACACACTCACCAGCATGGATAGGCTGCATTGCTGTTATACCAGAGGGTCCTGCAGACGTGAAGAAACTAATGTCAGTGGGCACAACTGTGCCATTGTTACTGAGTATGATACAGGTCAGTAGTACAACAGTCGCCTTTCACAGGTCAGCTGCTAATATTGAGGATATCACACTTGCACATTAAATACTATGGTGACAGCTACAAACCAAGGACACACCTCACACATGCATTAACTACCAGTGTACACAACAGTCAACTATACATATGGCATATTACCTGCACGTTCACTGTCTTGCTGCTGTGTGGCTCCAGCCTCCATCATAATGCATGTCTGCTGCTGTTGTTGTTGCTGGCGGACTGGAGCCACTACACTCATGAGTAGTCCCTCCAGTCTGGTGAGTGGGGGATGTGTAGCCACCCCACCACCTGTGGCGACCTGTTGCCTGTGGATATCCGGCCGCTGACGGACATGTCTGATTAAATCACTGCAGTGATGTCGCACCTGCTCATATGTCCTATTATGCGTGCCTATGTCATTTACCCGACGGACAAGGTCTTGCCACAGTGCAGCCCTCTCCTGCTGATTCTGGCTGGTGCGGAAAAGAGTATTGCATAATCCCGCACCAGGCTCTGGTGTATCTCCTCATCCTCAGCTGTGGAGTAGGTGGGATTCCGTGGGTGGGCCATGTACCTGAGAAAGAAAATAAACTGGTATCAGCAATATATGTCAGCAGAATTTGGCACACATACTACACATGCTACTCGACTGTTATGATACAACATATCTCACATATGTAGCATCTGTCTGTCTATTGGTGGATACACATGTAGATTGCCAGGTATCAGTGCTCAGCCAGCAACTGTGCAACAGTACCTGGCAGACTCCATACGACATACTACCAAACCCCAGCAGTCAGAACACTGATTCAGGTCAAGAGCACCTCCTCACTCTGGGGGTTTGTATCTAGGTACTGTATGGCCTACATCATCAACTACTGTGAGCTAACCACACACTGATTGCCCTGGATATACATATCCCACCTCCACCACCAGCACAAACGACTATAGTGCATAACATTACAGATACAAACTTTACACTTTGTAACAGTGATATGGTATCCTTTCTGCCCACTGGGCCAGTGGCAGATACAACCCACAATGCTGACCCCTACACAATTACTTTCTACAGACATCTCTGAGAATGCATGGATCATGCAATCCCATATATGACCAAGACACTCTCCACAAAGGGACAGCATCCTGTCTGGTGGACCCCAGCCATAGACAGATTGTATTACAGAAGATGGAAGCTACTGCAAGACAGACCATAATTCCATAAAGGGAGGGCATGTCTGAGCAGCACTAGTAAGGATCTATTTTCCATCATACAAAATACATGGGCAACTTTGAGAGGAAATCAAGAGTGACACTACAGATAACCAGAAGGCCTTCTTCAGTTATGCTAGCAACCTGGTCAGGAGCCATCCTCTATGCCCATAGGTAGTACACAACAACAAATATTTCACTGACACCACAGATATCGACAACATTGTGGCAGACAGGTTCAGTGCAGGTGTCACCCGCCCTCTCCCGAAATAAGGCATAGTTATCCCAGCTGACTGTAACCTCCCTGTCATCACAGATGTCCAGGTGAGAGCCACCCGCAGGACAGCAGAATACACAACATGGATGGGACCTGATGGTATCCCCAGTTGCATGCTACATAAACTCTGACAGGAGCTAAACACACATATAGAAGTGCTATGTAACACTAGCCTGACTACAGGATATGTACCTGTACACTGGCGCATATATATATGTCCGTATACATATACACATATATATATTGATGTACATATAT
This sequence comes from Protopterus annectens, assembly GCF_019279795.1. Taxonomy (NCBI): domain Eukaryota; kingdom Metazoa; phylum Chordata; order Ceratodontiformes; family Protopteridae; genus Protopterus; species Protopterus annectens. The sequence goes on along the minus strand of NC_056725.1, from coordinate 1,262,745,997 downwards.
TGCTATATATTGCTATAAATGTGGAGGGGGGGGCACAGAGGGGGTGTGAGTGACAGAGGGGGTGGGACAGGCTGTGTTGCAGGTCGTCATATAAAGTCATACCTGTAGGTAGTCAGATCAGTCTGTCTATGTATATGTATCTACATATATCTATATCTGTATGTGTGCATTACATAGATATGTTTGTACAATATTCTATCTACATATGTCTATGTATTCCTACATCTCTCTCTATGTATGTATATATATATATGCATATATATATATATATATATATATATATATATATATATATATATATATATATATATACACACACATACATATGTTGACATACATATGTATCCATATGTTAGACAGGTATATCAACATATTTGTCTACCATACTGTATACACACACTAACATACTGCTAAACATACATAACTGTGAAACCTACTTTGTACATGGCACTACAACCTACAATCAAACAACATTGATATATGCACATAGATGCCCTCACATACAAATGTATGTGCAGCCTTCACTGATAGTTGCTGTATGTCCCCTGCCCTTTACACATCTTCATATACATATGGATACAGACCAATGACACATATGGAGGGTTCACAGTATGTAAACCTTTATAGTATTACTTTACATTACCTGTGTTTGTCACAGCTGCTTGTGTTGCTGTCTGGTTCTTTGTCCTGTTGCTCCACTTCCCAGTTGTCAGCTTTCAGGTAGCTGTTGCTGAACAATTTGTTTCTGTCTGCTTAATTGCAGTTTTCTCTGTCTCTGTCTCTGTCTCTCTCTCTCTCTCTGTCTGTCTCTCACGTCCTTCTCAGGGTGCAATGAAAGTATTGCATGTGTGGACATGGAGTACAGCATACTTTTGTAGGTATCTGCATATGCCCATGTGATGGCCTCTGCACCAATTGTTAGCCAGCATTTGCTAATTGCATGCAGCCAGTTGTGTACTGATTGCAGTTCTCACTGTGATTTCAGAACAGTGCTATAAAAGGTATGTGAGATAGGCGTAGCCCTTTCAGATTTTAAGGGCAGGGACCATGCTGTTATGCTGTGGACAATGTTCTGTGAGTGTAAAGGTTGGTATCTCTCTCATATTTCCAGGTGTGTTGTAGATTAACATTCCTCCATTCATTTCTCCAGTTTCCTGTACTAACTGTGTATGTACACTGACACCTACAACTACTACTACTGTTAATGTGTGTGTGTGTGCTTTCCTTTCACTTTTGCTTGCACTTTGTTGCTAAGGCTTCAATAGTTGACCTTTACAGTCACTACTTGTATGCCTGCTAGGTGTCTCGACTGTAGTGTGCTGCTGTAGCTTTCCTATTTTCCATGTACATTCACACCTTGGAATGCTTGCTATATCTGCTAGGGTGTTACAGCATGCAGTGTGGTCTGGCTATGGTGTGGGCCTTGACATCTATTAGGGTATTTGAGTATGCTGCTGAGCAGGCCCCAGAGACTTTCAGGTTCATCTGTTATGTGCCTCATGGAATGGTACATATCAGTGTGGTACACCCATTAAAATGTCTGGTATGCTGCAGTTGTGACTGTGGGTTAGCATGAGCATATGTATTACTACACGTTTTCTGCCATGCAAGTGGTGAATACTTTCAGGACTCCATAGTTACCATTGCATGTGTTACACCTTTCTGCCTACTGTTTGTACATTTCACATGGGGTCTGTGGGGCATCCCTGTAAGTCATTCACTGTTGCTATGTCTAGGCTCTTAACTATTCAAATATGGTGGTGTCGGACCCGTCATGTGTACAGATATTTGCAGGTTGTCCACATTTCTGCCTCATATTTTGGTCAATATCTCATGCACACCTTTTTCTGGCAAGTCACTCTGGGCTCAAGTCAGAATATGGTGACAAACATTCAAGTTCCAGACTGCATACCCTTCCAAACATCCCACAAAGTGCAGACCCTGTTACTTTCTGAACTGTCTGCATTTGTTGTAACATTATTTGTAATGTGTCCCTGGTTTTGGGCCTTTGCTCCACATATTTTATTACTTGGTCCAGATGTGTTCCTGTAAGAGGTTGTGGGGTATGGGCAGTGCTTATCCTGCTGTGAGTATGTGTGTGTCTTGCAAGGTGCTATAGTGACATTATTACCTACTAGCTTCCAACTAGCATGGCTGTTTCTGTTCACACACTACTATTATGGAAATCCACTAGTTTTGATAGTAATTCTAAATGTCATGCTTTGTGTACTACACATCTATATTCCCTTTACATTCATTCCTACTATTACATGATATATTTACTTTAGCACAATATCCTTGTATAAGAGTCATGGCTTAGTGGTAAGTCATGCAGACTACAGTTGCCAAGGTCCTGGGTTCGGGACTCACAGTGGGATTTTATTTTGCTTTTGAACTGAGTACAGGACCTGTCAATCAAAGTGACTAAGGCACTTTTAAGCAGTTGTAACCGGGTTAGCGCTGGTTTGCACGGAGCTCACGCATGCACACTGGCGGTTAGCTCTGCGCACACCCGCTTACAACCGCTTAAACGTGCTTACTCTTGCGCTCACCCGCGCTATTTTCTTGGAAAGAAAAGAAAAATGGGGAGACAGGAAAGTGGTGAAAAAGGGGTCACAAAGAGGGTAAGACAGTAGGGAAACAAGCTTGGGATGTGCAGGAGGGATGTAGGTAAAGCCCATAGCTGCCCATTTCTTCATCAGCAACAGCTGTGCATATGTATGTAATTTGGTGTGACATTTGAAACCTTCCACCCCTGAGAGAGGTGTCAGGACAACAATAATACTTGTTGTACAGCCAATTGGAATTGATAGGTTCCATGTCCAGTAGACATGTGTGCGGAATGGGCAGTAATGTATGGGGTGTAATTTTTTTGTGGGTACAGAGTGCCCTTTTTTTTTTTTATTTTTTCAGGTGAGAGTGGTATGTCAGGTGAAGGTAGTCGGTACAGCTGGGGAGGTAGGTTGGGTACGTAAACAGACAAGACAAACAAGACGCATACAGGGGCGGTGTATGACACGTGTGGGGGGGTTACACAATTGACAGGGACGGATGTTTGGATATCCAGAGCCCATGAGCCCACAGATGGCAACAGTGGAACTGATATCCCCACCCATAGGCAGTTGCCACTGTTCCTTCACTGCCCAGGACGGGGCTGTGCTGGGGTTTGTGTAGGCGGGGCAACAGGCATGCCCGTTAGTTGCGCCACCCGTGCCTCGAGCTGGCGTAGGGGCTCAAGGACAGAGTCCTGAATCTCCCTACGCACCACAGTCCGGACGCTACGGAGGGTGAGTGGTGGATCTCCTCCGGCCACACTTGCAGAGGGGGGGCGAGCCCCATCCCCTGCAACGCTTCCACCCGCAGGTGGCACAGGGCCACCGGAGGAGGGTCCGGACTTGGCACTAGTGCCAGGTGCACTCTCCAGCTGAGGTGGGAGAGGTGGGTCCGCTGGATTAGTATTCCCATTAACCAAACACCCAGATATTCACACCATTGAACAGCGTGCATAACACATGCATAATTTGAACAGAAATACACAGTCCAACAACATGCAGGGTTAATTGATGGCAACAGGCCATCAGGTGTGGATGTATGAACAGGGCAGATGCATCAACAGACATGCAAATATATATGACTCAACAGGACAAACGTCCAGGGGTGTTAATTGTGATTGCACATACCATTTCCACGTGGAATGGGTTATATGTGGTTATAGGGTTGGGTGAAGAAAGTAATATTAACACCTTTGAATAACAATACATATGCTGTACATTTCTAATAGCTACAGTTATATACACACTACTGTTCTAACTACAGTTTCCTATATGATAATTATTTCAACTTGGTGATAGGACTGTTAATGCAACATCAATATACATTTTATGGTTCTTCATACACATTCATATCTAGCTTTGTTCAGCTACATCAGGGCTACATTTGCTTTATATAGCTGTAGACAAGTGTGGATGTTTGGTATATCAGACAAACATCCTATCTGCATATTGCAGACTGAGAGCAACATATCCTGATTTTGGGATACACATTCCAGATGCAGCAACACTTTGAACAGATTTTGCTGTTAGGTTTTGAATCTCACATGCATTTCATTCTGTCTTGACTGCAGTATACTTTATTCAGGGGTTATTACTACTGTATTGCTGGATTCATGGCACTTTCTCACACTCTTACACTTGCTTTCATTTTACTATTCAGGATGGTACTTCTAGGCTTTATTGACATGTTTTAACAGTAGTTATTACAATCCTTTCCAGCAGTCTCACTTCTGTCATGTTTCAGTATTTCCACAGGGATATATTTCACACATGTGATTTCATCATCTTCTGCAGCTATACTTTTCAGCCTGCTGCAGGTTGTGTACTATTTTCTTACAGGCAGGGCATATTTATTTCAGAATATATGTCGGACAGTTTCATGTTTAGGTTAAACTTACAGGCTGAAAACTCTTGTAATCAAGCAATACTTGCATACACTTTCACACTGTTACTTGCAGATTTTATTCCTTACTGACTACACTGCACTCTTTTGCTGACTGTCATACTTTTATATTTCTTTACAGTTACTGGTAGTGGATTAATGACCTGCCTGGTGGCGCAACCGCACCAGCCTATCGCCATAGGCTCTGCGGTTCGCAGAACGGACACCTGCAGCTGTAATATAAATGAAGTAATATTGGAATACACATCTCCATAATATCAGCTAGTTTAATTTTTTACATACGTAATTAAATGTTACTTACTCAGTAGTGGGGCGTTGGGTGTTTGCTGGGCCTCCTGGATCCAAAGGTTCAGTTGGTCCTGCTTGCATCTCTTCAGGTCCGCATGGTGGTGACGGACCTGCTCACCAGTCCTTGGAATCCCTGTGGCACTGGTGAGATCATGAGCCAACCGGTCCCACGCCTCAGCCCTGTATGCTCCCCAGAGGACCTGGCCCTGCATGAGTTGGGCCTCATGATTGTGGACTAGGAGCCAGGCCATGTACCTGGACTCCTCAACACCCCACCTCTGTGCTCGAAAGCGACTACCCTCTCCTACTCCTGACATTCTGCCTGCAGGTCTGTTCTACAATCGTTTATGCTGTGTATTCCCGCCTATGGGGCTTATATAGTCCGTTTTTCCCGCACATATCTGTGATTGGCCATTTTGGAATTGTATCAACTTCAGTAAACCTGCATTGTCATGCTCTAGTTTGTATTCATTCCTATATATTAGCTATTATTGCATTGACAGGTACTGCTGTTGTGGCTTAGTGGTTCTGTACCTTGACTATGGTGTATAGTATCCTGGGTTCGAACCTGGCCATTGCTTTTTATTTTTCATGACTGTCTAGACATGCTGAGGGGTGTGTCTGTGTAAAGGCAGTTTTGATACGGCTTGCTCAACGTTGCCCATCAGTTAGCTTGTTTGCGCGGTGTGCAGCTCCGCGCAAACGGGGTACGCTGCTTTAAGCCGCATTTGGCTATCAGCACGCATATTACGCTCAGCTCAGTTAGGGGCACATAGATTTAGTATGTTAAACCACTGCTCAGCTACGGGCACTCATTTTGCACCAGTTAAACCACTGCTCATCTACGGGCAGATGCACTCACCCTGTTAAACTGTAGCTCATCTATGGGCACATCTGGCATTTTTTATTCTTTTGTTACCTCACATTTCTTCAATATAAATGGGTAATTTCATTACATTTTACATATATTGGGGTTTTATGTGTACATATTTGTCAGGAACTTGTTTCCTGCTTATTTTGAAAAAAAAAATATTGGTGTTGTGGGGGCTTGAACCATGAATGCCTGCTCTTCAGCCAACATCTCTACTGCTACGCTATTGCTTCCTGGTTTATTTTGCATATTTAGTTCTTATATGCTTTCCCACTGACTGCTAACTGTAGCTGCGCTACGGGCACGCCAGCATAACGAGCGCACTCACGGTTAAACATCTTTACAATTTAAAAAAAATATATAACATGTTCATTTATATAGCTTTTATGTTTATAGTCTGTGGGGGCATGTGTTGTGTTGTGTTTATTCACATTTCCATGGACTCTGTTGTGGGTGTTTACTTTGGGCACTTTTACACTTCTGGGGGCGTGTCCGCTTGCAGGGCTCAGCCTATGGACACGCCCCCTACTGTCTTACACGGACTGTGTTAGACTTAGGTGTGATTCAGCATGCTCTCCTGAATATGCAAAGCATGCTGACATCACTACGTTTAACTGCAGCCTCCGTGTAAGAGTTATAACTCTTACACGGAGGCTTCGTGAATCCTGGGGACAGTGTGACTTTCAAAAATATGTATTGTTATATCTTTTCCCTTCTGTCGCACAAACATGCTAAGAGGTATTGTGCTACATTCAGCATACTTACACAACACCTGTAGTTCCACAACACCTGCTGACAATAAGGAGACATTGTCAATTTCAAAAAGATGCATTGTTACATGTGTGGTCTTCATTCGCTCAAACACCCTTGAGTGGCATTGGGCGGCAGTCAACAATCATACACAGTAATGGGTGTTAAAAATAGACCTGTTGGGAAGCACTCCATGTGACAACAGGTATACATTAAGGCTCACATTACAGGTGATTCAGGGTTCTAATCCTGCAAACTCTAAGTTTTATTAATACTGTTCCACTGTAATTTATATAAAAAATTACAATATAAAAATAATTATAGATAAAAATAACTATGTATGGCAAGTGGATTGAGCACACCCTTGATATCATATATATTATATAACTGTGGGCATCAGTACAATTATGGTTCTACAGTTAAACATTTATTTTCTGAACTTTCATGTGACACACATACATGGTCAACCATTCAGCTCTTTATTGTGTCTATGTAACTAATGAACATGTCTGACAAACACGTCCTCAGTGGCAATGAGTACTCTGGACAGTAATGTGTAAAAAATACATCTGTTGCCCATCCTTCACTGTGGCAACTGTAAGTTCATGGCCACAATACAGGTGAGCCAGGGTTCTAATCTAGCACACTCCAAAATTTATTAATGCTGTTCCACTCAGTTTTTAATAAAAAAAAAAACAATATAAAGATAATTATAGATAACAATAACTATATATAGCAGTGGATATTATATGAATTATATGTATGACTGAGGGTATCCTGAAAATTATGTTTCTGTAATTAAAACTTTCTTTTCTGCCTTGGGATGGACTTCATACTTCATTGATAGTCATATGCACAACTCATATAACACAAGTCTAGCTGAAAAATTGAATGAATTTTGTGTTCTGACCCAGAACTAGAAAATCTTTCATGCAAGTAATATAATTATATGCATATCCACTATATTGTCACAGATTACTCCTGCATCACACATGAGAATGCATAAACCAAGACCTTGTCACATCAGACACATATGTGTTTAACCACTCACTCTTTAATCTGTCTGTATAGTTAATGAGCATATCTGACAAGCACTTCTTCTGTGACAATTAAGAAAAAAACAACTATACATAAGAAAAAGCCTTCTTCTCTTTACATAGGTTTAAATCCCACAGTATACAAATTACTTTTATCAGTGTGTAAAGCCACACAAAAAAAATGTGTCAAGTCATAAAATTTATATCCTCCAGTGGATCTACCTCATAACACCAACAAGCGAAAACACTGACAATGAGATCACCGACACCACAACACCGACAGTTGAAAAACACAAAAGTTCACATGCCCGACAAACCACAATCCTGACAGTCAACAAAACAAAACAAAACAAATCCGTTTCCGAAAAACAAACACACAACACAAGCACACCAAAAACCTTACAAACCTACACTAAACCTTACATACACAACTATCTATGCACTAAACTTAACGCGCACCCTAACCCTAAAGTCCGTCACTATTGCACACTTACCTTACCCGCACCCTAACCCTAAAGTCCATCACTATTGCACACTTACCTTGCCCGCACCCTAACCCTAAAGTCCGTCACTATCGCACACTTACCTTACCCGCACCCTAATCCTAAGGTCCGCCATTATCACACGCTTACCTTACCCGCACCCTAACCTTAAAGTCCGTCACTATCGTACACTTACCTTACCCGCACCCTAACCCTAAAGTCCATCACTAATGCACACTTACCTTACCTGCATCCTAACCCTAAAGTCCATCACTATCGCATACTTACACAGTCGTGCCATTTCGCATGTCAGTGTTTTCAGCGTCGGGATTCTGGACTGTCGATTATTTACGTTATCGGTCTTCCAGTGTCTGTTTTCTTGTTGTCGGCATTTTCAGCTTTCGTTCTTCTCAGGCAGATCCCCCCTCAGTACATATCTGAAACGTCAAGTCATCTAACAGGTATAGCAACAGTCAAGCCATAATGCCAAGTGTCACATTCATAAACTGCCTTCCTCTCTGTTTGAGAATGTTGCTCTCTGCTTAACATTGTTCATGCATGGTTGGCATGGTTGTATGGATCTGTGCACTAGCCGTTAAATGCTATATCATCAATTGGTGCAAAAACACTTTTAACTGTTGTTGGATCACCTGTAGAGACATGGCAGGAGCTAAGAAGGAAGGTGCACAACTTAGGGCTCAAAGATGGGGTGCAGAAGAGTCCAGAATTTTCACTGGACTCCTCATAAAAGCACCACAGCCATAGGCTGCTGCAGGAGGACTATACTGGGTCACAATATAAATCAGAGACTTGGAACAGTCTAGCCAAGGATGTCTCCAGTGCGGCTGGCATCCCACCCACTGGGGAGCAATGCAGGCACCATTGCAATGACCTGAATAGACACAAGTAGGAACAGCTCAACCAGTGGCTGTATGAGTTGAGGACTGCTGACATCCCACAATTGTGTAAATATACAGATAAAGATACTTCAAATGATATACAAAGCTGGAGATAGCCAAGACTGGTATGCATAATGCTCTTCTTTTTTTCTCTCCTGTTTATTTTACAGCTGCCTAGGAGATTTCAGTGAACAGGGTGGCCCATGCTGAATGCTTACAAAGACTAAGAGAAGCAATGGGGTATGTATGCAGCACAAATTAGCAATTATTTTATTACAATTATTGCTTTTACATACAGTACTAGCAAATTAAGTATGCATATATTAACAGTAAAATCAAGCATGCATGCTTCATTCTGTAACTCAAGGTAAATGTAGGAGTCAATTGTAATAGTGTATTCAGATGTTGAGGGTTCAAATCCCACAAGTAACAAATACATACTAAAAAAAATTGAATAATTTCAACAAAATTGACATAAATGCCTTTTATTTTATTAACTAGATCTGTATTATTTTTGAAAGCATATGTGCAATATATACATATTTCAAGGATTATTTCGAACAATTCTCAGTCCTATTTTGGATTTTTAAAAAAAGTATAGTTATCTATTTCTGCTATACTATTTTATTGTATATGACATAAGATGGTTCTAATTATCTTTTTCTTTTTTTTTTTCTCTTACCCCTCCCTTTAGCTCTCATTTTTGATTTTATATGTGTGATTACATCATTCTGATGTCATAATTTTCTGACAACTGACAAAATGATTTTCAGCACAAAGAGGAAGGCCATCTAGTGTGGCTGAGCCTGCCACCCCTCCAATGGCTGCCACACCAACACCCAGCACATTTGGAATGCAACCTGGCAGTACTGCCTCTGCAGTACCAGGGCCCTCAACATCAGTTAGCACTACCCCAGCAGCTGGTGCAATGGTACCTTCCAGGAGTATTGGTGGAGATGGGGATTTTGTCACCCACCAGGAGCTGTCAGGCATGGTGTGTGAGGTCATAGACTGCACCATTGGTGCATGCCTCAGCTGTATGGAGAAGATGTTTGTTGGAATGCTGAGAAAACCAAAACATCATGCACTCCAACAGGAAGTTAAGGAAGGGGACAGTGATGACAGTTCAGAGAGCGAGGACTAGATTCTCGCTGTCCACAAGCTTGACAGGCAAGGGCCTCCAATGTCCCCAAACTTTTGTGTCCGTCACCATCCCTGCCACTGTCTTATTTGTCCTGATTGTCTGCACCCACTTCCTCACATACCATACTTACCTGACTCTAGCATACCTACATCCACTACCCAGCATCCATCTCTTTTCAAAAATAAAATAAAAAAATGGACAGCTGTCCCAAAAAAAAAATTGTCCCATATAGAGCTCTCTACTTTGCACATGTGTCTTATTGACACCTGTGATTCAGTCCAATTGGCTATACAACACAATTGCAATGTTGTGCCTATCTGTGTTGAGGTGACATTCACAATTCATTCAATTTTATATCCATGTTCATATTACGCTGTTGAAGAACTGGATAGCTATGCTTCTTTCCGAATTCTCTCCTGCACATTACTATATTGCTTCAGTTTTGTTCTTCCCCCGCTTGCCCCCCATTTCACCACTCTCCTATCTACCCCATTAATTCCAGGTACCTTCTCAGGGCACCTTAGGGTTTACATCTGAGCACTCTCTGAGGCGCTAGAAATTCTATGCTGTTCCACCCAAGTGCCTCCCACAAGCGCCAGTAATTTTGCAGTCAGTTTTTAGCTCCACTGTTAAAAATTAAGTTGAAAAAGTACCTAAACTTTGTCAGGTATCTTCTCAACTTAGTTTTCAGTATGGAGTAACATCAGGTTTTTATTTAAGATTTACGAGAAAATTGGCTTGCCATGCATTGTGTATCTGCTTGTGATCACAGCAAGCTGATTCTGTATGTGTTGCAGGAAACAAGTGATGGCAGCCAATCTGATTCTTGCAATCCAAGCCGCCACTTACCTAACACCTCCACCCCCAGACCTAACTTTTCTTTGTTTTGTCACAATAAATAGAGGGTCCTCCAGTACCAATTCCCTTTCTTTTTCTATGATCTGCTATATTGCTACTGGATCCATCTGCCTATTGTAACAGAACATTTTCTGTGCACCGTTTCTAAAGACCAGTGATAACTCATCAGCTCAGCAGCGAGAAACCCTGAAAAGCAAGTATAGTACAGCTGCAACTGAGATCTTCCTTTAAATCCACAATAAGGTAAATGTTCACTGCAGAGAATTGCACTCCAGTTTGCCTAATCTGTTGCCTCACACCTCATTTTCTTGCAAGTTCTGTGTAATGTTCCGTTTTTCCCTCAGCCACAAAAAAAATTCCCAGATCTGATAAAAACTGTATTATTAGTACTTCATTTATAGGTCAATGGCATTAATATCTGTTAGTTAAGAAATAGTAGAAAGTGGAATACTTTTGTGGAAGGACTTATTTTGAAGACAGAATTTGTCTCCATGCCGTTTCCTTCTGAATGCATGTACTTCAGTTTACTTCAGTGTGTGGGGAGTATATGAGCTGCTGTCTATCTAACACACGGTAAAGCACTTATTTATTTCACTCTACCTGGATGTATCCACCAAAAGGCTTATCCTAAGGTTTAGTGCTCATCTAGACATGAGTAGTATTTTTGTGTGGAATTTCCATTACCTGCAAAGCATGTGTTTCATTTTTATAACCTGATGCTCATGCATTAGTGCTGCCGCCTAAGCCTGTGTATCACATAAAAGCAAGTCTGGAAAAAACATTGTGTAACTAGGCCATTTATTTGTATATACTCAAATGTGTACAGCTATAATGTTTTAAATGTTTTTCTTAAAAGTATGCATTCACCCAACTCATATGTTTTCTGAAAAAGACAGTCTGGAGAGTGGCACATTAGCAAAATGTGTAGCATTGCAAACTCACAAGAAATTCTTTGGTTTGCATCTTGGCCGGATGCTTTCTATATGGAGATTGCATGTCTCCTTCTTCATCCCAAAATATATGTTGTTGGTTAAAAGGAATGCTCCAAATTTTACAAAAGGTTTACATGCCCTGTTTGGGAGAGTGAGAGTATGCATTCTGTAATACACAGGCATCCCACCCAGAGTAGGTTTCAATGCCTTGCTCTGGAATCCATGTCAAGAGTAAAACAGGTTACTAGAAAATGCATGATGCATGGATGGAAGGCAGTTTGAAATCACAAGATGCAGACATAACACTGATATGTTTACTTGCTCCCTGACTGTTCTGAAGCATTGTTACATGCTTGCAGCCATGGGCAAAGTCGCACAAATACATTCACTGTTCCATTTGCTGTTTGTCACTGCTGATCCTCTGTTTTACCAGTTTTATGGAATCTTGAATATTTCTATGTTCACCTAACATTACTTCAATATTTTACTTATAAATTTATGTACATTTTATAACCCATCTCTTCACTTAATTATTAACATCCATGCATGCTTTCATTTGGTTCTAGTTTTGTATATATTTGTTTTTATTTCTTTTATTTCATCTTTGTTTCTAATGCTATCATCATTTGTGTTAACAGGTTGCTTATGTTATCTGTTGAATCCTCCAACATTTTTCATTACTGCTAAAATGTAGAAATATTTTCTATTAAGCATAGTCTATGTCCTGCGAAACTGCCAGTTAATTAACCTATCAGATGCTATTTCTATTGATGTAAGAAATGGCTGATGTTAATACATCTTTACTTTTGCTGAGGTTCAACTGTTAGGTGATTAGATACTACATTTTACAGAAAGGATTCAGTGACTAAGACTTGATTGTAGACTACTTTTACTTAAGAACATGCATTATAATTTATATTTTCTTATTTGTACTATTTAGTAAGTTGGCAGAATATTTTGTAGTATTGCTCATTGTCCATGATTATTTCTGGATTTGTCCCTGATTCTGGGCATAAGAATTGAAAACTATGCTTGGAACATTACACTATGTGTGCTGTTTTCTACCTTGGCCAGGATCGTACCTTAATTACTGAAGCAAGTATGGGCCTGCTTTAGGTGTGCATGATATGGGTAGTGTTGGTTTGAGGAAGATTAGTGGTAGAGATGGACAGCTTATTGACTTATTTTATTGATAAATTATTTTGGAAATGATAGAGTGATGAGGTCCTTTTTTTTTTCATACATCACAAAGTTATTATCTGACATAACTAATTTTTTCTACAGTCTTGTTATTTGCTGTAACCTGAATATTCCTGACTTTTGTTTACTAACACAGTGACATAGATGAATTTTTGGCCTCTCACAAAGTTTGTTCTACCACACGGTGTGTATTCCATGTTAACTTGTACAGTGGATCATTGAAAACTTATACCCCCGGATTCACTAATCTTCCATGCAGGACTAGTCTAGTCCTGCATGGAAACAGCCATTTAGGAGGAGGACGGCAACACGCCAAGCATATTAATGAAGGTGCCCTGCCTGACCTCCTAATCCTACATGGAGTGTGGACGAGTGCAGGAGGCGTGTCTGAGAGCAGAGCTCTCAGAATAAACACCCCCCCCTGCAAAGTAGAACAGCAGAAACTGTAAATAAATGAGCGAGACCACTCATAGGTGTCTGCATATCCCCACCAACAGGGTCCCATGTGTACAACAGCAACAGGACATAAAAATAAAAAGAAGTAACCCCTGTATTTACTTCTAAATCTCTGAGTACAGCTAACCATAGGTGAGTGGGTGTGCCCATCACTTAGCTATGGTTAAAGCAGCTTAAAAGGCTGAAGAGGATAACAAGGAAGATACAGCAAATGAAGCAGCACAGCAATAGGGTCAGAGCATCCGCCCAATGAGAAGACATTCCCAGCTCGAGTCCCACTGCAGCACATACCATTTTTCATGTGAAATCTGTATACGAACATTTATTTAACATTTTATTGCTGTATAACCTACTAAATAACATTTAAATGTAAACTGGAGGACTGCATGAAATGCACATGTGAAGAGTCAGTACCATAATGAATAAGTCAACAGTAAGCAGGCGTAAGCACAGATAAGCAGTAGTAAGAATATGTAAGCACTAGTAAGCATGTGCAAGTGCATTTGTGTGGGGTGAAGCACCGCCGACACAGATCAAGCAAAGGAGATGCTAACTGCATGTAAGACACTGTGACCGGAAGTCAGCAGTGCTAACCTCTGCGCAAACCCGCATACAACCGCTTGAAAGTGCCTTAAGCACACCGTATCCAATGGCCGGTGTCACATGTGACTCTGTGTACACTAACAGAGACAGTCGTAGGTATCGCAAAGCATACATGGCACACAAGGTTGGCTGGTATGCACACAAAACACAGTATCCAGCAATACCAGTCAACATTACCAGATACGTAGCTAAAGATTTAGATGTATATGTGTTTGTATGAATACCCATAACTATATAGATATATACCCCCCCCTCTCTGTAATACAAAAGTATACACACATAGATAGACATATAAATAAATAACCACATATACATATATACATTTGCAGACACCCATACATCCACATGTCATTAGATATATATACATATATATATATATATATATATATATATATATATATATATATATATATATTTGTATATGTCTGCATATATATATATATATATACAGACATATACAAATATATATATATATATATATATATATATATATATATATATATATATATATATATATATATATGGGTCTGCTGAATATCTTCGAAAATACACTTCTTTGAAATTACACAGCAGACTCTGAGTTACTCGAAAGTGCATTTACTTGAAAGTGCACTTTTGGGAAACCCGCTTCAGCGAATGGGCTACGTACTGCAGTTTAGTGCAGTAGTCACGGACCTTAGGGTTAGGGCATGGGTCATGGTAAGGGGATAGCTAGTAGGGCTATCCCCTTATCATGACCCGTGCTCTAACCCTAAGGTCTGTGACTATTGCACCACAGCGGAGGACATAGAACATTTCCCTACCTTTCTCCACTGTGGTGCAATACATTTGCAGAAGCAGTGTTCGCGGAAGTGCACTTTCGAGTAAGTGCACTTTTGCGGAACACAGGGTCGGCTGTATAATTTCAAAGAAGTGTATTTTCTAAGTTATACAGTAGACCCATATATATATATATATATATATATATATATATATATATATGTGTGTGTGCGTGCATAGATATACACAGATATATAACTATGATAAGATACAGCACCTAAGAATGACATATGTTCATAGGCCATGCCAATGCTGTATTCTATTCTCATACATTAAAAACAAAAACGAAACACTAGTTGTAAATTGATTTATATACATACAATTTTGTAATAGTATGAATACATGTATACATGAATATGTAATAAAAAGAATTGATGAAAATGTTAAAAACTATTCTGATATCTAAATGCACAATACTAGTAGGGTGCCAACTGAATGTATTAAATGTAATGATGTTTAAAAATATATTACGAATATTAAAAATGTAAAAATGTAACAATATAACAATATGTATGCCCATCACATGTTCTAAACAATGTTGTTAAAAATGTTGTTTAGAAAATGTTGTTTAAAAAACAACTAAGCTGTGGGTGGTGTACATCTATGCATTATTCTAAAGCTAAAAAAGGTTTAATGCTAATAAAATCATTGAGACCGGGTGGTCTCGTAGAATCTGTTAGAATCTGCCATTTACTCTCGCACAGTGCCAATCTCATTTTCCAGTCACCTCCAAAAGGAGTGACCTCCACCTGTTCAATAATAGAAAATAAGAAGCTGTGGTTGTCTCCCTTCTCTAATATATGCCTATATAGTGCATTTTTGGTATCATGTTTTCCTATTTTATAGAGATGTTCATAAAATCATACCTGTTCACGGCTGTCTCTCTTGCCTATATAGTTGTGCATTACATTTTGTGCAGACAGCCAAATAGACCACCTGCTTCGTTTTACAATTTCCTTTCCTGCATTTTATAGAAGTGTGACAGATATCATCCAATTTAATTATCCTATTCAGGTTAATGTATTTGCATTGTTTGCAATTTCCACATTTGGCTGTGCCACCAAATATCTCATGTGTTTTGTGTATTATGTTAACTAGCTCTATTCAATAGCACATTTTCATATTTGGGGCTTGTCTTGCCCACATCTTGGTTTTGGCACCCTGTATATCATTCCATGTCCATGACCATTAGTGTCATCCAATATCTTTCTAAAATTTCCTTGATGATATATGTACTCGGGGTGTACATAAGTATGCAAACCCTACCTGATGAATCACTTTCGGTGCATCCCCTCATGTTTTACGTCCTGCAATTTATAAGAACCTGAAGGTATGAGGTTTGTATTTCACGCCCCCGATTCATTCTGTACATACGCCCAGCTGATTACTTCCATGACTGTATCTTTTTCATGGATAAGCTCTACTAATAAACATGTCCTTAATGGTGCTAAGTTCAGTGTCCAAAATCTGCGCATGTTTGATGACATTCTCGCTGCATGCATTATGCTTTTGCCTTTAATCACATTCTTAAATACGTGTGGAGGATGGTTACTACTATAATGGACATAATCATTGGAGAATGTGGGTTTTCTGTATATTCTGGAAGTAGAACCCCCAGTGTAAGTGACTCAAAAGTGCATCAAAGGAAATCTCTTTATAACTTGTAATCATGAGTGAATTGCAAAGAATCGACAGTGTGGTTTAAAATATAACATAAATTCCTTGTATATTAATGTCATCACAGACGCCTTCCACAAAATAAAAATATCATCCAAATACCTGACATATAAAACACGTGTCCTGAAAGAAATCTTGAGGATCTACCAGTTGAGACCCAAGTCTAACTTGAAACAAAGACAAGACTGTCCTTGTGGGACACCCAAAATTCTTGAAATACTCAGCCTTAAACAGATGTAATGGTAGAACACCAGGACATCATTCACAATTGGGGAAGTCTTTGACCCAAGAAGGAACATTAAATGTCCCAAGTATTCGGAGTCCTATCTTGTATGTGGCCAGACGCCTGCATCCACTGTAAGAAATGTAGTATCATATGCATTATTGGACATAGGCATGAAATTAGGAACCTATTATGGGGTTGGGTGATATCCTTCTTGGACCATCTGCAAATGTACAATAGTGGGTTTGGGCAGAACCTGACACATTCCACATCAGTTATGTACTAGCAAACTCCAGTTTACTAGGTAAGGATGGTATACCAGATTGTTGCAAACCCACTAAATGTCATTAGATACCTGTTGTCAACACCCCACTTAGTATAAGTGAACTAATTGGCATACAGGTATATTGCTGTCCAGACCTCTCAATTTCCATGATCTTATATGTATATAATCTCTAGTTATTTGGTCGACTCTAATCCCCAAACTGGTGATCGGATAATAGCGTAATTGCCTTATATATGATTAATTAGAGTTAAGACCTCGAAACCTATATTAATCCACATTGTCTTAAAAGTCCATTTTCAGTTACATGCAAATATTTAAAAATGTCTCTCTACTGATTATTTGAGGATTCCCTGATTCTGTTGAGAATTGTTTGATGTTGAGAGCTATGTTTTTCCGCAAGTGATGTGTTGTCATTCCTTCCCTAAATGCAGGGTATATAATCAGCTGTCACTGTAGAAGAATGCCAGCTGGACCTTCCATCATCGTTGCACATCCCGGACATGTTTCTGCTATCACAGTTCTGGTTGGATAACACCATTACCAACCGACCCTGTTCAATTTGTAATGTCCACAGTAAAGTAGGTGACATTCTCCACAGAAATGTTATTGGAGAATCTGGATCCTAACCAAGGTTAATTTAGCTATCCCAGAATCTTATGAGATATACAGTTCTGTAACTGAAAGCACTTGACCACCACCTGCAAAGTCGATCCCAACATCAGACCTATACCAATTTCTGAATGACACTTCTGTCCTTAAACATACATATCCCAACCCTGCAAAGGTGTTTTCTGCTCCCACCATGTCACTTGTACATACATTAAAATGAAGCTTTGTTTACCACTACTCCATAAACCTAGTACCTTACCCGGGGTTTGCCTAATCAGAAATGATAAACTGGAATTCCACTTAACTACCTGATCGTAACAGTCATACCTGACATGTACACCTGACTTAAGCATGTATAATACCAGCATGTACATGAAGTAGTGTGGGGGTATGCTGCAGCAAGTGGGAGTACACCTGTTTGGGTGGTGGTAAGCATTGCCTACACAGATTAAGCAAAGTAGAAGCTAACTGGTTAAAGAAACTAACCGGAGGTTAGCAGTGCTTACCATCGCGCAAACCCGCACAAACCTACATGATCTGCCCAGCAACAAAATAAACTGATTCTGCAAGGCTCGAACTCAGGACTCTGTACACTATAGTCACAGTAGTCAACCACTAAGCCATCATAGCAATACAGATGAATGAGGTATCAGCAAACTAATCCTCACCACAGGAAAATCAAACCAAATGTGAACTGTTCATGTAGGTGAGTGGTATAACTTGCTAAAACATAAATATTAGAACTGGAGTACTGCAGTAAGCATAGATGTGAGGTGTTATTGTAGTGAAGTCCCCAGGTCCCTATCAGTGTATGTACACATGAATCACGGATACCAGACACATATATACCTGTAATGAAGAATAATCTCAACGGCACATATTGTGCAAATTAACTATTAACAATGCTAACAGCACATGCTCAATTTAGTAAGAGTAAGCAATGTGAGGACGTAATCCAATCTGCCTAGGTATACCTTTAAGCACTGCCAACCTTAGTAAGCAGGTGTGCCCAAGCTGAAATTTCAAACCGCATATGAAAAATCCTGGAATGTTTAGGTTTAAACCCCCAAGGTGGGAATACGTCCATAACTGGTTGTAGTTCCTACTGCAGGCAGAATGGCTGGTGTGGGTGAAGGCACTCATTATGAGGCTGCCTGCATCCAGGAGTCAAACTCATGGTATGGCTCCTGGTAAAACACCATTTGAGAACTACTGCAGGGCCAGTACCAGGGCTCACGTATAAATGGTGGCCTGGGACAGTCTCATGGACCTCACCAGTGCATATCCCAGACTGGTGAGCAGGTCAGGCACCACTATGCTGACCTGAAGAGGTGGAGGGGAGATGTACTGGAACAGTGGATCCAGGAGTCTCAGCAGATGGCTAATGCCCCAGTACTGAGTAAGTATTCATTCACTAGTAGTTAAGAATTGCCTAGCTTGTGTATACTATGGATAGGTATGGCTAAATATCACTGTATTCCTCCAGACGAGTGAGCAGCTGAACAGCAAGCCCATGATGCTAGGTTGCAAAGGCTATTTAGCAGGTTAGTATTTCTTTGCATGTACTGTCATAACAAATAAATATAAGAGCCTTAAAAAGTGTCATACTAGTAGGAATAAATGTGTAATATTCTGTGAATAAAGGTATAACCCTGGGTGCTTAAACATTAGTCATTAATGTAGTTGAACTGTTGCAACTATAAAGTACTGTTGTATTAAGCATGTTACCTGCTTGTACGCAGATAAAATGTGTATGAAGTTCTGTATAACAGAGTTGGAAGTGCCAAGAGGTCAGGCATATTGTACAAGTGAGGGAGACTTAGAAAGAAAACAGTAGAAAGCTTCACATCAATTCCCTGATGGCACAGTGTACTGTGATGTTAACTATAATTTTGTTGTCACACACAGCAGGGGTTCGAATCCCGGGAGTGCTAGTAAGTTGTATACATAATACCCCACAACTGTACAGATTTTGTTACAATGTTCAGATAGAAAGCTGTATGCATAATTACACCCAACTGTACAGAATTTGCTAGAATGTTCAGATAGACAGTTGTATGCATATTCATACCCCACAACTTTTCCAGTCTGTCCAGCATGTCCAGATAAATGGCCCATATCACCAGCCTGGTACCCTGTTCCCCTGAAAAAGCAGTGTGATGATCCCAGAAATGTAGGCAGCTGTTAATGACATATAACTGACAGTCAGACGTGTACATACTCAGAGCATGTATATGAAAACAAACCTGTCATTCTAGCACCTCACCCAAAGTGTATGACAGCATTACTCAACATATGTTGCACTAACACCTGCATCTTGTCACGCCTGTATGTAAGACATAGGTCACATATACAATAATCTATAAACATACCAGTGTACAATATAAGGCCATTGGGTAGTGTAATAATACATGTAAGGGAAAGATCAATGCAGTGACTAAGAATGTTGTGAAAACTACAAGGATATATTAATTGTTAATTGAACACATGTGCCATGTTAAAATGCACCCATATTGGTGGCCTGTTGCCATCAATGAAACCTGCATGTTCTTGTAATGGCCACTGTTGTTCCATATATGCATCTGTTCTGCTTGCTCTGCAACTGTGTTACATCTGGTGTTTTGGATTAATGGGAATACTTATGCATGCTGTTATAACTAATCCTGAATGCTGTTGACTGTTACTAACCCCTATCTGTCATAAACCCGCTACAACATAGCTCGTATGGGAAGGCCGGTCCCAGTGGACCCACTTGTCCCACCTCAGCTGGCCATGGCAACAGGCACCATCACATCTGGGGCCCAGCCTGGGACCTCCTCCTCTGTGTGCCTTGCACCACCTTTGGGTGGAACCACTCCAGGGGATGGGGCTTGCCCACCCCTGGGTGCGGGCGCAGAGGGGAACCTGTCACCCATCAACATGTCTCGGCTGTAGTGCATAGGGAGCTCGATCTGGAGTTTCAAGACCGGCTACGCCAGCTTGAGGGCCGAGTGGTGCAATTAGAGGGTGAGCCTGCCCCTCCTACACAGCCCTCAGCACAGCCACCTCTGGGACCATGAAGGTGCAGTGGTGACTGCCCATAGGTGGGGACCTCAGTCCCACTGTTCCCATTTGGGGGCTCATGGGCTTGTGATTTCCAAACACTCCTCCCCATCCAAGGTGTTTACCCCCCACATGTGTCATATACTGCCTCTGTATGCATCTTGTTTGTCTTGTCAGTTAACCTACCCAACCTACCTCCACAATTATACCTAATACCCCTCCCCACCATCCCACTCTCACCTGAAAAATAAAAGGCAATCTGTTCCCACCCCAATTCCCTGATGGACAGTGTACTGTGGTTAACAAATTTTGTTGTCACACACACAGGTTTCCGTTGGCAAAATCGTTAGAGTCTCTAATCAGCTTCCTTTGTTTCACTTGCCTGAGTCTTTCACTAAACAAGTGCACCTGTGACCGTATATTGTCTAATCTCTGTTGAAAATAAACTGTGTTGTAGGACTCATTGAAGTGGCGTTGTTGTGAGTCTACCTTACTTCTAAGTTCCGTCTCCAACGGAGCAAAATAGTCTAAAAGCAGTCTGATATAATTGAATCCTAGACCTATGTTTAGGTCTTGCCATTTTCGTAATAGTATGGGGTGGCTATCCCCATACGTCGGCATGCAAAATACTCGCATGCCGCGAGGTATAACCTTGAAATGGAGGCATGCCTCAAGGTGTAAACGTTGCCAGGCATACCTCTGTATTTTATATAGGTCATCTTGAAAAGTTCTACAAAGAACATTGAATTCAGTTAGTACCTCACCGTTATTGATGGTGTTCACGGGAATGGACTGATTGGAGAGCTCCAGAGTCAATAAAGGGTTGGCGTTACAGTGTAGAAGAGATTCCCATGCTGGTATCACGACCTCCCTCGTCTCTGGTCTAAAGTCTAGCTCGATATCCGTCGAATCCATGTGTAGGACCAGGAACAGCACACTGGTAACTGGAAAACTGATTGGTAAGAACTGTTGCTGGTGCTCAAAGACGCCTTCCGACAGGTAAAACCAAAAAATCAAAGTCAGGAACCAGAAGGAGTCACCACGAATGAATAAAACCTCCGTTTGTAACAAAATATAAAATATTTAATGCAATAAAAGATAATAAATAAGCGCTTTCGCATAGCCAAGCTATGCTTCTTCAGATAATCAAGTTACAGATACATTTAGTTCTTATTTATATATACTGAAAACATTTTGGCGGGCTTGTTGACTCAAACAATTAGTCAATTAAAGCAATCTCCAAGGTTACAACTGATAGCACTTGCAGAATTTAAAACTGTTGTATTAAGCAGTGTTACCCATGCTGTGGTACGCAGATAAAATGTGTATGAAGTTCTGTATAACAGAGTTGGAAGTGCCAAGAGGTCAGGCATATTGTACAAGTGAGGGAGACTTAGACAGAAAACAGTAGAAAGCTTCACATCAATTCCCTGATGGCACAGTGTACTGTGATGTTAACTATAATTTTGTTGTCACACACAGCAGGGGTTCGAATCCCGGGAGTGCTAGTAAGTTGTATACATAATACCCCACAACTGTACAGATTTTGTTACAATGTTCAGATAGAAAGCTGTATGCATAATTACACCCAACTGTACAGAATTTGCTAGAATGTTCAGATAGACAGTTGTATGCATATTCATACCCCACAACTTTTCCAGTCTGTCCAGCATGTCCAGATAAATGGCCCATATCACCAGCCTGGTACCCTGTTCCCCTGAAAAAGCAGTGTGATGATCCCAGAAATGTAGGCAGCTGTTAATGACATATAACTGACAGTCAGACGTGTACATACTCAGAGAATGTATATGAAAACAAACCTGTCATTCTAGCACCTCACCCAAAGTGTATGACAGCATTACTCAACATATGTTGCACTAACACCTGCATCTTGTCACGCCTGTATGTAAGACATAGGTCACATATACAATAATCTATAAACATACCAGTGTACAATATAAGGCCATTGGGTAGTGTAATAATACATGTAAGGGAAAGATCAATGCAGTGACTAAGAATGTTGTGAAAACTACAAGGATATATTAATTGTTAATTGAACTCACTGTCTTACCCCTACCATATGTGCAAAATAACCCAATGACACTCCAAACATTTGTTGGGACATATGTCCTAATGGTTTATAAATATTCACATTTGTTTCTATGCATGTGCCATGTTAAAATGCACCCATATTGGTGGCCTGTTGCCATCAATGAAACCTGCATGTTCTTGTAATGGCCACTGTTGTTCCATATATGCATCTGTTCTGCTTGCTCTGCAACTGTGTTACATCTGGTGTTTTGGATTAATGAGAATACTTATGCATGCTGTTATAACTAATCCTGAATGCTGTTGACTGTTACTAACCCCTATCTGTCATAAACCTGCTACAACATAGCTCGTATGGGAAGGCCGGTCCCAGTGGACCCACTTGTCCCACCTCAGCTGGCCATGGCAACAGGCACCATCACATCTGGGGCCCAGCCTGGGACCTCCTCCTCCGTGTGCCTTGCACCACCTTTGGGTGGAACCACTCCAGGGGATGGGGCTTGCCCACTCCTGGGTGCGGGCGCAGAGGGGAACCTGTCACCATTCAACATGTCTCGGCTGTAGTGCATAGGGAGCTCGATCTGGAGTTTCAAGACCGGCTACGCCAGCTTGAGGGCCGAGTGGTGCAATTAGAGGGTGAGCCTGCCACTCCTACACAGCCCTCAGCACAGCCACCTCTGGGACCGTGAAAGTGCAGTGGTGACTGCCCATAGGTGGGGACCTCAGTCCCACTGTTCCCATTTGGGGGCTCATGGGCTTGTGATTTCCAAACACTCCTCCCCATCCAAGGTGTTTACCCCCCACATGTGTCATATACTGCCCCTGTATGCATCTTGTTTTTCTTGTCAGTTAACCTACCCAACCTACCTCCACAATTATACCTAATACCCCTCCCCACCATCCCACTCTCACCTGAAAAATAAAAAGGCAATCTGTTCCCACAAAAAAATCACGCCCCATACATAGCTGTCCATTTTGCACACATGTCCACTGGACAGATGTAATCTGGTCTAAGTGGCATCACAACAAATTTATGTTGTCCTCACCCATCTCCTAGGGGTTTGAGGCACCAAATCAACCTCCAAATTGAGTGTATATGCACAGCTGTTGCTGTAGAAGAAATGGGCAGCTATGGATCTTTCCTACACCCTTCCTGCACATGCCTGGCTATTTCCCCTATTGTCTTGCCCTCTTTGTGCCCCTTTTTCACCACTTTCCTATCAACCATTTTTTCTTTCTTTTAAAGAAATTAGCACAGGTGTAAGCAGAATTAGGCACCTGCAAGCAGCAGTAAGCGAGTTTAAGCTTGCTTGTACAGGGATAAACTATGCCTACACAGGTTAAGCAATTTAAAAGCTAACAGAGTTGTGAAACTGTAATCGGATGTTAGCAGTGCTTAGCTCCGTGCAAACCCACATACAACTGCTTTAAAGTGCATTAATCGCTCTGTATCCAATGGCTCATGTTCTGCCCCACAACAAAATAAATTGCCTTTGCAGGTCTTGAACCCAAGACCCTGCATGCCATACACAAAGTGATTTACCACTATGCCATGACAGATACAAAGAAATTCAATGTTTTCAGAAACATATCCAGTCCTGTCATGCAACAGTACAGAGGATGTATATCAACACCTAGATGTCTGTGTGTGTAACGATATTAATAACTAAACAGATACAACATATATATATATATATATATATATATATATATATATATATATATATATATATTCCTATCACTATATACATATATATCAGTATATATGCACATATATACATGCATATGCCTAAATCGACACATATATGTGTCTACACCTATATGTCTACATATACACAGCACTATATCTATGTAGGTATATATGGACATGGTTATATATATGTTAGCAGATATATATATATATATATATATGGCCATACCAATGGCAGATTTACAAATACACATATGTCCACATGCACCGTAAATGAAGTTGAGAGGCCCCACACACTATACGTCTCGTACAAATAGGCATTCCCCCACAGCCAAATATGTGCACCCTGCAATACACTACCAAGTGCACTCTGCCTCCCATAGGACATGTAATATTTGAAAGCCATCAACATCCCCAGGATACAGATACACAGACATAGATATGCAGATACAGATATACATATATTTATATATATATATATATATATATATATATATATATATATATATATATATATACATACACACACATGTGACTACACATGCACACGCAGATATATGTACAGTATGATACATATGTAGAAGGTGCACACACTATGGAACAGCCACTATGCCTACAGTTAACACCTAAACAACTGGACACTGTATGAGCCACCCATACAAATATCAATTGTTGCCTGCAACATATACCGACAGAAACATCATAGGAAAGACACCACACACATGTTTGCAGAAATGGGAAACCTTTAATTGTGTACTATTACAATTCTATATGCCATGTCATATAGCTGTTCAGATACTGACAACCATGTAAACAGAGAACTACAACTGTGAAACAGTTACACTAATACAGTAGTGTGGAAAGGTTCACAGCTGTTGCTGTCCAGGCCACACCCTTCAAATTGTACATTAATGAAGACAGACTGGGCCACAAAATACCAAACAATCAACAGTATGTACTGCAGGTGTGTAGTTCAGCAGCCTCTATCTACACTCTGTACAAACTCAGTAGGTGGTAAAGATGTTATGTGATCACATGGGTTGTAACAGGTACATAACAAGGCATAACAGGCACCATCATGAGCACACTGACAAACAGAACAGCCTGTATGGCAGTAGGCTTGCAGTACCCAAATTTATGTAAGTAATGTAAATATAGGTGAAGTATACGGTACTGTACATCCAGATACCTTGCGGCAGCTATCCCCTGATACCCTCACATGTTGTAACATGCTAGGTCATTTATGGTGCTCCCAACCTAGACTCCATAATACAGGTCCATAGACCACTGTTACATACAATGACCTCTGGAGTGCATAAGGGCACACATGTATTGTGCAGATGACGCCCACACATATATGGCCTCAGCCCCACTGTATGTGTGGGGGATACACCAGCAGTGGACTAATGGCAGCAATGGCAGTGTGATATACTCACAGCCCACTACAGAACAACCCCCAACAGCATGACATATGTGCAAAGCTTGGTGTGTAGATGGAGGACAGAGACTGGAACACAGGCACATATGTGGAACACTGTTGCCATACACTTAGCAAGGTGCTGGTGTTACAGGATAGTCTGCAACGTACCCTTAGTCAGGGAATTGAGGTTAGAAACAGAAATGGATGTAGTCATGTACTGATAGCACACAACGCACACACTGCCAGTGTAATATCTGACACAGGACCTGTGTGGTGGACGGACAACACATGATAGGCATACCTCTGTCCAGCAAGAAGATAGGCCCACAGTAGTGAGCTATGCAGACAGACTGCATTCCAAGGTAAACCAGTATGTACACACACACCCTGTAACACCAGTACTGTACAAAGCATATCACAACTCTACTCACAGTCTGGCTGTAGTTCCTGATCCTCCTACAAATATGTAGCTGCCCTGAGTGTGCAGCTTCTCCTGTGGTATTGCTACCTGCTGTCTGTAACACTGATGGACACACACAGGAGAAAACATTAATTTATCCCACTGACTTTTTTAAGAATAATGTGATACTGAATCAGCGCTTTACTGATGATCTCATTTTCATCTGCAGGGGAGATATAATTGATTTCTTTGAATTTTTTGAAGTATTAAATAATAATGGGCACAATCTTTCTTTTTCTTATGAATTAAATAGAACACAGATTAATTTTTTGGATCTGTCACTATTTGTAGATGGGGAGAACATTGGATTTAGGCCCTATAGAAAATCTACTTCAGTTAACATGTTCTTGCATGCGACGAGCATGCATCCTGACCATTTATTGAAGGCTTTACCTTATGGAGAATTTAAGAGAATATTTGATCATACTTGTAACACTAGTGAAAAATCTAATGAATTGAATAAAGTTGTGTTGAGGTTGGGTGAAAGAGGTTACAATAAAACACAGTTATTAGCATATAGGGATAAATTACTTGGAAGAAAATCATTTGGAAGAAAAGTAGAGTTTATAAATTTTGAATCCAGACATGAAGAGTTGACCATGGAACAGAATAAAGAAGTTGACAAACTTTTTTATGTAACGAAGTTCACTGCCTTTTCTGACAAACTAATGTTATTGGTTAGAAAGTACTGGTATTTAGTCAGTGATGATGAACTGATTGGTCATTTATTCCCCAAACATATCACGTTTTCATATAAGAGAGGGAAAAATCTTAAGGAATTGCTAAATAACAATTTAATTGAAAGGAAAGAGAACATCATGATTTCAAAGTTGGGTACATACCGTTGTGGTTCTTGTAATATTTGTGATAAGGTTGTGAACCTGAGTGTTATTAATGATGTAAATTTTACTCCCAAATACCATTTTAATTGCAAATCAGCAGGGGTGGTTTATATTTTGGGATGTTCATGTAAAAATATGTGGTATATAGGACAAACCAAAAGGATGGTTAGCGCACGGATTTTGGAGCATTTAAAAGATATAAGGAACCAAAATCTGTTTAGCCCTGTTGCTAAGCATTTTCAAGAAAAACATGGCGGGTCTTTTAATAGTTTAACATTTAGCATTTTGGGAAAACCCTTCCTTCAGAGGGGAGATGATGTTGTAGGAAAATTATTGGAGCTTGAGACTAGAATGATTTTCAAGTTCCATACCTTAAAACCTAATGGTATGAATCAAGAATTAGGCATTTAATGAATTATCTATGTTTAGTACACGTTCACTTACTTATTTATTTATTTATTTATTCATTTATTTATTTATTTATGTATTCATTCATTACATTTATATCATAGAAATTTATAATTGGTTTAAGGTCACTTTAAATAATTTTTTATTGTTAAATTGATTAATCAGGGGACTAATTTGCTAATTTGTTAATGGTTAAAATGAGAAGTGTATATAAATGTAATGAGTGTATTGAATTAATTGTGATCCTTGAAGGCGAACTGCCGAGGTACCAGATCGTTGAATAAAGAAAAGCAAGTTACTGGTGAAGTACTGGCTGGTTGTGTGTTCTCTTATTTTTGATTTGTGAGGTGTTTTTGCTACACACAGGAAGGATGTCCATCACACAGGAAATGTAAATGGACCATGCCCACATGATGTAGAGATTCATAGTGGGTGGTTGCCATATCAGTGGTAACTGGAAGTACTACACATGTGTAATTATATATATATATATATATATATATATATATATATATATATATATATATATATATATATATATATATATGGATAAGTATATGTACATATATTTATACCATATATCCTGGACATGGAGTGTAGCCCTACCCCAGCCCCTATAGTCCCAAAGTTGTAGTGCAAGGGGATATCAGGTATGTATAGCAGATATATTACTACACTATTGCTACTGTCATTGGGATTGTCTTCACAGACATGGTGTGTGTGGAAGGTCACATCTGCTTATGGCATGTATGCCACTGACTACTAACAGACATCCTAAGAAAATCATTGTGAAGTACCGCCGCTAGCATGTAATGCCCCTGTGGAGTGCAGCAGAGATATTGGCCAATATATGTGGATGTTCAGACACACACTGTATAGTCCAAAGCTATACACATAATCCCTTAGTGCACAACATGTGTACCAGGCCTGACAATATGGATGTAGACAGCCATGTAGATGGGTATAACACACAATGACTGGTATACATATGCCATCATAGCTTTGGACTCACACACTCCTGTCTGGCCTTATACATAATGACTGCTGGTACAGGGGTGCCATGGACACATACTACCCACTAGATATTGACATACATCTGTATAGCATCCCACTGCTCTGTGTGACATACATGACATTTAAGGGAGGCCCGGCAGCAGTACTTCAGGCAGGTATCTGCACATGACATCTCACTTGGTAAGTACACTTAGCTGTTAGGCATGTAACAATGCACTGTGCGGGCTACAGGCAGACTGGCACAACACTGACCTACATCTCGTATTGGGGAATGCACATGTACCTGCATATATAGCAGGCTCAACAGCCATGTCACAGCACAGGGTATGATACACCTGTGTGAAAGTACATAACCACAACCAATGTGAACACAGCTACAGCCACATATGGTAAGCTAGCATAATATTACAGTATATGGACTATCTGTTCTACACCATCCACATATGTGCCACTCACAGAGTGACCCTACATATACTGGGCTGCTACACAGTTTGGTCTGATGGCAGTCTGTGGTATGGGACATGTATGTGTATGGCCCTAAAAAACATGTATGCCAAAACAGTACCATACAGTGGGGCAGCATGTAACATCAGATAGAAAGGGAACTAGAACAATGACATCCACCACAGTCTGTACACGGGCTAAGGTACATATTAACAATACACACACTGCCGACATTCACCATTACTACACAGTCCTCAGTACTGTACAAACATCCACAAAATGTCCAGGTTATGTCATGAAATATAACCCCTACTGTACATGACATGTGTAGCAATCTGACATATCACTGGCTTGTTATCAGATATGATGACATTATTTATGGTGTACAGCACATATGCACCACTTCATGCATGACATATGTACAAAGGTTGACAGAGGTGTGGCTGACAGCACATACACAGGGCCAGTATATACATGTTGCTGTGATAACCTCATAAATTTACCATTGTTACGGAGTTTGTTGCAACATATGTCGTATGAGGGATATGAAGTCAAAAACTGTCACAGCCTTCACCATCTACAGACTGCAATCCTCACACTACCTTCTGCATTCCGCCGATAGATGCACTGTAGCTAACACATGAGACAAAAGGCACAACACTGCCCAGTCTGCAGATGACCCTGCAGATGGGGATTCCTCATATACATGGAACTGACATGGCAGGTATTGCGACATGTACGACAGGCATATCCAGACAAACACTGTTAAACCAACATCTCTCCAAATGCAGTATAGCAGCACTTACAGTCTGTAGTCAGGTCAGGCATATCCCCCTCCTGTTTGTTGCCCTCTTTCCACAGTGTATGTTGTTAGAGGTAAATCCCCAATCCATCTGTGCTGCTTTTTGCCAAACAGATCTAGTTACTGATCACAGAGACAGAAGAGCCAACACCACCATGATGTTACCAGGTACTGGAGTGTGTTTCTATGCAACTCGCTATGGGAATGTTACCACAGCTGTTCCACATGCAATCAGTTAGGGGAGGGCTGCAATTCATGCAGAGGCCATCAGCTGATCATGAGCATCACTGAAAATACACATGCTGCTGCCTAAGCAAAACAGGTGTGGGTCTTCACATCCACCAGTGAGGGAGTGGGGGAGGCAGATAGAGGTGAATACATATCAGGGATGGGTGGGAGAGTAAAACTGAAGCATGTCTGTGTCACACACCTACCAGCACAGGGCATCAAACCCCTGACAACTATGTACTGCTATCATAGTTCGATGCAGCTATTGGATGCGCCACATGGGTTACCTGCTGTGGAGCACTCAGAACATATACGTGATGGTGAGTGACATCTGCAACAGGGATACAGTAGATATACAGTAGGTGATGTACATGTGCCTGTCTGCATGAACAGGTGCTAGCGTCAACACAGGCACACTCACACAGGGACACACACACTGACACACTTGGCAAGGGCCAGGAGTGCAACTCATCACTAGTGGGATTGCCACAACATATCAATGTGCAGGTATCACATGCACCACATGGGTCACACTGAGGTTGTATGGGCAATGAGTATGAGGAGGTATCAGACATCAGACAGCATACTTCACTGTGCCCTGAGGGGTAGTAGTGAGTGTGGATGTGAACATACACACCATACAACACACAAACAAACACACAGGGTGCCAGTTCTGACAGGCATGGGTGCATGTCTGCATGGTTGTGTGGTGGTCAACAGCACCAGCAGGCTATACAAGGATAGGCGATGGGTATACCTTGGCATCAGGCCACATGACAATGGTCTGCATTGTGGCTCAGGTCTGTAGTTTCTGCATTTGCCCACACAGGTCAGTATTACAACCCCCATCCAGTCACCAGGGTGACTATTGTGTTTGGTCAATGCTGTGCATCACTTGCCATGTATGTGCTCAATAGTCCATGACATAGATGGAGTCTAGAATGTGCACACCTCCCACATGCATGTACAGTGACATGTGGAACTGTACCTGGGGTGTTTGGCCCATGATGTGAACACAGATTACCATCAGATGTGCCAGTCTTGCCCACCTGTGGCAGGAACTGGTAATGGGCAGCAGGTTTACCCTGCACCTATACTGATAGCATGCTCACAGCATTCCCTGATGTCAGTGTCATCTGCCCATACAGGGCATGTTGTTAGGCATGGTATGTTCATTGTGAGTCACATGTGAAGGCACAGTGGGGTTGCTAACTGTGATTGGCTGGCCTTGATGTCACATGTATGGGTATGGCTTTGCACCCCAGCCTCTCAGCTAATTTACATCTGTTATCCCTGTATGGTTGACATTGTGATATATAGTAGGGCCACCATAAATGAACTAAGCAAAACCCTCTCCACATTGCCCACACTCACACCCACCACTACACAGGATACGAGTTGCAAACACACACACACACACACACCTGCCATGTCTGGGAGTAGAACCCCTACCTAATTAGTTTACTACACTACAGCACTACTCAGTTATAGTACACGCCACGGACATTACTGATGTACATCTTCCCCAAAGGTGTATTTCACAATGAATGACATCAGCAGGATTACCAAACGAGGGCATGTCAACTGTACTGTGAGTGACTAGCCTAAAATGCATTGCTCCCTACAAAGACAGTGAGACACATGCAAAACATCCACAATTGGCATATGTGGGTATAGAACCCCTGACTGAGGTCTATACCACACTACAGCATGGAGCTGTTATAGGACGCACCACAGGGACTACTCAAGAAGCCCTTCCCCAAAGGTGTATTTCACAATGACTGACATCATCAGGATTGCCAAAGTAGGGCATTTGTAATGTACTGTGAGTGAGTAGCCAATAATGCATTGCTCCATACACAGACATTTAAATACACACAAAACATCCAGAACTGCCATGGATGGAGATGGAACCCTACAACCATTCTAAATCACGCAACAGCAGTACGCAGTTACAGGACTCGCTGCAGAGATTACTGAGCTACAGCCTTCCCAGAGGTGTATTTCTAGGTGGGTGACATCAGTAGCCTTGCCAACGTTGAGTATATGAATTCTAAGGAGCATGAGTACCCTAAAAAGCATTGTTTTTTACTCAGTCAGACACACACACACACACACAAACACAGTTGGCAAGTCTGGGGTTAGAACACCTACCTACTTCATCACACTACAGCAGTATACAGTTACAGGACACGCTACAGAGATTACTGGGTCATGACTTTCCCAGAGGTGTATTTATAGGTGAGTGACATCAGCAGTCTTGCCAAAGTTGAGTATATGAATAGTACAGAGTGTGAGTAGCCTAAAAAGCATTGCTTTCTACTCAGTCAGACACACACAAATTCACACACAGTTGCCAAATCTGGGGCTAGAACACCTACCGAACTACTTTAATATAGTACAGCAGCACGCAGTTACAGGATGTGCCATGGAGATTACTGGGTTATGATTTTCCCAGAGGTGTATTTCTAGGTGCGTGACATCAGCAGCCTTGCCAAAGTTGAGTATATGAATTGTACAGAGTGTGAGCAGCCTAAAAAGCATTGCTCTCTACTCAGTTAGACACACACGCAGATTCACATACACACACACACAGTTGCCAGGTCTGGGGTTAGAATACCTACCTAGCTACTTTATCACACTACAGCAGTACGCAGTTATAGGACACACTACAGATATTACTGGGTTTTGATTTTCCCAGAGGTGTATTTCTAGGTGAGTGACAACAGCAGCCTTGCCAAATTTGAGTATATGAATTGTACGGAGTGTGAGTAGCCTAAAAAGCATTTCTCTCTACACAGTCAGACACGCACTCACACAACTGCCAAGTCTGGGGTTAGAACTACTGCCTAACTAGTTTATCATGATTGCAGTATGCAGTTATGGGATGCGCCATGGAGATTACTGAGCTACAGCTCTCCCAAAGGTGTATTTCACATTGGATGACCTCACTAGGCTTGTCATAATACTGCTATGGGGACGGCAGTGTGTGCATGGGCCATAACCCATTCATGTTGCGGTTGACATGCCACATGTGGGCACACACGGGGTCATATGTCACAGGTACGTGCATACAGTTACTAGATGACTACTTCCTTGTACAGTCATGTTGCACAGCTGGCATGTGTACCACATAGTCTGTCATGCTGACAGATACTGGTGGCTAGTATCTGCAGTGAGTGACATCCGCACCTCAAGTGTTTGGGGCCCTTTGGCTGTGTGCTAGGTGGGACAGGCCTGGATGGCTAATTGTCATGGTCACCCTCTTCCACACATCTACGCCCATCTACCTTTGGCTTATTATAGTGTGTTGTCCTTACATATATGTCTGTATTCCTATCCACTGTCTGTGCAAGGCAGGAGTGGTACATACTGACATGTGTCTGCACTGAGAACTGTGACTGCCAGCTATGTCTGATCCACTGGCATTTCCAGACATGGCCTTCATCCAGACATGGCTTCATTTCCAGACATGGCCTTCATCCAGACATGGCCTTCATGTGTTTAAGTGTGTGAGCATGCCCAGTATGACCTTTCAGTATGTTGTTTACTGACATTGCCTTCATTCCTCTAAGTTTGTGGGCATGCCCAGTATGGCCATCTGTATTGTATGTGTGAATCAAGTCCAGGTAGTTTGTACTGCAGTGCTGACCTTTGTGTTGTACACCGACAGGTAGTATGCTGTGTTTGCAGGGTATCCATCTGTCATTTGGCATTGACTGTTGCTACATTTCTGCATAGCAGGGGGGGGACACACCTGACTGTATCTACTGTTCTACTCAGGAGTGGGGGGGGGCACCTGACTATTACTATAAGTGTACATTGGATGGGGGGGGCACATCTGACACTTGTATACATTTGCTAGGACTGTACTGGTGTGTCAGGTACTCCATTTCAATCTGTAATCTTACCTATCCTGCTGGCTAGAGGCATACCAGTGTACTACAGATCTTAGCTTTGTTTACCTACATATGACTTTCTGACTTCTTAGCCTTCACAACGTACATCCAACTGCCTGACCTGCTGTGGTCCATCTGTGTAAGCCTGGGGGAGGGGTTACCCATAGGGCTCATTCAGAGGCCATAGTACATAGTGCATTTGTTTGTGTTTGTCTACACCTGTCCTGCTGGCTGAGACTGTTGTTGGGTATGTGAACCTTCCTGACTAGCATGTGTGGCTCTTATGGACACACATGTCACTCAGCCCATTTCCTGCAGTGGGTTTTGTCACCCTGTGTAGTACTGGCTACTATGGTGACTCCAGTATGTGTTACAGATGTCATGGTGCCACTATGGGTATCTACTGTCTGCTGCCTTAACATTCGGCCACCCAATTCTCTTGCATGCTCACATCCATACTATAGCTACAGGTAACAACAAATTATACTCCATTTGGAAATTGGTAGGTTGATTGACTTACCTTGAGGGTGTGCCAGACTTGAGGATGGTGCTGGAGGGCTGCCTATGTCAGATGCAAATAGTACACTCCCTATACATGGTTGGGCACAGGTAGTGTCATGTTTGGCATCCCTTTTACTGTCTGTGCGAGTCAGAGAGAGAAATGTCATTCCCTGGGTCCCTACTGTGTCAGTGCATATGCTATGCATTGCCTCTTTGCCAAGGCTAGAGCATACTGGGCAAGCCTCCTTCTGCCTACTGGGGCAGGCTCAGGTTGTTCCTCCTCAGAGTCACTCTGTGCTTTACAGGCCTTGGCATTGGTGGGGGGCTGTGTGGCCCTGCCCCATGCTGTTCCTGCTGCAGCTGTTTCTGCAGAATCATATTGTGTAGCATAGCACATACCATAACAATGTGGGTACATGTAGCTGGTGAATACTGCAAGGCTCCACCGGATGTGTCCAGACACCAGAACCTTGACCTGAGCATCCCAAATACACACTCTATTATATGTCTGGCCTGTGTGTGTGCCTCATTATGGCGCTGTTGTTCAGGTGTGTGTGTACATCTCTGATGGGTGTCATCAGCCACAGCTCCAGTGGGTACCCAGCATCCCCCAATAGGTGACCGTAGGAGATGTCCACACTGGCAAATCTGTGGTACAGCTGTGTCAGATGCCATATGTGTGAATCGCCTTAGCTTCCAGGGCAGCCAGCACACACATTCATTATAATGCCCTGGGCATCACATACGACCTGGCAGTTGATGGAGGGGATGTCCCTGTGGTTGATGTAGGCCCTATCCTGCTCACTGGGTGGTGCTTTGATGCATAAGTGCATGCAGTCTATAGCACCCACTACCCAGGGTATTCTGCTGTTTGGTGGAAGAGACGCATGTTGCTGGTCAACACCTCACGTGTGTTGAGGAATAATACATGCTCACTGGCATGTGCTGACATGGCATTCAGGAACTGGTGGAATACTCTGGATGCTGATGCCTGTGAGATGTCCATGATATCCTCAGTTGTGCTTTGGGAGGTACCTGTGGTTAGTATACCTAGGCCTACACATACCTTGGTATCCACTGGGATGGGTTCCCCTTGGCCAGTTTGGTGTGTCAGGTGTGGCCAGCACAGCTCAACAATTTCCTGTAGGAGGTCTCTGTCCACCCTATAGTGCTCCACTATCTCCAACTCATGTAGCCCTTGGTAGGTTACCCTGGGTCTGTACACTCTTCTCTGTCTCATCACTGTGGGTTGTTCGGCAGCATTCATATTCTCACTACCCTCAACCTTTTGCACATGTTGTTCTATGTTGCCTGCTGCAGCCCTTCTCATTGTGTAGGTATGTTTGTTAAAATTTCCCCTGCTTGTATACACCAGTGGTGTAAAGTGTGGGAAAACCAGAGGTGAAGGTGTTTGCTTAGTTTATAGTAGTGTTATGGGCTGGGCTGGTCTGCTGCCTGTGTAATTAGCTGATTCTGATACATTTCACCTGTCAGCTCAGCTAGTTCTCCTTGATTACCTTCCTACTGCTGTTTTCCCTTCCCATTGCCTCCCTGTTCAAATGTGCACAGAGTTGCTATTTCCTGGTTTAACTTCTTTTTTCTTCCTGTAAAACCCGGTGCACGACACGCACACCTGCTTACACTTTGTAAAGGGTGCTAGGCAGGTTTAGACACACCCCTAGCTTAGCTGTGGTAAACTAGGAGCAGTTCCGAGCCACAGGGCTCCAATCCACTTACAGTATACCTGATACACACCCCCATGATGTCACCTATATCTTAGTCTTGCACCCAGGTATTTATACTCTTGCACTCTTGGGACCTTCCTCACACCCTGGGGAAAACTATCCTTCACCTCATTTGAATTGGATTGCCTGCTAATGCATAGTTACATGTCTCACACTGAGCCTCCCCCCTTAGCAACCATTATTCACTGGCCAGGTTGTCTTCTGCCTGCCATTGACTTGCATGGCAGACTACTGCTTTTAGTTGGAATGCTTATTTTAGGTTTATTTTATTATTCCCCCCCATCCCATTTGCATGCCGCTGCCCTATGCTTCAACGGACGTGATCGGCGGACATTTCATAAAAGTTGTATTTTATACATTTGGCATTGTTTGCAATGCCAATGGCCTACTTGGCTACTGGCATGCTTCCTCAATGCTATGCAGCCTTTATTTGGAGCTGTCATAGCTCTGTTTTGCAGTTTGCAGTACTGTACTCGGTTACTAACTGAGTACATTTCTATATATTACGCTAGTCCTGCACACCCTGATTCCTGCTTCCTGGATGGCAAATTTACCTAATTTGCATGTTTTTCACCTGCAAATGGGATGATTTGCATACGGGGGCTGGGGACGTGCAGCACTAGTGCTACAGCGCTCGTGCATGTCAGACGTGCATGTACGTGGATCGCTCGGCCACCATATTGGCAAAGTTTCATCTAACACTAATTATGCACACTGTGCAAGCTTTTGAGAATCTGGGGGATAATTTGCCATCTTTTATATTAACATATTGAAACAGTTACTGTTTTTTATGCTGCATCTAAGATACTGTTGTTTTTTTTTACCCCTGGTGACATGTCTTCAGGATATGTCAGAGTATGCTTTATATATTTGCCCCACTCCATTTTTGTAAGCTTGCTATGAGTTGTTGACACGTTGTCTTCCTGTATATAAAAGCTGTCAGAGCTGGCGACCATACATTCTAGTTAGCTTACATTCCTACAGTGCAGTTCTCTTCTGTGTTGGTTTGTTAACCTGTACAGTCTCTCATTTAATAAAATTTTCCACTGTAGTCTTAGGACATTTCAGACTTTGCAAGCCTAACATTGGTATGTGACTAAAAAAATAACATGAATGGTTGAAGTACATTGTAGCAATACTTTAATAGTTGTTTGCCAGGGTACACTGATCTCATTGGGCCAATTTAAGCAAAAGCAGGCACTCAAAGCAGATGAGTCTCATTAGTATAGAAGTGTCAGTATTTGTGCGATTACCTCCATTATGTTGTTTCTTTTCCGAATGTTGGGTATGGGCCTGCCCATATATTTCTGTTTACTAGTGTGATAATGGATGGGGAATCTAATAAAAGCCAGATGGTCTCTTTCAGCAGAGACAGCTCAATGATTCTGGTTTGATGATCAGACACCTACCGATGGCAGTATTACTTGGTTGCAGAATAAAAGATGGGTGGCTTATGGATTCCAAGATAACACTAATGCTGATGGCTGGTAAATGCTTGTTTATTTAGGGATGGAAGTGAAAATTGATATTTTTTGAAACACAAGTAACAGAAGGTTGCATAGTACTAAGGTATTCCTTTGTGGAATGAGAAGCCTTTGTGATCAGTGTGACAGCGGTCTCTTTTGGAAGATAGGGTGATGAATCTGCATATTTTGGTTGTATAGGGTGATGAATCTACATATTTTGGCTGTAGTTCATTTAGAAGGGAGACTTTTTTCATTTTTTTTTTACAGGTGGATGGAGTGGGAGGGAGGCATATAACCCAAGGGGCAGACTGGCCAGCTTTTGTGCTATTCAAAACAGTGGCTGTATGTTTCATTATGGTACATGTACATGTCAGGAAATGTGACTGGAGGGTCATTTGGGAAATATTTCCTTCTGGTGCTTGTGCATACATCAACATTTTATTCATGGGGTCGCTTGGGTGAATGCTTCATTTTGGTAGTTGCAGATACTAGGAAATGCTACTGATGGGTCGTTTGGAGAAATGTTTCATTTTGGTGATTGTGCGTATCTTAACATTTTCCTGATGAGGTCACTTGGGTGAATATGTCATTTTGGGGCATGTGTATAACATGTACTAATGAAGATGTTGCTTGGGGAAATAATTCATTTGTGTATCAGGGAAGTGCTTGTGAATATATGGTCAGACTGCTGAAGTGATCGGTGGGCAAAACAGTTTATTGTGTCATTTTGATGCTTATGCATACACAACACAAACAACTGATTCAGTGGTATACTGCATGGTGCCATGACCTGTTCTCTCAGCTGATCTGTTTGTTAGAATATTGTACTGCAAATGCAGTGTAAGAAGCATAGGTTATTTTTTCCTCAGGTTTCAGAGATGGTTATTATATATTTTTTGTTTATGTATCCAGCTTTCAAGTGTGTACTTCAATGAACTGGGAACAAATGAAATGTAACTGGAATGAATATTGTGATGAACAGGTACCAGTTTCACCTTTATTAGCCAAGTCTTTGCCTACTTCAATGAATGAAGTCTGCACTTTGGTTAAAAAACATTTATTATCTGTTAACAATATGCACATACTGTATTCAGGAAAACTGATTATAAATACGTCTGTAGAAATGTTGGAATGGTGAATAACAAACAGTGCTTATAAATATATCCACATGTTTTGCACGTATATTCTGATTCAGTCTTTCTTTCTACTGAATAATATCTGGGTGGTATGAGAGACTTAGTTAAATATATTTTATTGCTGATTTTTGCCATTCTGCCTTTTTTACTTCTCTGTCTTATTGTAACTAGATGGATCGTTAGGTGAGATAACATGAATTACTAATTTTTGGACTAATTCTTATATGGATGAACCAGATAAGTTTGACATTTCTGCTTGTATTATTGTATTTCTGCTTATACGCAGTAGTTGCCTGAGTGAGGTAAAGGTTATTACTTGCTGACTACTACCAGCATGCAGCCAAAATATATTCTGTGCATTTTCCCTGGCTTTGTCAGTCATGTTTGGAGTTTAGGTGGGAGGAAGGGCTCAGTAATATATGTGTTATACAATTTTTACTGAATTACTCAGGTCTTCTAACAGATGATAATGAGTCTGTGTTACATAACAGCTGCACAATGTAATATAATGAATGCCTACTCAACAGGTTATAACAGCAATTATCACCTGTGTCTGAGCATGCATAACTTTGCAGTAATGAAAGGCAGGTCATTATCACATTAGCAATAAGTGCAGTTACAATATAGCATTTAGTCATTATCACTTTTCAGGTAAAAATCTCAGCTGCTATCACTGTTATTCACACAAGTAGAGGTCATAATCACATTGATGAATACACAAGCCAGATTTGGGTTTTTTATCTACGTGCAGTCATTTCAAGCCACCATCACCCCCCCAACCATGTTCTTTCAGTCATTTTTACAATTTCTTTGATACGCAGTAATGTACCCATTATGGTTATATGCTTCATATTTTTGTGAAGTACAGCAATTGAACATCTTATCATATATTAATTTCCTGTATCATACAGGCACTATATAGTTTTCTGGTGTGTTGCTTTTCAAGTGTCTTTGTGCAGGTATATAACATCAGAATGCTCCATACTATTGTGTTTTTCAGGTGTAATTTCAAGTGGAAAGCAACACATCCCCCAATGAAAATGCCATCTGTTGAGGAGAAAGCAAGCAACATTTACCTGGTGGGTGAGGAAACAGACTTTGATGGTTCTAGCAGTGGTTCAGACATGGGTATGTACCTTGAGCCACCACATAATGCCAGCTAGAGTAAGGATGAAGATTATGACACAGATGTTGAGATTCCACTCGCATGTCTGCATGAGAAGACCATTGCATGTGATACATATGATGCCCCTGTGCCAGCCATTCCTGACTGACCACTATGACTTACCACAGCAGACCTAATCAATAATGATGAAACTGACCATGATAGTGAGCATCGTCTCCCACGACCCCGGGGCACGGCGAGGGCTGATGCCGCTGGTTGTCCGGGAGGCTCCGGGAGGGGGCGGGGACTTCCGGCCGGACCCGAATCCGGGGTCCCACCGGCGCGACCGAGCACGGTGGCGGAACGGCGGAGGTCCCAGCACTTACACTCCTAAGGAAGGGAGCCACACACAATGGTCACCCAGTGCAGTCTGATTTTGACACAGATGTTGAATTGCCTTTATCTGTGTTCAAGAAAGTGCATGGTTTCACTGACAGACCTATGAAGTCTTCCATATTGCATGACAGTGCAAGTGCTGAAAAGCATGTTGATGTTCCATTGAGTGTACATGAGGTTCACAGTAATCCAGAATATGTGGATTGGGATGGAGAAAATCCACTAGATCTGAGTAGAAGTAGCTTCTTGTCAAGCAAGGATATGGTTGTGCCTCAGCAGGGAACAGCCATTAGTACTTCACTAACAAGTTCATGCAGTACAGTTGCTACTGACATTGATGAGGGAGCACTATCATTGAACCCTACAGGACTTTCCATTTCCAAGTGTTCCAGGTGACCCAATAAAGTATGCCGAGCTTGCCCACCACATAAGATCACGTGGGAGAAACAGCTCACAGGAATACACATAGACGACTTTGTGGGGCCAGTAGGCCCAGTAAACAACTTGGCCTCAGCACAGAGATGGACTTCATGAATTTGATGTTCCCAGAGGAGCTGTACACCCTTATTGCCAATGAAACCAATCACTATGCTGCACAGTGGCAGGCCACAGCAGGCAAGGTTGATACGCAGTGGAGTCCTATTTGTCCAGGAGACATACATACATTTCTAGGTGTCAGAATATACATGTCTATTGTACATATTCCTGAATACAGGCAATACTGCAAAACACATCATGTATATGGTCGCTTCCCAATAGCTGAGTGCATGACCCAAGAGAGGTTTGAAAAAATTCAGCAGTATTTCCACTGCAACAACAACAGCCTGAGCCTACCACAGGGCTCTGTGGGTCATGACAAGCTACATCATGTACGGTCACTACTGGATGCAGTACTTGATGCATGCAGGACACAGTACAATTTGCATCATAAGATGGCTGTAGATGAAGCCATGGTCGGCTTCTGTGGATGCTTGACATTTAGACAGTTTATTCCTGGTAACTCAGAGAGGTATGGCACTAATATGTGGGGTTTGGCAGACTCTACCAATGGGTGCATACATGAATTCCAGGTATACGCTGGAAAAGCACAGCAGAATACAGAGGTCGAACTGGCATACTGAGTTGTGTTTGACTTAATTAGTGGACTGATTGGCAAGAAGCATCACATTTACTTTGATAACTTCTTTGCCTCTGTCCCACTGGCACAGCAATTGCTGCAAGATGGTCTATACTGCTGTGAAACCATGCACACCAACAGGTCAGGATGGCCTCTAACATTCAACAGACAGGCCATTAGAAAAGCACCTCAAGGGTACTACAAGCAGTTGCAGAGTGGACCACTGCTAGCTACTGAATGGAAGGATAGCAATCCAGTATTCCTCCTGTAAACTAACAGTAACCCAACCTTGTCAGTCTCCAGCACACACAGAAGAAAGTGTGATGGAACAAAGGCATCAGTGCCATGCCCACCAGTTGTAAACATGTACAACACTTACATGAATGGGGTGGACCAAGCAGATGAGCTCAGGACACAGTATCCCACTGTCAGAAAGGCCCACAAATGGTGGCTGTACTTGTTCTGCTTCTTATTGAATGTGGCCATAGTCAATACTTTCATTATATTTTGTGAAAGCAACAGCCACCAGCAACTGTCATGCTCTGGAAGTGCTATTCCAGCAACACAGTTAAAATTTCGAATGAACCTAAGCTTGCATCTCCTTGCCTGTTACAAGAAGAGGAAAAGATGCACCAAGAATACTATCCCAGAGGCTGTGAGCCAATTTGAGCATGGCTCACAATTTCTGGTGAAATGGCAAAAATCAAGATGCAAAAACTGTGCCAGCAAGGGTAAACATGCTGATGCCCAACTTGCAAGATCAAACTGTGTGTTGAATGCTTTGGTGAGTACCACGGCCATAAAGGTCTTGTGGGTTGCTGACAGCGGGAAAGGCACATTATACGATGCACAAAACAAATCAAGATGTGTATTCATATGGCACTCAGACATTGGAGACTCTTCAGCTGTGGTACTGAATATTGTGTCCATCACTGGGTGTCACACCTAAACACCATGAATCTTAGGATCATCCTGGATGGCAGTGGGGAACTTGGAGACTCTTCAGCTCAGTCCCACTGAGCTGCTTTCCTGGATATGCATGGTTTCAAGGGTGCCACTCTGATGCCTTTAGTCCCTCCCTAAAAGGCCACCTGCAAAAGGAAAGAGTCTTGGTACATCTTTTTCTTTTGTGATGTGCCCTTTCACTCTCAACCACTCGAGCATAGTAAATGTATGTAGGACAGGGCAGGAAATATTACATTACTTCCATCCATTGATCCCTTATGTCCATTGCTGAATGGACACATGTAAAGAGAAAAGGCAGAGGTAAGGCAGACTGCTGACATGGAAGGAGGTCATGAGACAGTAGGCATATCAGAAGTCTGAGTGGGTAGCCAGCACAGGTATCAGACACAGCATATGCCCTCAAGTGCCACTGAAGTTCCATGCCTGTCCTGGGTTCATTAGTGGAGTGGGGGTCCTTACCATGCTTTTTCTCTTTACATGTGCCCCATCTGTAGCCCCTTGTCAGTTTCCACTCATGCAGTATTTCGACTAAGGCAAGAATGTAGCTGTTCACAGTGATTTCTGCCTACTGCCAATCTGATGGTGTGTGCATCAGTGGGTGTTGTACCTAGACACCATGAATCTTAGGATCATCCTGGATGGCAGTGGGGAACATGGAGACTCTTCAACTCAGTCCCACTGGGCTGCTTTCCTGGATATGCATGGTTTCAAGGGTGCTACTCTGATGCCTTTAGTCCCTCCCCAAAAGGCCACCTGCAAAAAGAAAGAGTCTTGGTACATCTTTTTCTTTTGCGATGTGCCCTTTCAGTCTCCCTCCACTCTGGTACAGTAAATGTACGTAGGTCAGGGCAGGAAATATTACATTACTTCTGTCCAATGATCCCTTATGTCCATTGCTGAATGGACACATGTAAAGAAGAAAGGCAAAGGTAAGGCAGACTGCTGACACGTAAGGAGGTCATGAGACAGTAGTGATAGCAGTCTGAGTGGGTAGCCAGCACAGGTATCGGACATATCAGATGCCCTCGAGTGCCACTGAAGTCCCATGCCTGCCCTGGGCTCATTAGTGGAGTGGCAGCCCTTACCCTGCTTTTTCTCTTTACATGTGCCCTGTCTGTAGCCCCTGGTCAGTTTCCACTCATGCAGTATTTTAACTAAGGCAAGAGTGTATCTGTTCGCAGTGATTTCTGCCTATTGCCAAGCTGATGGTTTGTGCAGTACCCATTCAGAAGTATGTTGGCTACACCAAGAATGTGTATGTTTACAGTGATATGTGTCTAGTACTAATCTGATAGTGTGTGTGACTTGCTGGTTTTCAGGTTGTTAGGTATGTACCTATGTATCATCTTTGCAAATAACGAACCAAAAGAATAATGTCTATGTGGATAGCAGTGAAGATTCCAACAGGCAAACAAGGTAATGAACATTATATACATATACATCTGAGGAAGCGTACATCACGGTATGCGAAAGCGCTTATCCTGTCTCTTGCATTTGGAATAAATATTGTTGTTTTGGAACATTGATCAGTGGCTTTTTTGACTAACAATTGGACTTTTCGTGGTGAGGCTACCAGTGTTTTTCCGCCATATACATGTCATAGTAATGCAATAAATTCCTCAAACATCATCAGTAACCAACTTGCATTTCT
The DNA here is from genome assembly GCF_019279795.1 of Protopterus annectens. Lineage (NCBI taxonomy): Eukaryota > Metazoa > Chordata > Ceratodontiformes > Protopteridae > Protopterus > Protopterus annectens. The sequence goes on along the minus strand of NC_056725.1, from coordinate 1,262,702,027 downwards.
TCCCTGTGCAGGTACTTCTACCTTGTGACAATGACATGGCTTCAGGAGAAGGGGAACGACAAGTGCGAGTGTGGGTGTCTGGCCATTCCTACATTCACATGGCTTCAAGACATGCCTCCAAAAATAATGAATACTACAACTTGAGCTTCCCCACACCTAGCGTGAAGGTACAGTGGATTGCAAGAAGAGGTGTACATTGGGGTGGACTCCTGCAGTTGTTGGAAGAGAAGTGCTTCATCAACCCTGAGCCTGACATTTTTGTCTAGCACATTGGAGGGAACTATGTTATCACTCATCCACTTGGACAGCTGAGGTTGCAAATCAAGGAGATTTTTAAACGCATGCAGTCGTGGTGTCCACATTGTCATTTTGTGTGGTCTGAGATAATTCCTCACCAGAACTGGAGACATGCAAACAGCCAACAGGCAGTGCACATGGCCAGATGGTTGCAGAATGGGTTCATGCATGGCTTGATGCTCAGGGTCGGTGGATCTACAATTAGCCACAACAGATTCACTGCAGAAGATGACCACTTTTTCAGAAATGACGGAGTTCACCTAAATGAAGATAGCATTGAATGATTCTTGACTGATCTGCACAATGGCATGATGGCAGCAATGCATGACATACTGGTAGCATGCACCTAGTGACAACAGATGGAAAACAACCATGACCAAGCAGGAGCAGTATGGTAAGTGAAAGTCTATTACACTTCATGAAAACCCTCTTCACTACTTAGAACACAGTAAAAATAATTGTAATTGTACCTCTGCTAGGGAACATGTCAATATGCTAAGTCATACCTCATTTGAAGACAGTGTTAGTCCTCACAACATGGTAAAAGAACTGTGCCCATGGGCTGTACACATGTACAGATATCACAGTTTGTTTAGGACTTCAGTTATGACAGTTATGACATTTTGTCATATTTTGGTAAATAACGTTGCTAGGGAAGTTGTCAATGTGTTAAGCAATACTGCATTTTGAAGGCAGTTCCAGTACGTACAACAAGGTGATGGAAATTATGATTTTTTTCATATTTTGGTAAATAACTTTGTGAGGAAGCATGTAATTGTGCCAAGTGATACCTCCTTCTGAAGACAGTGTTAGCCCTTTCAACATGATACAAGAACTGTCTCTGTATGCTGTACACATGTACAGACATCACAGTTCATTTAGGACTTACGTTATGGAAATTATGAATTTTTTTTTCTTTTTTTGGTAAATAACTTTTCTAGAGAGCATGTAATTGTACCAAGTGATACCTCATTTTGAAAATAGTGTTAGTCCTTACAATATGATAAAATAGCTGTGTCTGTATACTGTACACATGTACATCTATCACAGTTTGTTTAGGACTAAGGTTATGAAAATTATTATGTTTTTTTTTCATATTTTGGTAAATAACTTTGCAAAGGAGTATGTCAATGTGCTAAGTAATACCTCATTTTGAAGACAGTAGTGATAGCTACAACATAGTAAAAGAACTGTGTCTGTATGCTGTACACATGCACAGATATCAAAATATGTTTAGGACTTAGGTTATGGAAATTATGATTTTTTTTTCATATTTTGGTAAATAACGTTGCAAGGGAGCATGTCAATGTCCCAAGTAATACCCCATTCTGAAGATAGTATTACTCTTTACAACAAGGTAAAAGAACTGTGACTATATGCTGTACACATGCACATATATCACAGTTTGTTTAGTCTTGTAGGATTATGAAAATTATACATTTGCAATATTTCTCATTATTATGCCCATATCTTTGCAAGGGAGCATGGTGACAACACAAATGATGCATCATTTTGAAGCTGACATTGAGTCACACAACTTGTATACTGACATGTAGTCTCTGCCTGTTACAGATGAGATATTAGATATTGTGCTTTGTTTATTTATCAATTATGAGAAATAGAATATTAATCATATTTCTGTGAATATCTCCATAAAGGAGCATCACACAGTAATGCTTAAGCTATTATTTTAAAGCCGACATTCATACAAACAAATTAAATAAAAATTCTATGGGTCTACAAGGTTCATTCACCAAGAGATTGTGAGTTGTGCACTGCATTTGCATGGAGCTTGGCATTGTGCACCATCCAAAAAGGTAAAAAATATGCACAATATCAGCATTCCTTGGCAAATATTTAATAATGACTTACATACACAATATCAACATTTACACTGTTGGAAAGGTCAGTGTCTGCTAAACAACTTTCACATTTACATGTTTAGCCTAGCTCTTATGGTTAAAGAGTTATGAACATTTGTTTTCTGTAGGTATTACAAATGAATTATCTGAAAAAGAGCTCGGTTTGCACTGTTGTTCCTATGGTGGATGTAAGTAGGCAGCATTTTCTGAGCTGCTCCGGAGTGAATCAGTTAAACTGGTCAAAAAATTGAATCACACACCATACACATGACAGAAATACCCCCATATAAAGTCCTTCACATTTTGTCCACTGCATTTGCATGGAGTTTGGCATTGAGCACCAACTCTGAGTAACAGGGAATGGCTCATCATGTTCTATGGCATAGTGTGGCTGCCTCTGTACAATGCTGCTTAAACCTGCTGCAATAAAGGAACACACAGTTAAAGCAAAATAAAGGCAGTACTTAGAAATGTTTACTCTAACATTTATTTAGACTGATGAATGTATAAAAATGTAAATCCATATGTGTACTGCTTCTCATCATCAACCCCTTTTTCCAATTTTCGACATGAGGTCGGGGTATCATGGTAATTGTCACCATCTCTCTCGATTCAGTGCCACACTTCTGCCTTCTTTGACACTTATGCCTGACTGTCACAGATCTTCTCTCACGCAATCCATCTACCTCTTTGCTGGACATCCTCATTTCCTCTTACCTTTTTTCTGTCTGTCCCAAAGCGTTTTAACCAGATTGTCTTCTTCTTTTTCTGCAGGTGTCCAAACCACCATAATCTGTTCACTTTGACCTTTTCTACAATTGAAGTTACTTTGGCTTCTGCTCTTATGTTCTCATTTCTTGATCTGTTGCACAGTGTGTATCCTACCACCCTTCTCAGGAACTAAATTTCCTTGTATATCCTACCACCCTTCTCAGGAACTAAATTTCCATCTCCTCTAGCTTCCTCATCTGCTCTGCCTTTACTGCCCAGGTTTCTGTACCATATGGTAGTACTGGTCAAATCACTGTCTTGTACAACTTACCTTTCAGCTCCTTTAGTAGCATTCTTTTGTCATAGACTACGCATGAAATTCTATGCCAGAAGGTTGCAGCTCCTCTGATTCTAGCTTTGACCTCTTCTTTCAGACTTCTCCTCTTCTCAAACACACTTCCCAGAAACTTGAAGCTGTTAACCTGTTCCACTATCTTCCCTTCTATCTCAGTTCTCAGCTTCTTCTGATTTCCTCAATTTTCTTCCATTACTAGTCTTATCTGTACATAGTTTCACCCCATGTGCCTTCAATTTTGCATTCCATTCCCCTATCCATTGTTGAAGTTGTTGCTCAGAGTCTGCCTGTAATGCCTGATCATCTGCAAACAGCAACTTTGTTGATCTGTTACCTGTGATCTGTTTGCTAATATAGTCCATCACCAGTATGAACAGCAGTGGTCTCAGAGCTAAACCCTGGTGCACACCCACTCTCACTGGGAAGCCCTCTGTGACACTGAATCAGTATGTGTAGTGCTGACACAAGTCATTGCCTCTCACAATTGCAGAAATTATCAGATTTCCTCATGTAATGCCATCCTGACAACATGTGCAAAAAAATTAGATTGAGGTGGATTTTAACCCTGTGTCGTTTGTACTCAAAATATGATCTCACTGTTCTAACACCTGCTGACACATTGAAAGCTATGCAGCAGGTGTATTTCTTATATTCAGTACTGTCCAAAGTGCTGATGGCTATGCCTCAGCACTTAGTGTGTTAGCTCAAAAGAAGATGAACCAATAGAAATATTACTATTTTCCCATTTAAGTAGAGACCAGCATTTGCTCATTGCTTAACTCTATCCAAATGGGCATGGCAAACAGCAACAGTCCTTAATGTTATAAAAGTTATGACCTAACATTTCCAATATAACCTACAATATGAACACCATAGTATCTGTCAGCTAGTTATAACCATATCATATAGTCATAAGTACTTTAGTTCAAGTTGCATTCAAAAATTATGAATCTCACATGTGCAAACACTTTGCCATTGATGGCACAAGCCAGTTGTTCTGTGATGCAATATGTAAAGAGCTGATAGGTATGCATTGCTATGTTTATTACCGAGTTAGTCTTCATCCCATTAACATCCATATAAAAACACAACTAAAGGTAAAAGACTTGTTAGTGACTGAACACATATTTACTTAGACACGTGTGCCCTGCACCCATGCACTTGAAAATGGATATGTCAGTAATAGTTCCCAAATGTCAACTACACTACAAAATAATTATCACAACTGCATTGTTACATCATGTAAAGCTTTATACCAACAAGCGATATTGAGATGGTCTTGTACATGTCTTAATGTGGATACCAATTCATCACAAATATGAGTACAGTCACAGCTGCATCGATGCTGATCACAAAATATATGTGTGTGTGACTGTAAGTGTGAAATGTACAAAACATATTGAGAAAAAGGTGCATATGTCTCAGTTCTGCATCATGCATTCCTAGTTTGAAAAGCTGTTTTTTGAAGTATATCTGCAAGCTGGAACCAAAACACAAAATCCAAAGTCAACACTTTGCACAACAGTCTCATAACAGGATATGTTACCTACATCACATTATGATGATGCCATCATCTATTAAAACAAGTATGACAAGGAAAAGACATACTTTGGGGATGGAGCAGATATTAACTATTGTGTTCTGCAGATGGAAACAAAATAGTTGAGTGGGGGGCTAACTTACCACAATAGCCACATTGTGTGTGTGTTTCTATATGCATGTGTAAGTGTGTGCATAATCAGAAGTGCATGAGTCTTAATCCTACTGTCAGCAATCAAGTGTCATGGGGAAAAACATTTCACACTTTTACATACCTGCACAGCTATTTCATACAGGCTTCTAAAATTTTCTCCAAGACATACATTGATGATGTCATCCACTATAAAGTGCCCAGCAACAGTTCAAAAGTCATACTTGAGCCATGGTGTTTGAGTTAAGTAGTGTGTTCTCTGGCTTTTGTAACTAGTTAGGTAGTGCTTCTAATCTCACTGCAGTCAACGTGTGTGTGTGTGTGTGTGTGTGTGTGTGTGTGTGTGTGTGTGTGTGTGTGTGTGTGTGTGTGTGTGTGTGTGTGTGTGTGTGTGTGCATAATTAGAAGAGCATGAGTCTGTCTCCTTCTGTCAGCAATCCAATTTCATGGAGAACAAAAATTTTCACAGTCGTACATTCCTGCACAGCTAGTTAAAACAGGCCTCCCAACATCTTCTTCCAAACATGCAGTGATGATGATATCCACTATAAAGTATCCAGCAACAGTTTAAGTCATACTTGAGCTGTGGTGCTTGCATTAAGTACTGTGTTCTCTAGCTTGTATAACTAGTTATGAAAACATTTTAAAATCACTGCAGTCAACTGATGTGTGTGCATGTAGTCAGAAGAGCATGGGTTTGTATCCTATTGGCAGCAATCCAGTCCCATGGAGAACAAAAATGTTCACAGTCATATATACCTACACAACCATTTCATACAGGCCTCACACCTTCTCCCAAAAATACAATGATGATGTCATCCACTATAAAGTGTCTAGTAACAATTCAGAAATCATACTTGTGCCATGGCTCTTACATAAGTACTGTGTTCTTTAGCTTCTGTAAATAATTAGGTAGGGATTCTAATTTCATAGCAGTCAGCTTGTATGTGTGCATCATCAGAAGAGCATGAGTCTGTATCCTACTGTCAGCAATCAAGTCTCATGGCGAACAATACTTTTTTACAGTCATATATGCCTACACAGCCATTTCATACAAGCCTCCTAAAATCTTCTCCCAAACATACAATTCTGATATCAGCTATGCAGTGTTGTCTGACAGTGTAAAAGCCAGCCTTGTGCTGTGGCATTTACATTAAATACTGTCTTCTGTAGTTAGTTATGTAGGAGTTCTAGTCTCACTGCATTCATTGTGTGTTTATGTTTGTGTTCAGTTAGTTCACATTCTGGTGACCATTTTAGAACAGCATGTAAGACCCTCCTACTCCAATCTTCTTCTCACCAGACACTGCTGATGTCATCAGCTATAAAGTGTTGTCTGACACTATGAAAATCAGACTTGTGCTGCTGTACCATTTTAGAACAGGATGTGAGACACTCCTACTACCATCTTCTTCTCAGCAGACATTGCTGATGTTTTCAGCTATAAAATATTGTGCTGTAGTGCTTGCATTAAGTACTGTGTTCTGTAGATAGGTATAAGTTCTAATCTCACTACAGTCAACTGGTGTGTGTGTGTGTGTGTGTGTGTGTGTGTGTGTGTGTGTGTGTGTGTGTGTGTGTGTGCGTGTATGTGTGTGTGTTCATTCAACAATCAGTCTGATGACAATTCTAGAACAGCATGTGAGTACACAGCTATGTCAGACACTCCTCCAAATGTCTTCTTGTTAACATATACTGATAAGGTCATCATCTATAAAGTGCATTCTGACACTACGTAAGTATACCTTTTGCTGTGGCACTAACATTAAGTACTGTGCTCTTCCACTTCTGTAACTAGATATTTAGGGGTTCTAATCTGACAGCAGTCATTCTGAGTGTGTGTTTATTCAAAAAATAATTTTGAGACAATTTTACACTGAGATGTGACTCCACATCTATATCAAACACTCCTACCAATGTCTTCTTCTCATTATACAATGATGCTATCTATGACAATAGGAGGCACTGCCAGCTGTGCCAGGAGAAGTAGAGCAGTTGATGCGTAGCATATGCCAGCACAGCTAGCTGGAATTTAGTAAACAATTAAATGTTAATTGAATATGAAAATGATTTGTAGAGATGCTTGAGTTGAAAATGTATTTGTAAAGTTGCTTGTGTCAAAAATGTATCAACAGTGTGCCCTGCTAGAAAGAAAATAAATGTGCATGCATTATTGTAACTGTTTAAATGTATATATTGTAACAGGGAACACTGGAAGAGAAGAGGTTAATCCCAATCACCTGACTTTGAGAAATACTGGGCCTAGGCCATAAAGATGTTATCTCACAGTTTTCAATGCAGCCAGAGACAAAACGTCTGTACTAGAAAGCTTCCTGCATTGTCATTGGGGTGAACTAATTGCTACTCTGAAAGGGTGGAGGTTTGAAAATGTTTATGACTTCCAGGAGCTGCAGCAGATCTGAGCAAAGCTCTGTCTGTGTGTATGATAACATATAGGTGTTAAAATCCTGGCAGTTTCTAGTGTTGGTGATAGTGTGGGAAACAGAGTCAGATGACAAGATGTGATGTCATCCTGTAAGCTATTTCAGAAATAATATTTAGATATTATATTGAGAAGTCTCTCAGTCAGACTGGGCACTCTGTTTTGGTAACCTGACATAGAAGAATCCCTCACTTACGTCATCTTGCCTTGCTCTAGTAAGTGAACCAGGGAATAGTAACTGTTTAGACTAGTCAGGAAAATATAGTCAGAAAAGTTAAGTATTGTTTTTCTGTACATGTGTGAGTCTATTTATCTGTGTTATTTTAATATTTCCTGTGGTTCAAACTCTGGTGTTTACTGTAAATAGATACTTAGTATTTTCATGTTCTTTTTTATTTATTATTTAATATATTTAGACTTTTCATTGTGGCTGACCCTTTTAGAAAATATTTAAGCTTTGAGAGTATTTACATATATTTATTTGGTGACAGCTTTCAACACTCCTAAAAGCCTTACTGCTTAGTCAACATTACCTTTTATATTAATATTAACTTCCCTCACTATAATTGAATATCATTTTAAGAGCCTTATAGTAGCAGACTGGTGATAGTGAATTTACCTTACAGTCTGGGCAAAGTTGGTAGACTGGGCAATCTGTGCCAGCCTTTCCCAGGTGTGTGTGTGTGTGTGTGTGTGTGTGTGTGTGTGTGTGTGTGTGTGTGTGTGTGTGTGTGTGTGTGTGTGTGTGAAAAATTAAATCTCAAGAAATGTATGTGTCAGCTACTTGGAGCAGGGACACAAGACACTAGTTTCACAGAGCGGGTGCTGGAGAACTTGGATTGGAACCCCAGTGAAGGACTCAGGTCTAAAGCTGTGCTAGTGGGGATTTTTAATGGGGGTCTGGAGAGTGAACAAGAGTAACCAGCACTTGGATTGAGTGTGTTCCTTGTGTGCTCTTAAGGGAAATTGTGTGTGATGCAGAGATGTCTGCATCTGGTAATACTGAGTATCTATTTGTATTCAAAGTGAACATCCCTCTCCAGTGTCAGTGGTTAGGATTCAGGCTCCTTGATTACTGTCCCAGAGTGAGGACATCACACTATCATCCACTATAAAGTATGCTATGACAGTGCTAACGTCAGACATATGTGGTGGTGCTAGTTTTAAACTTTATGGTATCCAGCTTCTTTACCTACACAGGTTTAATGTTCAAATCAGACCCAATCAGCTGAAGTGTGTGTGGTTGATGGTACATTACAGTCATTGTGTGATCTTTTGAATCTCTTTTCATTTAACTACCACTTATGAAAGCCTTTAACATAGCCCCATGAATCCAAAACCCCCTTTTTCCTTCTGGCCACATAACATCCTTCCTGCAGAGGACTGGAAGATGTCCTAATCTGAAAAATGCAAACACACATCATGAAGCAGAGTCCTTTCATGAGCCTCTGCAAGCCATCTGCAGACTATTGGATGTGTGATTGCTAATTCTAATATGGGATGGTGCACATGTTGCATATGGACAGAGGCAGTATATAATACAATCAAACAAATACTCACATATGCACATAGCCTTACTATTTTCCATTGTAATGATATAACATTTTTGGTTTAAATGGTATAATAATGGCTGGGATTTTATGTGATGTTGGCTGTTAGCCTACTAATGTTCTATGACCCTATGAAAATTCACATGGCAATGTCACTGTCATCCAAATGTGCTATGCTAAGGTGTGGATGTGCAGTTGGTCTACAAGAGGGTATTACAAACTGTGATGTGAGGTAATGTATTGATGGTTGCTGCTGCCATTTGATGTCATATTCCTTCCATAACAGCTGAAATAATATGCCTCATGAGAACTGTTGATGTGGGATGACACCATGTATATTGTTGGCTTAGTAAGGCATGTGTTTTTGTAGTGAGCATATCTACATTGTATGCAGTTCTTATTCAACCATCACAGTAACACTTGCAGTATGGCACATGTGTGCAGACATATACCTACCATCATTAAATGTTCTGTGGCATACATCAATATAACATCATACTGATTACATGGGCACATAAGTCTTGTTTCATCCACATATTGTAATGCTATTATATACACAAACATATCACAAGTTTTGATTCAATTGCCACCTTGTGGAATTCATTGTATGTGCAATTGTGTTGTCATTCCCAAGGATTATTGAGGTGCTCCCCAGCAGTATTGTGTGACTATCAGCATTTCTGTCAGTAACTGCTCTGCATGAGCTACATCCACCTCTTTTGTAATGTGTTCATATGTGGTAGCAGGGTGCTCACACAAAGCTTTACAATGAAGAACATATAGGCATATGTTGTGCAGTTGATTAAATTACATGACGTTACTAGAGTTGTATGACTGTGTGAACAGTTACACTGTGTGGTATGTGATGCATACCCAAGGTTGTATTTGGAAGTGTTGTCACAAATCATTTTTTAAGTAAGTATGAAATGTTAAGGGGAATACACAATTAAGCAAGCGGCTGTCTGTGGATGCCACCAGCCATACTCAATCAGAGAATATACACAATCGGCTAGCTGACATTTTGGATAAAACATCACCCCCAGCCTTGTCCCCACTAGCCATCAGCCAAAGTATACATGAAAATTACTCAGCTTATTTTCTCAGAAGAGCAGCTCATCCATGTGCTCTCTAAGGCTAAAAACAGAATAAATAGGCCCTGACAACATCCCGGGTTGCCTTATCAATAACGTAAAACCTGTTCTAGCATATCCCTACTTAAACACAGCCTCCAGACAGCAGACAGCTTATGTTCTGTTAGAATGGTGTAGAGCAACAGTCATCTGTCTGAACTAGGGGGGACAATCAGCTGATCCAGGGAATTATAGACCCATAATCCTGACTATCCTCTTCTGTGAGGCAGACCAAAGAATCATCATGGACCTCATCAAAAAAGACACAAGTAATCTGACAACTGTGTACCAAACCCATTTTTCATTCATTAAGGCTACATCATGCCTGTTAAATCTGGTTAACTTCTTCAAGGGGGTCACCAAAGGCATGCATGAGGAAATGACTGTTACTCCTCATAACTTGACCTGGCCAAGGCATTTAACAAAAATGCACACTCAGGTATTACTTAGAAACTGTCTGAAGTGGGTATAAACATCTACATCACAAAGTGGGAAAACAAATGGATCATACACACGATACATACTGTCAAAGTGTGTGAATTCACCTCTAGCAAGAGTCCACTAATGTTCTTTGACCAGGACCATACCTCATGTTTCTGTACTAGGCCCTTTCTTGTTCAGTATTTAATTCTCAGAAGTAAAAACAAGCATAGACAGCCTTTGTCTAACCAGCTTTGTGGACAACTGCAAATTGTGAACAATAACTGAATCGAAGAACACTATTGATATACTGCAGAAAGTATTAACACACACAAATGATTGTTGCCACTGCCATGGAGACACACTAGATGAACAAAAATCATAATTATTCCCTTTTTTGTAAAGCAAATACAAAAGCTAATTACAATATAGACAGCACACCCCTATGAGTAGACCAAGGGGCATGTGACCTGGGTACTCAGGTAGATACTAAGGGTAGTGGTGACAGTGGTGGCAAATCCATGTAAGTAGCACAACTCGTAAGTATGGGCAGGCCATCCACATCAAAGGACATTATAATGCCATTGTTCACAGTCCTCATCACTCCAATAATTGAGTATAATGCACCCTTTTGCATGTACCTCACCACAAATCTGCAACAGCTGGAGCAACCCCAGTGTTATTGCATGAAGAAGATTCATGGTATAAACAACAAGTCCTTTATGGAGAGACTGAAAGTCCTATCATTGTATTATATCTTCCACAAACTACTAAGGGTCAGTCTGTCTCTTGCCTACAGGGCAGTCCCTAATTTGGCTATGATGGAAATGTTACACTTTGTTAACGCAAACTGCACGAGGGTCAGTTGATCCAAGGATGTTAACTGAGCCTCTGACATAATAAATCATGTTGCAGAGATAGATACATATCTCAGATATTAACCCTTCTTTGGAATAAGCTTCCCAGTTGTAAAACAAAAGTATTGCCTGACCTTTTTCAAATGCAACCTAGATCAATGGATGGCTAATCATGATTGCACACCTGTTGTTGCCGCCATGACCCTTATGGATAGAGGCAGTTGGTATTACAAAACATAGCATAGGCTCATACCTATGTGAACATTATTTACATAGCTTTTTAAAATTGTGAAACCCATGTTACACATGGCTAGGCTGTTATAGGATCTTGGGACTTTATCCTAGCACTCTTCTATGCACCTATAAACCTATGATGTACAATTGTATCCTAGGTACAGCCATAGTGTGACTGTACAGCATCATGGATGAACCAGTACATCACATCAGTAGGGTCTATATTAGATAAATGAAAGTTTATCTACTCGAACGCTCACATGAGCGAAAATCGTGGAACACGAAACCACAATTGTGAGATTGTGGTACAGTGAAGATGGGAATATTTGCCCTTTCCTCACAGGTTTATATTAGAAGACCGAAAGATTACTTCAGCGAATGCTCACAAGAGAGAAAACGCTGGTAATCAAACTGCTGATTGTGGGGGGCTGTGCCCGCCACACCCCCTGCTAACTATATATTCCAACTCCGAGATCACACTACAGTGAGGAAAGGGCAAAAATCCCACTACTCACTGTACCACAACCCCACAAACACCCTTTCGTTTATCAGCATTTTCGCTCATGTGAGCGTTCGCTGAAGTAAACTTTCAGGTTTATAATATAGACCCTTTCCTCTGAGTTAGAATATATATTTAGCAGGGGGTGTGGGGGGATAAGCCGACCACAATTGCGGTTTCAAGTTCCGTGATTTTTGCTCATGTGGGTGTTCGGTTAGATAAACTTTTATTTATCTAATATAGGTCCACATCAGTATTACCACTTGATAGTTTGCTTGAACAGTTATGCATGCATGTCAAAATTTCATGGTATTTATATTGGACCAAACTTTTAATTTTCAAATGGATTCCTGCCCTGAGCAGGCAGTAAATAATGTAGCAGATGATGATATTTTTACATTCCTTAAAAGCATAATTTTTTATTTTGAAAAAAGAATCTACCTACCGCATGTGTTTGGAATATGGGAGGAAACCAGAACACCTGGAAGAAGCCTACATGACCGCAGGGAGGACATGGGGTGCCTTCTGTGCAGAGTCTGCATGTCCTCTCTGCAGTTTTGTGGGTTTCCTTTGGGTGATCTGATTTCCTCTCATATTCCAAAGATATGTAGTAGGTGGACTGGGCACTCTAAATTGGCCGTAAGTGAGAGTGTGTGCGTGAGTGAGTGGTGCAAATGAACTACCATGGCAGGGCTAGCCACCCAAAGTGACACCCTGCCCCCATGTGTAAAATGGGAAAAAGGGTTGAGGATGGATGGATGGAAGCTTAAAAGTCTACAAATTGAAATTAGTTATTTGAAAGAGTGTTTAAATTCCAATATTCATACATATTGTGCCTCAAGGCTTGTGAATGTTTAAATTTCCATTTGGTCTGTTATATAATGATGATATGCTAGATGACTTTGTTAAGCTTTCTGACAAACGTGGTTTAGAATTTATCCAGAAAATCATGCAGTACAATGAGATGTATTTAATAACTTTAGGTCAGGATTACAGAAGTTGCATCAGCAGATTTTAAATTACCTGCTTTTTCATGAATACAAGGGTTTGAGAGAATTTTAGCTAAGGTTAACAAGAGGTGTAACAATCTTTTTATGAAGAAAAAACGTAAATTAGAATGAGATATTAAACAATACAGAAATAAATAAGCTTATACTATACTACATTTGAATTCCACTAAGTAGTAAAAAAGTGTTTCTTTCTGGTGTAGATGTACATACTACAAGTGAAATGTTTAGGTCAGATAGTGAGAGACAAGCCAGTAGTACGCTGGATTTCGATACTTTTTCTAATGAGGTGCAAGGTTTTCAGTTTCCAAGACACTCAGAGAGACTGGCAAGTCAGACAAAACAGGGTTTGGACTTGGGTTCGAATTATGATCATCCTTCCACCCCACCCCTGAAGAGTTATCAGAAACGGGGAGGGGAAAGAAGAGAAGATTATTAATGATGATAGAGTGATTGTTAATACCTATGGGGGATTTAATATATACAACTCCACTACTAACCCCTTTACCAAAGAACACTTTTCCCTTTTCCTGAAAGGTTTCAAGTTTGTTCCTACTAGATATGTGGATGTGGCAGATTCACTTGTTGAGCTCAAACTCTTTACGAAAAAATAAAATTTTAACAATAAAATAACTAAGGGAACATCTAAGAAAGTCTTTAAGAAACGCAGTACATTCAATCCTCCTCTTCATCCCTTTAATAAATATTTTTGAGAAAGCAGTTATGGAAGATATGTATAAAATGTATTCTGGTAGTAAACATAAATATTACAATCTTACTAAGGAAGAGAAAATACATTTCAGAATAGCTGAGGGCTGATAAAAACATATGTATTCTGAAACCTGATAAAGGTGGTGGATAGTGATTTTTGATGAACAAGATTATTCAAATTTAATGCTGGACATACTGCATTGAGCTGATACTTATACACCTGTATCTAAAGACCAGATTAACATTGTTTACTGTAAAGTCTTTGTCTTGAACCAGCAGATCGACTTGGACACATACAATTTTCTTTTAAACACTAAACCAATTATTCCTTCAATGTTTTGAATATGAAAAATGCATAAACATGTAGGAAAACAACTGTTCAGGCCAATAATATCACAGTGTTCAAAGACACATTATTTTGCTGTTTTGGTTGATAAGTGGGTGAAGCACATAGTACATAGGTTCATAGGTAGGTTCATAGGTAGGTACTAGGCTATCAGCCCAAGGGCCTAAGCAAGCCTAGCCAACAAGGTTCCCTGGTGTACGCCACCCAAGAAAGTTATTTTCCTGTGCCACTGTCGAGCAGAGCAACAGAAGTGATCCCCGGGGTGTATTTCCTATTTCCCATCCACTCATCAAGATTTTTCTTGAAGAGTGCTAATGAGGAACTTTGCTTGACATACATGGGTAGCTTGTTCCAGAGTATGGGAAATCTCTGCGACAGGAATCTATCCTTCCACCATGTCCTGTTTATTGTGATGACAAGGTTTAGGTCCATAGAGTATGTAGCTCGGAGGGATTGGGATTTCTTTAGGTGTAGCATGTCCAACAGCTCTGGGTTTGACATAGCTTTATATGTTAGGCAGAGATCACCTCAGAGTAGGTGATATGCTACAGAGTAAAGCTGGAGTTTTTTTGAGATGGTCAGTGTAGGGCATCTGTTTGAGGCCAGTAATCCTCTTTGTGAGGTACTTCTGTGGCCTCTCCAGCTGCTGCAGATGTCTTGTCAGGTACATTCCAAAAGGGGCATTGTACTCTATAATGGGTCTAATGAGTGTTGAGTAGAGGGGAACAATTACCTCTTTTGTCTTGAGCTGACACCACATCTCATTAAGGATTCACAGGATTTTTGGGTCATCTGAAGAACAATTTATGGAAGAAAGATATATTTTTAACTATAGATGTTACAGACCTCTTCTCTGTCATCCCCAAAAATGAAGGATTAGATTTTTTTTCAGGAAACTTTAGATAGTTGTTCATCCCTAACTCATGAGAATGTAGCTTTGGTAGTAGAATTAATGTCTTTCATCTTAGAAAACAATTACATCTTATTTGAAGGAGAGTTTTTCCAACAGACTAGGGGTGTGGCAATGGGAGCAGCCTGCATCCCTGGCTTTGCAAACTTAGTTTTGTTGGGATTGGGACATTAACATGTGTTTAATAGTAGGTTCTCGAGGAACCTTTACCTGTATTTAAGGTTTCTTGATGACATCTTTATTTTGGGGGATGGTACAGAGGGACAGAGTATTCTTTGGGAGTTATTTAAGAAAAACAACTGACTTTTTAAGGTTTACTTAGAGTTCAGGAAGAATTAACTATCTAAATACTCTTATATTCCATACGTCCATAGGATTTAAGTCTAACATATACAGAAAAAGACATTTTACATTTCTTATCTGCATTTTTCTAGTTTATTTATTTATTTTACATTTGTTTACCAGGAAAGTCCGACTTGGATAAGACCCATTTTCAGCAGAGGCCCAGGGAGAAAATCTCCACATACAGAGATTATACAAAAATTATACAAAAGAATTATACAAAACTTATACAAGAAATTACAGAAAAAAATATGCAAGACTTACAGTACACCAGAAATTACACTATATGCTATTATAGCTGACATTTGTATTATGCAATCATCTGATATAATTCCTTACTGTAGTATAGACATTGTAGTTTCCCAAAGTAAACTGAGGAAGGTTTTGTAGGGGGAAAATTGGTAGAAAAAGATGAAGTTAGAGATTATGTAGACATGAGAGAGAGCATAGATTATGAAGTGGTCAGTGAGGAAAAAAGTATGACCAAAGGCTATTAAAACTATTTAGCCTGGAGTAGTACAGGAACAAAGCCAGGTATCATTAAGATTATTCTTAAGAATCTTTTTGAATTGGTTGGTATTTGTGTTGGTTCTGATGCTGTGAGGTAGCAAATTCCCACTCCCACCCCTCAGTAAGGAAACCTCCATAAAAACTTCTCCAAAGCCAACTTCATGCTACTCAAGTCAGAAGTTACAAACTTCATGACACCCATGCAGATGGGAACTGAAAGTTCAACTGCTGAGTCCTACACTAAGGCACTGTACGAGCACATCCACTCATGCATGAATCATGCCATCCCAAATAGAACCAAGATGCTCTCCTCCAAAAAAAAGGAAGCCAATCTGGTGGTCCCCTGCCATAAACAAACTTTACAACAAAATATAAAAACTGTTGCAGAAAAGAAGAAAATCTCAGGATGCAAAATACTCCCTTACCAGCCTCAGTAAGAAGCTGAGATCCCTCATAAAATCCTCCAAAACTAGTTACGAAAATAAAATTGCCAAAGATTCCAAAGACAGCCACAAGGCATTCTATAACTATGTGAAGAATCTAAATGGCAATGCTCAGATCTGCTCTGAGCTACAACAGAATGGCATTAAATATACTAATCCCAAGGATATTGCCAATATCCTGGCAGATCGATTCAGTGCCAACTTCACCCCCCTCTCACCCCCTAAATGGCCCATATGCTTCACTGAGATTGTGCGAACTCTGGAATTTGCTAGAAAGTTCTGCAGTTTATCAGTGAGTGCTGCAGGGGCTGCAGTTGCTGTCATGTGCTTGGGACTGTTTCTTTTAATTAAGTGCTACATACTATCAACATGAGCTTTGTCACTGTGCTTTCTAGAGCTGTTCTCATTTGTAAACACATTTGTGTACTTTTCTGTGAACTTGTATATCTGATAAATCTCAATGGCCTTATTCAAAGTTAAATCACTGTCATTAAACAAAATATTTCTCACAGCATTATCTTTAATACCACACACATGTCTGTCCTTTATCAACTCATCCCTTAAATCACCAGCTCTGCACATTTTAGCATTATTTCTCAGGTCATTCATATATGCTGCAAAAGTTTCACTAGGCGTTTGATCCCTTGGTAAAATAAATGTCTTTCCATTGTAACATTGGTCTGGGGGTTACAAATTTCTCTAAATTTATGTTTTAAGCACTCAGGGTCCTTCCTTGACTCAGCCAGTACAACAAAATTATGGTTTTCCCCCCTCTCCAGTATAGATAGCAGGTGCATATACAAATTAACATTCTCTTTCCATGGCTTCTGACGCAACTAAATTAAGAAGAATGAATGCCTTTGTACGGTCATCTTTATCAGAAAATGCACCCTGTATGAAAATGTTGTACTCTTGCTCTAACACTTTCCTGTTCTCAACAATATTACTGCCAAACACAAGTGCACTGGGTTTTCAAAATCCATCTGCAATGCCCACAAAGTATTTACAAACACACTGAAAATATGGCCCTTGCTATTAAGTATTAATTATGTATGAACAAACTGTGCTGTGAGCTTGTAATAACATTCAAATGTACAATAAACTCTTCAAAATACTGTACTTTGCAAAATATGCTCTGTAATGGCTGTATTCTGTGGAATGTGCCCTGTAATGGCTGTACTTTTGTGAAATAGCTTTACTGTAACACTGCACAAATATCCAAATACTTTATCTACTTCTGATAACTTGAATATATTTGCTTAATACAAAAAATACATGCTTTGTGAAAATGGCATAATTTCCCTTTATTTGTGTTATGCAATTCGGACTTTATTTCAAACATTTTCCATAGTAATTTGAATATCTTTATCAATATCGTACATATTTGTTTATGTAAATATTATTTAGAATGTTCTGTATGCCCTGTTTCATATTTTATGAAAAATAAATAGTTCTGAGCAAGTTTTAATACCTGTAATTCATTTTTGACCTGTTTTGCAAGTATGCACATTTATGGATGATTCACTCCTTTATATTCCACCAGTTTCATGCAAGTGCCTCTAGACATTTTAGCCATGCTGCCTCTAACTTCATGCCCTTTAGACATGCCGCTTCTGACACCATGTTGTTCATTCATCTCTAACACATATGACAAAAAGGTTGGGGTTTTCTTTTAGATGCTTTAATACATAGAAACACATCAGGATGGATAGCAGCGTCATTAAATATGAACAAACTTGTTAACAGACAGACCTTATATACATACATGCTTATATCTCAACAGCTAACTACAAAATGTCAGTCTGACTTCTGTATGCTCAGTATTTAATACACCTGTGCAAGCCCTTGGATAGCTTCTTAAAGGTACATACACACACATTGATCTGCAAAGAGTAAAATCACTTTCCAAAACAGGGAACTGTAGCACTTGCAGAGTGGTATATTTGGCAAAGTGTGATACCTGTTCAAGTTTCTAAATTGGCAAAATGGAACATGCATTTAAGGCACATATTTATGAACACCATTATAATATTGTCAACTCGAAAGAAAACTGTGCCTTATATAAACACACTATTGAGTGTAGGGATTTTAAAAAGTTAACATTTGCTATTTTGGAAAAAATCCTCATAAATCGCAGTGGGATTGGAAAGGTTGGTTAAAAAACAGAGAATTAATATAGCAGCTTAGGTTAGCTGCATCCTTACCCCCAAGAATTAATGTGTATGTCTCATTTGCACTAGTTCTTAATATGAGAGCAACTAAACTATAATATATATAGAAACAACAGCCACCTTAAAGATAAGACTCTTACTAAAGGTGTATTTGTTTAGGACAGACTCCATACATTATTTTTATCTTTATTTGTATGTTTGTTGAACAAAATTCTGTTTTGTAAATTATTGTGGTTTATGATTTTTGTAAAAAAAATGTTTAATGTTGACATTATTTTATGGCACTGGAATTGCATTAACTTATGTGCTGCTAAATTTTCCATTTGCATTTAAGTAAGGATAGTTTTTTAGTAATTTATTAGTTAATTAACCAATAGGTTGAATTAGGTTGTCTATTTAATGAAGTTTTTGGTGAGGGTTTATCATTCTAATGAAGTCCCCTAAGTGGAACAAAAGAGATCAATAAACTGTGTGTATTGTACCATTATGGACCCTTGTGGCATTATTAATTTTTTTAATAAAAGTTTCCATGGCAATGTCAGGGTGGCAGTGATCGTATGGCATGTCTTGGGTTTGACATGTGCTGATATAAAGTGTGCTGTATGCATCATTTTCTATGTGAACAGTACCATAGCAACCGTTTCTGCTCTTTGACACTACACTTTGCAGTGCTGTAGCTGCTGTGTATATGGGTATACTGATGCATTGCCATCTGTCTCACATATTGCTGTACCATTCATTATAATGGATCACTTCTTAATTCACACATCAATTACAGATGTTTCAGTCAATATCCATTGACATTACCTGTTGCAGATGAATGCAATACACAGTGTGTGTGTGTGTGTGTGTGTGTGTGTGTGTGTGTGTGTGTGTGTGTGTGTGTGTGTGTGTGTGTGTGTTATCCATGTGACTGACACCTATGTCTTCCAAAGATGATTTACTCAAGTGTATCAGTTTTGCCACAGTGAGGCTCCACACATCTTTTTGGTCATACATAAGTACTCTTTTGATGCATAACCATGAGGAGTTGACAGTGCAGACTTCCCTTCAAGTTGTTATACAGGATGCATGAGTTATACCTCTTCCTGTGATGCACCTAGTAAATACACAGCTCAGTGACAACACTGATGGCATGGGTTACATTCTTGCAAGTGTAGACTGTGGCATATGTCTCATGCAAACCTCTCCGCTAGCCAGTATTGCTCCTAAATTAAACTACAGCTGCACAGGTGTAACAGTGTTCCTTGTAACACCAAACATTGGTCATTTTTGAAGCAGGAGTACTTGATTCCCCTTATAAATTACTGACAGATCATTATAGCTGTACAGGTGTGTTCCTGTCCAACATGTATAATAACTCACAATCACATAGTTTATGTCAATATCACAGATTAATGGTGTATTATTCTGATATTGTCCATGGTTGTGCCTGCTTCTGTCTACTGTTGTCCATGAGCCTGTTCCTATGTGTCCCGGTTGCTTGAGACCTATGCTGACATTACATTTATATTCAAGCAATTCATTTTACACATCTTCACAATATGCACCTACCCCCTATTGTATATACCGTCCTTTATAAATATCCTCTCCGGTGATCATGTCAGGGTGTTTATATCACAACCAATCATCTCCATTGATATGTGACCTTGCGTGACAGTCACATAATATACAATAACTGTGTGATAATATGCCTATACCTACACAGGCAGTGTAAACATCAGTATGTACTTGTATTATGTACATATGTGATTACTTTTCATGCTACTGACTTGTCTTTGGGGTGTGCATACATTGCCATGCTCTTATCTGGTGTACATTACCATGTTTCACTTGTCCTCTTCCTCTTTCTTCATTCAAACCATTCATGACTGTAACCCTTTTCAATACACACACTTTATTTATTTATTTATTGTACATCATTATATCAATAAAACACACCAAAAGCTTGGTATATTATATAGAAACAAAAGGTTCCTTAGACCAGACTCCAGTATCATTCTTGCTCAAACTCACCTTCTCCCTAGCCTCTTTTACAGAAATCGTGACTAATTTGCAGTCCACGCTGCTTTCCAAATTTAAACCACCTACAGTACATTAGCCAGATTTGCAGCAAATTTGCCTTCTAGATCTCACCACTGTCTTGCTCTTCGGACACTCAGCTGGCTAGAGTTTCCTAACCAACTATTATTTACTCAACTGCTTGTCATCCATTCTATCCTGAATAAGCCCTCCTTCTGCCCTAACATCTCCTTTTTAGCCTCCATCTATAACCCCCCTCATCCCCTCAGAAGCTCTGACCAATGTCTCTTACAAATTCACAAACCTAATACATCTATTGGACACAAACTCTTTAGATACTTTCCTGCTCTTTCATGGAACAAGCTTCCCAAGACCCTCAGTAATATTACTCTTGCCCATGTATTCAAGAAAACTCTCAAAATGTGCCTAAATAGCACCTGGAACTGTTACTGTTAGCATCCCACTTGAATCCATTTCTCTCTTCTGGACTTCCTTCTCTGTTCCTCCCTTTCTCTCTTTTCTTCTAATTACCTTACTATTACTTAGGCTCCTCCCACTCTCTGCGCTCCCTCACATAGTAGTTCTACAAACTTGCTTCTTGCCTCCTAATTTGCAATTTGTCTTTATATGTTATATCTTCTCCTCGTGTAGCTTACAAAACTAACTGCTTTGAATTTGTACAGTTGTTTATTGTGTATAATTCTATGTCACTGCCAGTTCTTGTTTTCTTTACATATTACTTAGTTTAAATGTCTTTTTTACTAAGTTTTCATGCTTGTTACTGAAATTTTTGTTTGCTTAACTACTTTTGTATATATATTATAATATTTTACTGCTTTCATGTTATTTTTTTATTAGTTTTACTGTGAAGTTTTTCTCCCAGGGCCTCTGCTGAAAAAGGGCTTTAGCCCAATCGGACTATCCCGGTCAACAAATGTCAAATAAATAAATATTTACTTTACATTACTTTATCGAACAAAATTATTCCATTTTCAGAGAAGGTCTGGGGAGAAAAGCTCCATGCAATATACAAATACAAAGAGATTGTACATATATATCAGATTTACATGACTTAATACAGGAAAAGTGAAATAGCTAGTTAAAAGTATTAATACAAAAGCAGTGAAATAGTGCATATATTCCAGAGTTAATGTCCTGGTATATACAAAACATTTTGAGATACAAAGAGAAAACATGCAAATTGATGTTTTTTCACATTTGCAATAAGAGATAATGTAGGTAAATTGAGAAATTAATTGTAATGTAAATAAGATTCAGAATTTCTTATAGCAGCTCATTCTAAGAATAGGTGCAGAGGTTATTGTGTTACTTTTTAGTCAAGGTCAGAGCAGGAACAAGCCATGTATTTGATGTGTGTTTTGAGAAAATTTTTGAAGCTTGATGCACTTGTAATAGATCTTATGTTTAGTATTAAGGAGTTCCAGATTTTGGGTATGCATTTAGATGACAGGGAATCACCAGCAGTATTGTTACTTTTGGTTATGCTTATTACTGACTTGTTACTGGAGTATAATAGTTGATTATTTGAGTACTGGTTTAGTAGGTTTTGCAGAGCTGAAGTTTTTTCTGGTTGGTTAAGTATTTGATGGGCCATGGTGAGTTGGTTGCAGGCTAGTAGATTGAGGAATTTTAGCCATGAAAGTTGTTTAAGGGCAAGGAAGTGATGAGATCTCTAGCTAGAATCTGTGGCAAACTTTGCAATTCTATTATAGTAGGTGTCTAGTGTATTTAAGTCAGATTTCCTTAGATTTGTGAGAATGGGAGATGCATATAGGAGGGTTGAGATAAGGTGAGTTCTTGCAATGGCAGCCCATGTGTTGCTAATTAGGTAACATTTGCTCCTATATAAGGTAACAGGTTTCTTGTGAATTATTTTAATTGTCTGGCTATGTGAATGTCAAATTTCAAGTTGTGCTCTATTATGACCTCTAGGTATTTGATTTGGAATACTGGTATAATAATGTTATTGTTTGAAGAAGAGCTTTTGAATGGTAGGACGGGGTCTGGGGCTCTTGTGGGCTGAAACAGTACAGGCTTTGTTTATTAGGGCTGAGTATAAGTTGTGCATTGGATAGTCACAATTCTGCTGCAGTGAGGGACTGCTGGGGTATTAGTTGGAGCTGGTGAAGTGATGGAGCAGCACATGTCAAGGTTGAGTCGTCTGCATATTGTACCAAGGTTGCATGTAGGGTGGCAGTGTGTAGATTGTTAGTAAATATAGTAAAAAGCACAGGACCAAAGATAGATCCCTGTGGATCTCCCAAAGTGACAGGCAGTAGAGGAGAGAGGTTGTTTTGACATTTAACAGCTTATTGGCATCCAGATAGATTGTTCTGGAACCAATCAAGTGCAGAATGGCTAAGTTTTGAGTTTAGAAATCACGTGTAAGAGTTTGTTGTGTTGAATGCTTTGGAAAGATCAAAAAAGATAGAGGAAACTAGGTTGCCTTCATTCCAGAGATGGTTAATGATGTTAGTAAAGCTCATCAGGGCAGTGATAGCACTACGGTTAGGATGGAATCCATGCTGAGTATTAGACAGAAGATTACTGGATAAAAGATAGTCTAGAATTTGTGAATGAATGCATTTTTCAAGAATTTTTGGCAGTGGATATAGGATGGCTATAAGACAGAAGTTAGATAGTTGTATTGAATTTCCACCTTCTCCAGAATAGTGTATTTATACTGCAGTCCATGTACTCTTGATGATCACCACCAAGCCTTTATTTCAGGTTGCCAGATACGTGTTGTACTGTATGGGTCTATATTATATTATCAAAAAGACAGGTCAGTGAACAGCATTTACATTGAAAATGCCATTCAAAGAACTGTTCATAGTGAGATCGCGGTACAGTGAAGATCTGATAATTTGCCCTATCCTCACTGTAGTGCAATCTCGGAGTTGGTATATACAGCAAATTTGCTGAACGGTGTTTCAATGTTAGTGCCGTTCGCTGACCTGTCTTTTCGATAATATAATATAGACTCATACTGTATATTGCATTGAGTATACTTTTCTACATTGTGCTATTATTGCATTCATTACATTAATTTTCTCCCTAATAGTCAGTGTGGCTACCCGTCCAATCTTGCAGAACATGTTTGCCTGTAGGTAAACTTGTCTGCTTGTGTTATATGCCTTTATGCTGCTTACACAGTCTCCTGGCTGACAACACTGCTGCTGGCCACAAAACGTCTCTTGTAGCTATGTAAATGTGGTGAGCGGCATGCATATGCCATTAGTGCTGCTGCTCATCGTGCAAAAATATAAACTATATGTAGACATCACGCTAAGCCTACACAGAGTTTATTTAATCCTTGGGATCATCTTAACTATTATTTTTGTTTTGTGCCTGGTGTTCAGAACTCCATGCATGCACAGAATTCTGAGGATATCCAAAGCAAAAAAAATGTCTAAATCAACTTCCCAGGTTGTTCCACCAATAGGAAAAGCTCTTGACAGCATCAGAAATATTACTCAAAAAGCTTCTCACTGAGCTGCAGCATGAAGCAGCAAGGAACTTGGCTATTGTATCAGGGTGCCTCAGGTGACTGAACCAGCCTGAGTAAAACTGCAAAAGAAAGAAGTAGCACACTAGTACAGAGGCACTAACAAGTCTTTATTTTTAAAGTGTGTGTGTGTGTGTGTGTGTGTGTGTGTGTGTGTGTGTGTGTGTGTGTGTGTGTATAACAAATATATATATATATATATATATATATATATATATATATATGTGTATATATTATTTATTTGTTGTTAGTTACAGGCAGTATGCTTGCTACTGCCAGCATAAAGAGTATGTGTGTGTGGGGGAGTATGAATTATGTATGTATGTATTTATGTATGTCTGGGGGCTTAAAGCTCTCAAGTGTCCCTGAATTTTGGCTTGTTTTTATTTATTCTTATGTGTATTGTTCTGATAAAATAGTGAAGATTACAGTTGCTAGATAATGACAGACAATTAAGTTTAAGACTTAATTACCTTCACAGAACTGCATGCTAATGCAAAGCCTGTTATTGTAACAGCTTCTATAGGTATATAAAGGCAATATCTATCAATGATTTTGTTAATTTATCCTCCATTGCTTTTTTGTTTTTTTGTTTTTTTGGGCGGCCACAGTGGTGCAGCAGTTAGCATCGCCGCCTCACAGCAAGAGGTTCTCTGGTTCAATTCTCAGCTGGGGTGTCTTCTGTGTGGAGTCTGCATGTCCTTCCTGTGGTCACATGGGTTTCCTCCGGGTGCTCCAGTTTCCTCTCACATTCCAAAGACATGCAGTAGGTGGATTGGACACTTGAAATTGGCCCTAGGTGTGAGTGTGTGCTTTCTGTGGAAGGTTGGGCACCAGGCTGGCAACTCGACACTGTAAAATTCTACTGCCAATCATGAGCGGACAGATGATCTGCTGTGGCGACCCCTAACCAGGAAAAGCTGAAAGAAGAAGATCCTCCATTGCTTTTTTAGCTTTCTCCTTAATTCTTGAGCTCAAGTGTTGAGAGGTAAATTTTTTGAGGGATGTGAGCTGAGAAAATAAATTCATGTGTGGCAGCTGTTTATATATTCACTCATTCATTTGATACAAATACCTGAGATAATACAGTTACAGTCATACAAGTGGTTGTAACTGATGTTCATGCGTGTGTGTGTTTGTGTGTATGTGTATGTATATGTATGTGGGGGGTATAGATGCTATGAATTCTCCCTGATTTTACTGAATACTCTTGCTTTTTTGTGCAATATTTTGGTCTATTCCAAGTCAAGTTTGTGGTTTATTATCTTTCTCCTTGATTCTTGATCTATAGTGTTGAGTGGTAATTGTTTTGAGGAGGGGGTGGTTTCAGTGGATCACAGGTTACAGTGGATTGTGCATTGCATTCTGATGGTTCATGTGTGGCAGCTGTTTATGTATTTCTTCACTCATTTTATGCAAATGGTTGAGGTATACAGTGTGTGTGCGTGTGTGTATGTGTGCGCGTGTGTGTGTGTGTGTGTGTGTGTGTGTGTGTGTGTGTGTGTGTGTGTGTGTGTGGCAAAGATACTCGGAACTCTAAAGGATTTTGCAGAATACCCCTGTTTTGTGTCATATTTAGTCTGCTCTAAGTAAACTTTGCAGTTTTGAAGATTGCTACCAATAAATAATGATAACAGATATCTGAGTTTTATACTTAATAGCCTTCAAAACAAAAATGCATACTAATGCAGAGCCTACTATTTTTGCAAGTTTGTAAGTATACAATGGCAATAGTTGACCCTGATTTTGGTCCTTTATCCATCATTATTTTTGACTTTCTCCTTGATTTTTGAGATAAGAAGTTGAGATTTTTGTCACATGGGTCTGTATTCAGATAGCAGTGAGCTGAGAAGATTGATTCCTGTATATCTAAAAGTAGCATGTTGGCCATATTTTTTCACTTTCTATCACAGTCATACATCAGCATTGTACTCAATAAGTAGATTCCTGTTGCAGTCTAGACAGGATGTATGTGATAGCAGCTGATCATTAGCAGTATTGCACTGAGTAGAATTTCAGTTTAATAGCGCTTGGGTCTCTAACAGAATTTTGACTGGGAGTACTTCTGTGTGAAGTTTGCATGTGCATGGTTACATATCATCATTAAGCTAACCTCATTTGTATCAAGGGTGGCTCGTGGTACTAGCTACTGGGCTGCATCATTCAGAAAGTTGACAATTATTTAAAAATATTTGATTTTCTGACACCACACATACACGGAGTTACAAAGATATTCAAAGGAAAAAAACAATAATCTAAATCTGCTTGCCAGGCATTATACTATCATAGGCTTGCCGAACAAATTGGAAAAGCTCTTGAAGACATCAGAACTAGTCTAGTTCAGATACAGATTCTTAGTTTAGCACTTGAATTTGCTTATTCGTGCTCAGCACTTGTTCAGAACATGTTGTAAGCACTAAACAAGCTACAAATTACTACAGCACTCAACCTTCCTCATTACCTAGAGGAAATAGTTTTTGTACTTTCATCACTTGCTTAGAGAAAAACAACTCTTGTATTCACTTTCCTCACTTATCTAGAGGAAAATAATTTTTTCTTCAGGCATGTCCAAGGGTCAGCTCCCAGTGTTCTCTCCTGTCTATCTGATGAATCTGGGCATCTTGGGGCAATGTAGCAATTGCCTCATGTACACAGACAACCTTCTCCTCCTACCACCCAACACTACAACCTGTGAGAGATGCACTTATCTAGCCAAACTGGAGGTAAAGCTCTCTCCAACCAAGACTGAACTTGACAGTCAAGAGGCGAAGGTAAACACTTGAACCACACCACACTCATCATATAGTCCCACTAAATGTACACCACCAAAATCCACACATAGAAACACAAAAACATTTGCGGAGGCTCTCAATAATAATCTGCTCAAGCAACAGAGACCTCCAAATTAGAAACGCAAGCAACCTCTACCCCCAAACACAACCCAAATGACACACAGCCCACAGACTCAGTGTGCCACTCAACCACAGCCCATAAGGCAAAACAACGTACCCAACACACTAGTCATAGGTGACTCTATAGTCAGGCACACCACTGTCCCACTCACCAGGCTAAACAAGGAGAAGGTTAGTCAGCTGCCCTTCGGGAGCCAGGATCTGCCACATAACCCACGCACTCAGGTCACTGCACAACAAATAGAAATATGACTGTCATTGTCCATATTGGTGTGAATGACCTGAGACATACCTCCCTGGACCACATGAAAAGATACATGGAAGAGCTCTCTGATCTTGTAGCCCAGGCAGGTATGACCCTAGCCCTGAGTAGCATCCTGCCATTGCCCAGAATGATACCGTAGTACAAGGACAAAATGATTGATTTCAACAATTGGCTAAGCTTCTGGAGTCATTCTAAAGGGATCCAGTATCTGTCTGCCTGGGACGATATGGTCGACAGACAATGATGCTTTGCCAGAGATGGTCTGCACTTGTTACCCCTGGGATTCCGGATACTGGCTAAGGCTCTTGCCACCCCATAGTGCCTTTTATAGGCAAGGTTCAAATGACAAATTCACTACCATAACAAGAACAGGCAAGCAAAAACTTAGGGTAATGCTACTCAATGCTAGAAGTCTAAATCTCAAAATGTACTCTCTCGAGGCACTCCTTAAAATGGAGAACATTGATATCTGTGCAGTGACTGAGACCTGGTTCAAGGCTCCAGACAGCACCCCTGCATTACCAGGCTATAACTCATACCACACTTTTCAGCCACCTAACCTGGACCGGAACACCAAAGGGAGAGGTGTGTCCATATTCATTAAGAATTCTGCACCTCCAGGCTAGTTCCTCAGCATAATGCATCCGAGGTTATCCAAGTGCAACTAACTCTGAGCAAAACTGCAATCCAAACTGTAGCTTGCTACAGATTCACCACTATGCCCCAGGATTCCCACTCCTCTTTTCTTTATACACTGGAAAATATTAGGGTTCAACCAAACACCCTAATAATAGGCAATTTCAACTACCCCACCATTAACTGGGAAAACTATCATGTACCAACTCCTTTGCTCAATGCTTTCTCTAATTCATAAATTCCAATGCCCTGGATCAACTTATCCACACCCCAATAGGGGCAACAATATCCTAGACCTAGTCATTACCAACATGAGTAACCGGTGTTCCACACCTGAAGTCAACTCCTCATTGGTCAGATCCGACCATAAGCTAATCACCCTAGATATCCACATCCCGCCCCCACCCCCCATTAAGGTAACCATGGTAAAAAAATTCTCCAAAGCCAACTTCATGCTTCTTAAGACAGAAGTGGCAAACTTCATGACACCCATGTAGATGAACAATACAGTTACAACTGCTGAATCTTACACAAATGCACTCTATAAGCACTTACACGAGTGCCTGGATCGTGCTATCCCAAACAGAACCAAGATGCCATCCTCCAAAAAAAGGAAGCCAATCTGGTGGTCCCGTGCCATAAACAAACTCTACAACAGAAGGAAGAAACTGTTGCAAAAGAGAGTAAAATCCCATGAGTGGAGGAGCTCCCTGGTCAGCCTCAGTAAGAAGCTGAGATCCCTTATAAGATCCTCCAAAGCTAGCGACAAAAACAAAATCACCACTGATTCTAGGGACAACCACAAAGCATTCTATAGCTATGTCAAGAATCTCAATGGCAACACCCAGACCTGCTCTGATTTACAGCACAACGGCACAAAAATTACAGAATCAACTGATATTGCCAACATCCTGGCAGATAGGTTCAATGCTAACTTTACCCCCCCCACCCTCTAAAATGCCCATATCTATGCAGGAAGAATGCAGAGTCCCTGTAATCACAACTATGCAGGTAAAAGCTCCTCTCTCTAAAGCCAAAAACACAGCATCCATGGGACCGGACAACATCCCAGGCTGCGTTTTACACTAACTTCAAAACAAACTGGCTCCCCACCTAAGCACCATGTTCAATCATAGCCTCACACCAGGCTTTGTACCCACTGAATGGCACACAGCAACAGTTATCCCACTCCACAAAGGTGGAGCCACTGCTGATCATGGGAACTATCGCCCTATTAGCCTGGCGAGCTTGGTCTGTAAGGCCATGGAACGTATCATCATGGAACTCATGAACAAAGACATCGGTAACCCCCAAACTCTGGACCCCACCCAGTTCAGGTTTGTGAAAGGCAGATCATGCCTTCTGAACCTGATCAACTTCTTTGAGGCAGTCACCAAAGCCGTAGATGAGGGTAATGTGGGTCACACAGCCTATCTTGACCTCACCAAGGCTTTCGACACCATCCCCCATTCTAGAATTATAGCTAAACTCACTAAACTAGGTATAAATCCCTATGTCACAAGATGGGTTGCCAACTGGCTCACAGACAGAACCCGCACTGTTAAGGTTGCAGACTCGAAATCTGACTTCAAACCAGTGACAAATGGAGTGCCACAGGGTTCAGTCCTGGGACCTCTGCAGTTTGGCATCTACTTCTCTGAAGTACAGGCTAACACAGAAAGCCTTTGGCTAATGAAGTTAGCAGATGACTGCAAACTAGGATCCAGAGTCGAGTCCCCAAATAATGTGGACATCCTACAGAAGGGCCTCACTGAGACAGATGCCTGGTGTCAGAGCCATGGCCTGAAGCTCAATGCCAAAAAGTGCATTGTCATCCCCTTTGGTAAAAACTCTGTACCCATGAACTACCACATAGGTGGCAGTCTACTTAATGCCAAATGTGTGATAAGAGACCTTGGGACCCAGGTGGACAGTAGTCTCTCCTTTGATAATCACATTGCCACAGTAGTCAGGAAATCCTTCTACATGGCACACCTCATCACAAAAGGGTTCTCATCCAGGGAAAAAAGAGGTCATTGTTCCCCTCTACTCAATGCTCATTAGACCCATTATAGAGTACAACGCCCCTTTTGGAATGTACCTCACAAGACATCTGCAGCAACTGGAAAGGCCACAGAAGCATGTCACAAAGAGGATTACTGGCCTCAAACAGATGCCCTACACTGACCGTCTCAAAAAACTCCAGCTTTACTCTGTAGCATATCACCTACTCCAAGGTGATCCCTACCTAACATATAAAGTACAGATGAGTTAAGGCTATGAGCTGTTAATGAGATGCTTCCTGTAGTGTAGCATTTCATACCCTCAACCTTTATCTAATGTGAGTCTAAGTCAATTCACCAGAAAGTGCTCCTGGACTGTCCTTGAAAAGAGACACATGTCCAGTAGGCTGCCCCAAGCTGTTAGCAAATGCAATATACATTTGCCTTGAATTCCTGCACCCTTCAGACAGCTTCTCTAACAATAATTTAGTGCTTCACTATGTGCTACTTGACTATGAATGGACGCACATCTGTTGAGGTTTAATGGCTTGCCAGATGCATTTTTCAATAAATGTGAGTTTCAAAGGAAAGACATTTACTGTTGCTGACTTTTTTTTTAATGTGAAAGTGGTTCTTCAAACGGCTGCCAGTGTTTTTGTTGTAAAATTTTTAATACAAGTTTTAAATTAAATATACATTTCTGTGATCACTGTAAAAGTAAAGAGGACATTAGTCTGTGCACTGACCAGTCTGAACAGTGCTTTATAGTAATCAGGAAGAGACAGCCAAGTAATGGGATATTAGTATGGCTTTGGGAAGTGGGTCCATTACCCTGCCCAGGACCCCATTTGACCATAAACTAACTCTGATCTTATTGTTCAGAAACTGCACATACTGTAAGTATTTGCCTTACATTTGTGCTCTGTCTTTTTCGTTTGTATCTTTGAAACTAGGTAAAGGAGGCAACCCAAGAACACTACCTGGTTAAGTAAGTTGTCAAAGTCACACAGTAGACAAACTGAGGTAGAAAGCATCAAACCATGTAATCCTGACTATAAGAAGCATGTCACTAAGAGCTTAGAGCATTCATCTGCTGCACTACCAGATCTTGAATCATGTCTTAATTCTCACATACATCACTGAGTGTTAACATCACTCAGGTTTATTGTCAGTCAGTAATGCCATTTATTAGAGTCCTCATGGTTTTTGTTGTTCAAATTATCAAAAAAGCATACTTATGCAAAGTAACTGTTGCTCTATTAACTCTTAATTGAATTAGAGTACTATTTAAAAATTGTTCCTGATTTTGTACCCTTCCATTACTTCAGGGTTTGTCCAGAATTCTTGACCTAATAAATTGAGAGATATGGTGCTACCCCCAAAACATTCAGATCAAAATTATTTCTGTTGGTGTTATTTCAGGAAACCAGAAACAGAGTACTAGGTGTTTCATGTTGCTGCATTTATTTGGTATATATTTTGTCTTTCTCATAGTGTTTTCCTTGGAAGGGATTGGAAAACTAATATGTGTTTGTTTATGGCAACCATTGTATCTCAGCTATTTCATTATTTATTATTTACTTTAATTATTTTAATGCATCAGAATCATTACATGTTCATATTCCAATTGACCTGCCATAGTAAACTGATCCTGGAGGTCTTTTTCGTATAATTCACTTAAAGCCCCTCTTTATGAGTCATGCTATACATAAGGCTATCGTTTTTTTTAACTTCATTGTAAATATAACGTCAGTAATGTGAGTCACACACATATTGCACAGCTTCTGGAACCTCTTTTTTTTTTTTTTTTTTGCTTGATATACTCTGATTTGTGTTCTCAGAGCAGCTCTTATATCTGTAATAGTAGTTGTAAATGTTAACAAAATCAAATTAGCTGAACTGCATGCTTTAAGGCTTCCAATGTTTAATCCAGCTGCTGACAAATCCTCTCCCACATTCTTCTTGAGGCATCAAAACTCTCACTGCAATCCAGGAGCTGTTAACGGACATTACTCCAAAGAACATTTAACAGTCATTTAAACTACTTTTGCTTTCACCATTGTCTGTCGAAGATGTGTATAGTATCTTGAATGTTGGTAGAATGTGACGTATATGTTTAAAAGTATTTTCCTTACAGTGCAGCACAGAGAAAAAATAGGAATGACTTTCAGTTCTTGGATTTGGGTTATTAATAAATTTTTCCTCTTTCAAATGAGGCACAAAGGCCTTTGCACATGACAATATCCCATCTCTGTTGTATTGTAGTTATACCCTTGACTTGGACTGCAGCGTGTCAACACTTCATCAAAATCATATTCCTTAAGCATAAAAAATCAATAGTTTTTAATTGTTGTGAACATTGCCAGGATTTACAAGATTATAGCATTCACTGTTGTGTTTTTTTTCCTCTAGGTAAATAGTCTTACATTTTTAGTATTGGATTATGACTGAGTTGTTACCATGCAACATAAATTCTGGAATTTATCAGTATGACATTTTTTTCATATGTCCTACATGTCCCACCAACTAGCTACTGTGCCCCTATAGTGCCACATGAAAAAGAAGCTGGGGCTGCTATTGTTTATCCATTTGCTTTGGTTTCTTCTCCCATATTCTCTGGCTATTTGTATTTTACTTTTGTTCCAATCTAATATCAGAGGGTTACATAGAAGGAAACTATCTCTTTGGAGGGGCATGAAGACAGACACTATTCCCAGGTAGGTTTTTTTATCCTTGCATTTGTCTTTTCAGTTTTTTGGGGGGAGGACTACTGTTTTGTTAGCTTTCAGTATTAAGCTTTAGACTCAATTTAGTTTTTCTTGAAAAACGTAAGCAGAATTTATTTCCTTACATATAATTTTTAGTTAAGGCCATTATTAAATCAAAACATTGTTCAAAAAACTGTAAGATGCACATAATATCATTTAGATCTCTATGATTCCCCTGGGGCATTTTACTTCTACCCTCCAGACTTATCACAGTAGTATCTTTATGGTTTAGGGTGTGTTAAACCACGGGGTGAAGTTATAAATTAAAACAAAATATGAAAAAGCAGGAAATAAGTAATTTAGATGAATGATGTAGGGTCAGGATGAGGAGAAAACTGGGGAAGTATGGGGGGACTAGTGTGCAAAAACTGGGGAAGTATGGGGGGACTGGTGTACAACAGCCCACCCTTAGAGTCCTTTGTCTAAGGCTCCAATTCATCTAAGGCTGGCCTTGTTGAGTGCAGTCAGACATGTGGGGTATATATAGTCAGTAAAGTGGCTATGAGTGGGTGCGTTACTGAGGCAGTCTGTGGATAAAAATGAATGGCAACAGCCAACATCTGTTATTTGATCACAGGTAAAGGTCATTGACTTGCTGTATTACAGTCCTACCCCGTTTCAGTTAGTCCTACCATTCAGTTGCTTCTTGCAGCCCCCTCCTTGCTTTGAAGTCACCAGCCACCATTGATTTCTATACTCCATGTGCCACACTGCTTACAGGCAAGGATACCCTCACACCTGATCATATTCATAGATAATGGAGTCCTCTCTGATGTGAATGACTTATTTTCATTAAACAGATAATAGAGGCAAACACCATCAATGGAAGAAAAAGTAAGTTTTGGCCATCAGCTCCCAAAAGGAAACATGCCTGATGATGCACAATGGCTTATCATATGTTACACTCATACTGATAATATAATCTGAATGTCTAACAATAAATATATGGTTGTTTTTATGCACTTAGCGTGTGCATTTGAGCAGTCTCATTTTTACAGAACAGTAGCTTTATTTTCTTCATTTCCTAATAGAGAATAAAAATGCTAAGGGGTTAACTAAAGTGCAAGAAATCAATTTCTTGAAGTGTTTACTGGTTCTGAGAATGATTACATCCTGCTAGGATGAATGATCATAAAACAGAACATAAAATGACGTGTTCCATTTTCTCTGATGCAGTGTTCTAATACTATTAATACAAATTGTCCTGCAGAGTATACAGCTTGCTAAAACATTATCTGCACATTGTGCAAACTATATCCGAGATTTCTTTCACCTTTACTATGGTTCTCATTCTTTAATTTAAAGATCAGATAATTCCTTGCTTTATTTTAGAATTCTATTTTCCATTTTGAAATGTGCAGTTCAAAATGCAGAATACTAATACAGACATTTTATTACCTTATTTTCCATTTCTTCACTGACTTTAATCACTCAGTTACAGGAGTTCCCATTACTAGTATAAATACTTTACAATTATTGACATTTTACTGCTTGCTTGCTACTGAAATAATTCAAACATCATTGTGTTTAGTTAAAATTTATATTTACTATCATAAAAGGTTTCAGTGATTGGCCGATAAATTTATTCTGATTTGTATCTCTTTAGAGTATTTGGCTTGGCAACATAATGCTGCAGCAATTAGCCCTGCTGCCTTATAGTCCTTGATTCTCTAATTTATCTCCTACCTGAACTGCCTTCTATGTGACGTCAGCCTGACTTTTCTGTATTCATATCAGTTTTGTAAATAATTCTGGTTTCATCCCACAACCCAAAGACAATGCTTATAGTTGAACTGTGATCCTCCAGATTTCCTACAGGTGTGTATGTAGTGTGTGTGTGTGTGTGTGTGTGTGTGTGTGTGTGTGTGTGTGTGTGTGTGTGTGTGTGTGTGTATATATATATATATATATATATATATATATATATATATGTATATGTATATGTATATATATATATATATATATATATATATATATATATATATATATATATATATACATATATAGGTGTGTGTGTGTACATGCGCATGTGTGCATCCTGCAAGAGACTGGGGTTTTGTCCAGGCTTGGTTCTGTGCTTTACCACTATTACTAGACATGACAAACTCTAGATACATTAGTCCTGGATAGGATAATGAGGGTATCTGAAAATGAATGGATGTATTGCATATTTAATGAAAATTACTGCAGTGGAAAGGAGACCTGATAAGATGGAGGTCTGAATAACTCCCTGCTGAGCACTAGCTGTACTGAAAACACTTTCAAGTGGGAAGATTTGGCAGTTAATAAGCTATTACCTCTGGAGCTACAGCTGAATTTACTTGCACTGACATCAAATGCAACTTTCAAACTAGTTACTTATTGCGGATGTGGGAGTTAATTGGACAATTAAACCATAAAATATAAGAAAATGCAAGAAAAATATATGTAGCAAAACCACAAAAGTTGTTTTAAAGGCTTGACAACTGAAACACTAGATCTTAAAAAGTTTTTTTTTAATATATATTTAAACATATCTGCATGCTGCTGTGGTACGGCGGTAGCATTGTTACCTCACAGCAAGAGGTTCTCCCTTTCGATTCTCTGCTGGGCTTGGGAGTGCCTTCTGTGTGGTGTCTGCATGTCCTCCCCGCGGTTGGGTAGCGTTCGAAAGATATGCGTGCGTAAATGGGCATGCCTTCGTTGAAGCTTGGGCGTCGAGCTGGCACCTCAGCGTTTCATAAAAATCTACTGCCAATCATTAGTGGACCGGAGTTTCGCTGTGGCGACCCCTTACCGGGAAAAGCTGAAAGACAAACAAAAAACAACATTTAAACATATCTAAGTTTGCCTTATGTGGTTTTACTACTACAACTTAACCACAGTGCTTTCCTTGAGTGCTAGCAGCTCACAGCCCATTCATTAAGTCTGGAAGATCAGATTATAGCAGGCATCAGCTGAAATGCTGGGTGAATGCTGATTGGCCATATGTCACTCGCATAATTTCTGTTTAAACAATCATTGTCAAGTGGAAATGGACAGTATTATGTAAAAGATGCGCATTCATTTCTGAACTTTATTTACAAAACTGATCTTGTGTCATTACTAAAGATTTTTTTGCCTCAGTTTTGGTATGTTCTTTGTGAAATTTCTGGTGTTCTGGCAAATTGTTGAGGATTAAATTATCTAAATAATGACAGACATTTTTTTGTTTCACACTTCATATTCTTCAGAAAATGCATGTTACTGCAAAGCAAGTTGGTCTGTTAACTTTCTAACTTTATAAGAGTAATATTTAAAATTTGTCCCTGATTCTGAGCCTTTGCCACCCCATCATTTTTGGCTTTGTTCAGAATTCTTGTGTTAAGAAGTTGAGAGGTATGCACAGGACTCAATACAGGAAAATAATAACTTTGTAATAATCTTCTGGTGATTTATTCATATGCATCCTAGGATACACTTGGGTTGCCTTAATACATTTTTGGATAACTGGATATAGGTGTACATAAGCCCCTTTCCCTGCTAATTGTTTTCAGGAGGACAAGCCATACTATGTGGCTTCCCCTGGATTTCATGTCCTAGGATTACTGTTTTACACTTCTTTGCAATAAAACCAAACCACCACTGATTTGGTCATTTCTCAATCCTTCTAATATACTTCTCATCATGGTTACCTCAGTCTGAGGTAGATTTTACTGTACGTTGTAAGCAGATATCATTTTACCTTCCAGCCCATCTAGCTGTCTGCCATTGTCACTAACATAGACACTGAAAATAAATGAGCACACAGAACCGAACCGTGGGGGGTATTACTTATAATACTTCCAGCCTCATTGTGGATTTTATTTATT
Source organism: Protopterus annectens (assembly GCF_019279795.1). Lineage (NCBI taxonomy): Eukaryota > Metazoa > Chordata > Ceratodontiformes > Protopteridae > Protopterus > Protopterus annectens. The sequence continues at coordinate 1,262,665,574 of NC_056725.1, read as the reverse complement.
ATTGCCTTTTGTGGCTGACCCATTGTTTTAATGAGAGACATCACTGTCGGGTCCGCTACTAAATGGGCTGAATTGTACCGAATCCTAGTGTGAACAGACCTTTCATTATCTAGGTAGCCTCCATCCTTAGCTCTTGGTGGTCCAGTTAGGTCAATTTGTTTAGCATGACATTACGACTGTTAATCCATGCTACTGAGAATTCTTTCCTTTATGAGTATTTCCATCTGTTTGCTAAATTCTGGGGCAAAATTAACTTGTCTAAAGTCTGAAGCTTCTCCATTGCTCCCACATTTGTGATATGGAATTCTATCTGCCTTTTTGCAATCTTCTGTTGATAACTCATTTACCTATATTTTTAAAAGTAATGGTCAGAAGTGTAACTAGTTTAAAGTGCAATTATTGCAGGATTCTGAGATAAATCCTATCGTATCCCATTATTCTAATTTTCATTTTAAGATTTCATTCAGAATCGTATCTGGCATTAATAAATATGCAGTCATGGACATGTCCCCCTCCTCCTTTCTGTTGACTGTTTGAATGTTTATTTTCACTGTTATTCTCTCTTCTTTCATGTGTATTGATCATAGGTGTTTTTGATGATGTCTGCCTTCATTCTCACTCTGTATAGATAGATACTGTAGATAAATATAGCTACACATAGATTCAGCTGCGTATATCTACATTTTCTCTTTTCTTAGTTTGTTTTCTTTGCTTGCTAATTTATGTTTAAAATTGTAGAAACCTTCCCAAAAGAGTTAGTGATACCGTCTTCACTCTGGGTCTTTGCTGTCCCAACCCCCTTTGCTTAACTCCATTTGACATTGCTTCCTGCCATGTTCCATTTGAGTTGCTTATACTTCTTAAATGAATCCATTTTCAGTTTGACTTTCACTGCCATCTCTTTTAAACCATTATTTTAACTTGAGGCATCACTGTAGGGTCCAATCCAAAGTTGGCTGAATTGTATTGAATATTTTGTGTCTTAGTGTCAGCAGTCATTTTTCTCCATTTTCTCTACATTTGTTCACAAAAAGATTTACTGCATCTTTAATGATAATTTGTATTTTTTCTGCACACATTTTTCACTCTAACTACAATGCTTCTGTTTTCCACAACATTATCCAGTGTTTCTCGGTCCAAATAAAGTATAGCACACTTGCATTGTTATAGCATGACTCTACAGAAATATGGAATAAAGTAACTGTATGGCTACAAGGGCTATAGAGTCAGGGACAGTTTTCTGTAAACATATTTTTTTAAAAAATAATACATTTAGAGGAAGCAATTCATTTACATTGCATGGAATGCCACATACCTGCGCTTTCCAACAGGTTATTACCAACTTATAGATCCTGACTTAACCTCATAAACATTTTTCACTAGAAAAGTCTGCTTTCAGAAAAGAATGTTATTGCCAGAATTGTACAACATTGAGCCCTTACACCATATCAACTACACAGCTCAGTTTGGTGTTCACAATGGATCCAGCAGCTTAAAACCCTGCCTTAGTTTGTAATCTACAATATGAGTATAATAAAATCCCCTTTTATATAAAAATTCCAATGACATGGAAAAATGACAAGAGAAGAACTTTAAAATAGCATTGTTTAAACTTCAAAAGTATGCAAACAACCAATTTAAAAAATACGTTTTACAGAATTACTTATTATAATATTGATAATCTGACAGCCTTTGATAGGTTTAGCATGGACGGGATTATTGTAAGTGCTTTCGTGATAATGTATGGCCCACAGACACGAAAGGTGGAAAACCATGGCCTTTGTATCCTGTGGGTACTAAGGAATGTATATATCTTGCTATACATGCCATAGGGACCTTCTAAAGACAGAATGGGGACACATTGGGTATGCTTCTGCCTCAGGCATAATCTAGCAGTTCCTTTATATACTCTTGGCATGTGTGGATCAGTGCATTTATTTCCCAGTGTCATCTCAGGATAGAGCCAAGACCATTTGTGCCTTTTATGGGATGGCATGTTTTCCTGAAGTTCTTAGTGCAACAGATTGTACCCACATTGCCATTAGGGCTCCATCAGGTCCAGGTGGGGAGCTGTGCCAGAAAAGGAAAGGCTATCATTCCTTCAACTGCCAGGTAATACGTGATGCGTGAGGGTACATCACCAATGTGTCAGCCCAGGATCCTGGCAGTAGTCATGATTCCCATATCTGACACACATGCTCACTCTACTACCTCTTCCTGCATGGTAGGATGCCCCATGGTCACCTTGCTGGTTAGTGGAAATTTTAGTTAGCATTATCTAATTAGTTATTCAGTTCAAAATGCATTGTTAAGTGCTAAATCACCCTTCCCTTGTTGTGTCCTCCCTTGCCCTCTCTTTTCTCTTTATTTTTCTGCTTTCAGGTGAAGCAATCTATCCACTAGAGCTGTGGAAGAGAGTTTTAACACCACACTGTCCCAGACACATGTCATTGGGAGTGTTCAGCTTGTTAAATGCCAATTCTTGCTTCCTGGATGAGTCTGGGGTGCCCTTTAGTATGACTCGGCTACTGCATGCAGATGTTTATCACACGCTGCATTCTGCACAACATGATCATGCACCAGTCTACTAGTGGTATGACCCATGATGTTACTGCAGATCCCACTACATGTCCTACCATGATTAATGATGGCCAGCTTCAGGAGCTAGGGACCACATGAGACATGATCGCACATGGTATATGGCTGTGCAAGTCTAGCAGTGGCATCTAGTCCAAAACTATGCACTGCAACATTCAGGCAGTGTTTGCATTCTTATAAAAACACATAGGGTGTAAACAATGCACATAGTGATATGTCTGGGTTATGCTGTGTAGTGGATGGTCTACTGTTACTGTTCATCAGATATTTCCTGTTGTTTTTAAATATTTTTTCTGCAGTACATTTAATGATATTCCTGTTTATAAACATTATGACTGACCGTTCAGTGAAACCTCTTCAGTGATTACAATGGCATCATGTAAGGAAGCACATTTTTTACTATTTGCTGAATATGTTTTGCTTAGGGACTCCAGTTAATCATGTACACACTGTATCTGCTGCTATTTTAAGTAATTAAAAAGTGTTATTACAGTAGCTGATTGACTGGCTGTCACAAAACTGCATGTATTACAGGCTCTAAGCTTGCATTTACCATCAGTTCATAAGTTGCACAGGAATGTTAAATGTGTTACAGTTTTGTTTTTATTATGGAACGATTTTCCAGTTTTATTTATTACACATTATAATATTTTAATGTTTTCTATTAATGTACTGCACAACAGATTACTTCATTATGTCACACCCAGCAACTTGTGTCCTCAGAAATAATAATCATCGTCTGTGCAGGGTTAAGGGTGAAGTGACAACAGTGTTAGTATTGATACTCATGTAATCAATTATTTTCAAGCATGGTTGTTAACCTCCTAATTTTGTGTATTACTTTTATTATCTACTGTGTAACTCAAAGCTTCACCGTTAGTCAGTTGAATCTGTTGATAATGAACATGGTATGCAAGCTCATTGAAAGCATCTTAATATACAGTTACTTTGTAGACAGACATGTTCATTAACTCCCCATTTTCATAGGTTCATAGCTTAGTACTAGGCTAACTGCCCTTGTAGAGCATTTTAAGCATAGCCATTTATCCCATTTGAGAATCAAACCCTGCACCTTGTATATGCAAGGTAAACACCTTAACCATTATGCCAACCTTCTACCTCTACAGTTATATACACTTATCATTATTTTTTTACATTGCCTTTGAAGTTAAACAGTAAAATTAGTCTACTGAAAGTCATGGTAGTGAATAGGAGCATTTCATATTTAAAGTATCTGAAATGTTAAATACGCGTCAAAGTAGGTTAAGGTCAAATGTATCATACACAATGCCCCTAAAGACAGGTAGGGTGAATATGCACATGATCCTGAGGAGGGTCTGTAATATGAGCATGATGCTGACTTGCTGTGATGATGTGACATATTCAGTGCAGGTGATCCTACAGACACTGACTTCACAGTGCGATGTGACCTAGACCTTGAATGAGAGGTTTTGCTACATATAGATAAACACACACATGGCCTGAATGAATTCTGTTATGTTTGATCCAACCTATTTCCACTACTCTCTTGAGAAACACTTGTAGTGTAATGTTCTAGGCCACTTATGTCCAGACAGTTCCCATTATGTTCAGACAGTATTTAAGTGTGGTAGGTCCTGACTAGTGTACACATAGAGGCAGAGAAGTTGATGTGTGTGCCACCATACTGCAGATGACAGTGAACAAGGCATTGTTCCTAATGTTTACCACATCCATGTAGTGCTGAAAATCCTCACACACACCCTGCAGTACTCTGACCATTTCTTCCTGGCTCTCTATGGCAGTGCACTGCTTAACAACATCATAGCATATTTGCTGTTGAGCAGCCAATGCTTTGCATGTTTTCTAAGGTACCTGTGACATGTGTCTGTGCCTGGTATCTCTTTGTAAATGTGTCACAGTGGACATTGTTACCTCTGAGTATGTGTCATCATCAACAAAGTTTTCCTGTGGTTCTGGAGACACAGGTGCTGAGGTGCATCTGTTTTCTCCCGGTACAGCTTGGAGTGCAATGCCTTCATGTTCGTGATTTTGAGATCCAGTGTTGCTTCTTGCAGTTATTTAGTCGCTCTGGGGTTTCTGATCCTGACATTAAATTATGCAACTATATGCCACTTTCCTCAGGCTTTTTTCATAAATATAACTATGCTTTCATCACCAGCATAGCACCATTATATTTATGACTATGTTATCATCATCAGCATAGCACAGTTATATTTATGCTATGCTATCATCATCAGCATAGCACAGTTATATTTATGCTATGCTATCATCAGCAGCATAGCACAGTTATATTTATGCTATGCTATCATCAGCAGCCATTCGGCTGCTGCTATCTTTTCAGTTTACTGGTGTAGGAGAACAGCTCATTTCTCCTACTAACCCTGTGAAGAACTACTTGATTCTGTTAGTGCTCAGACACTGGAGTATGCTACCATATGCTGTGTAGGAATGTGTACAGGATACTTACTATGCACTATGCACACTGTTTAATGGTATGAAGTGCAGAAGTTGAAGGTGTACCTGTTAATAGTAAATGTCATGTATTACACATAATC
>NC_056725.1:1262290418-1262330418 GCF_019279795.1 Protopterus annectens | reverse complement strand
CAGAACAAAACATATAAAAACCAACTCAGCCCCTTGGCTTACTAAAGACACCTAAACACTTGTGAAACAAAGGGACAAAACCTGGAAACTTTCCCATCGCAATAAGAACCCAGATGCCCTTCTTAAATATAAACAACTCCATAACCTAGCCAAAAAACATATTACACAGGATAAAAAATCATACTATACCAAACTTCAATCTAATCATTCCAAAAATCCCAAACAGTTCTGGAAGTCAATCAACTCTCTTTTCAACCCTGGTACTAAAAACAATCCTTGCCCTGACATAGCAAGTCTGACCCAGATATAGCCACACTATTCAACTCCTTCTTTATTAACTTCATAGCAGAACTCACCAAGACCTTCCCAAACAACAACTCCTCCCCCCTCCTGAAACTCCCTCCTCCACCATCCATTCCTTTTTCATCTCCCATCTTTCACCTCAACCCCATTTCCACCTCATATATAACTAAACTCCTCTCTAAGCTTAAGCCAGGCTCCAATGCGCCTGACAACATTCCCTCACTCTTTCTAAAACTCGCAGCAGATGGCATTGCCATCCCCATTAGCATTCTCATTAACAGATCCATACAGGAATCTTATGTTCCTAAACTGTGGTGTGCAGCCTTTATCCTACCCCTCCACAAAGGAGGCAAAAATAATAGTATCTCCAACCTTCCGGCCCATAGCCATTCTCTCACCTATTTCAAAAATACTTGAGAAATGCATTCACCTCCAAATCATGCTATTCCTTACAAATATCCAACTCCTCACCCCAACTCAACACAGATTTCGTCCAGGCTATAGCACAATAACTGCTCTCCTCTCTTTCCTAGACATAGTAAACCACGCCCATGACTCTGGAGAACTTGTATCCACAGTCCTCCTTGACCTCTCCAAGGCTTTTGATACTGTCTCCCATTCCCATCTCCTAAACCACCTTGCTAATCTTAATCTCTCACACAACACCCTTGCCTGGTTCAGCAGCAACCTCTCTGACTGATCCCAGGCCATAAAATGAAAAACCGGCACCTCAACCTTCCTCCCAACCCCAACCGGTGTCCCCCAAGGATCTATACTCAGCCCAATGCTATTTTATATCTTTATTAATGACTTCCACACAGCTATTCCTAACACCAAGATAGTCCAATATGCAGATGACTCAACTCTAGTATGCTCTGCTTCTAACCTCCAAGTACTCCAAACAAAAACCCAAACTGCTTTTTCCACCACTGAGAACTGGATGCTTCAAAATCACCTCTCTCTAAATGCCAACAAATCTAAAATTCTACTTCTCTCTCCCCCTAAATCTCACCCTCTTGACAAAACCTCCTTCAACATTATCAGCCATGCCAACTCCACTATCGAAGTTGTTCCTTTTACTAAACGTCTTGGGGTCACTATTGATGAACATCTCAAATTCGACACCCATATTCAGCTAAACATTAAGAAAACGCATCAGAAACTTGGCATGCTGTACAGGAACTCCTATTTTCTATCCCCTTCCACAAGACAGACCCTCACCACTACTTGCTTACTACCATCTCTGATGTATGGTGCCCCTCTACTAATCAACCTATCTTCCTCTATCTCCTCTAAACTAGAATCATGTTACAACAAAATCTCAAAGTTTGCCACCAAGTCCAAGTACTCTACCCACCACCGCATACCTCTCCACCTACTGCAATGGCTAGAACTTCCCAACTACCTGGACTACCTCCAAATTACTGCAGCCCACAAACTCATTTTTAAACCCACTAAGTACCCTGCACTAACTAATATATTACCACTATATATCCCTCACAGAACTCTAAGATCTGCTCACCAAAATCTCATTTCTGTATACAAACCAAGCTGTTCTCATGTCTGCTTCTCCTATCCTTTTCTTAGCCAAAAAATGGAACTCTCTTCCTCCCTCTCTAAGAATTTCTCAAACCTTTGATCACTTCAAAACCCTGCTCCATTCCTACCTCTCCAATAACAGAAAATGCACTTGCACTCTACCTACCTAATACTGCCTAATACATGAATACATACATATACATAAACTACCTTCCACTTTACCCAATAGGAGTTCAATCATATTTACTGTTTTCTTACAAATGTTTCTTTCATAGTATTCTCAGAAGATTTAAAACCTCAGTATAATGGTGACTCTATATTATCGACCTCTAATTGTATTTACATGTAAATATGCACTGTATACCATACTATGTTGATATTCTACTGTGCTTATGTTTTACTACATAATTTTTACTAATTGCTTAATTGTTACTATGTCTGCTATGTTTTGTGGAGCTTTTCTCCCCGGGCCTCCACTGATAATGGGCACCTTGAGCCCAGTGGACTTCCCCGGTCATCAAACTGAAAATAAAATAAAATAAAATAAATAATATATAAAAACGGTTCTATAAATAAATAAGGAGACACACATGTAAAAACTTACCCACCATCCATATATGCCATAAACTTACAGTTTACAGTTTTCATAGTGCAGATAAATTCACATCATCGGTTGTGCATAATATGCCTATATGTTTATCAGTAGAAATGTGCTAGTGAGGGCGCTAACACCATATCTAGGCACATGACAACTGAAGTAGATGTGGCTCACGCAGAACAGTTAATGACACAAATGCTGACAATCACACAATGCTGTTGAGAACACCTGTATATTCCTTGTGAATAGCAACACAATTGTGCATACAATGAATTCCCTAAGGTTGCAAGTGAATCTCAGCATGTCATATGGTTGCATATATAACAGCATTACAACATGTGGATGATCCCAGGTGAATGTGCCCATGTAATCAGTATGACATAATATTGCTATGTGTCATATAGCATGTCCAGATGCTAGGTACACACATGCACACCTGTGCCATACTGCATCTGTCACTGTGATGGTTGCCTGACAACTGTGCATAATGTTGATATACTGAATTACAAGACCACAAGCCTTAGTAAGGCAAGAATATACGCAGAATCATCTGACGTCAACAGTCCTCAGGAGTCATATTACTACAGCTGTTATGAAAGGAACATGTAACCAAATGGTAGCAGCAGCCATCAATACAGTAACTCAAATCACAGACTGGAATACACTGTTGTAGGGCTACAGTACATCCACACCTCAACATAGCACATGTGGATTATCGACACCATTGACATGTGCAATGTTCAGAGGGTCATAAGACATTACTAGGCTACCAGACAGGAGCATATAAAATCTTAGCCATTATTATACCATTTAAACACAAATCTTTATATGTATGTGATGGAATATAGTACGGGTATGTGTGTATGTATGTATGTATGTTTTTGATTTAATACAGACTGCCTCTGCCCATATTTGACATGTGCATAACTCCATGACAGAATTAGCAGTCACACATCCAGTGGTCTGGAGATGGCTTGCAGAAGATCATGGAAGGGCTCTGCTTCACGATGTGTGTATGCATCTTTGAAATAATGATATTCTCAGTGTTCCACAGTATGGATGCTATGTAGACAGGGGAAAAAGGGGATGCTGGGTTCAGGGAGCTATGTAAAAGGTTCTTCTGAATGGGAGTCAAATGAAAAGAGATTTAAAACATCATACAATGACCATAATATACCACCAACCACACACACACACACACACACACACACACACACACACACACACACACACACACACACACACACACACACACACAACATTTGACTGAATTTCACACCTGTGTGGAGTGCACTTTATAGGAGATGACATCATCAGTGTATGCAGAGAAGAAGATGTCTGGGTAGGACTCTGACATAGCTGTGAATTCACATCCTGGTTTAAAATTGTCTTTAGACTGATACCTGAATGAACATGCACACATGCACACACTCTGCTTGAACGCTGTGAGAATAGAACTCCTAGTTATCCAGTTATACAAGCTGCAGAACACAGTACTTAACCCTAGCATCACTGCACAAGTCAGTCTTTGATGTTGTCAGAGTGTACTTTATACAGGATGACATCATCAGTGTATGCAGAGAAGAAGATGTTGGCAAGAGTGTCTGACATAGCTGTTGACTCACATCCGGGTGTAAAATTGTCTTCAAACTGATAGTCGAATTAACACACACACACAGTCAAGTTGACTGCTGTAAGCTCAGAACCCTACCTATTTAATTACATAAGCTAGAGAGCAAAGTTCTTAAAGCTCACACCACTACAGAAGTCTGATGTTAACAGTGTCAGAGTGCACTTTATTGAGGATGACACCATCAGTTTATACTGAGAGGAGGATGTTGGGAGGGCTGTTTGATATTGCTGTGGAGTCATGTAACAGTGAAAAAGCATCTTCTGAATTCAGCAGGACCTGGACTCATGCTGTTCTGACTACACACACAGACATAGAAAAACACACACAAGTTGACTGCTGTGAAATTAGAATCCCTACCTATCTAATTACACAAGCTAAAAAACACATTATTTAACATGTGCACTGCCACAAAAGTCTGATTTTAGCACTGTCAGAGTGCACATTACAGAGGATGACATCATCATAGTGTTGCAGGTAACATATACTGTTATGAGATTTGGGTGCAAAGCCAGGACTTGTGATATGATTATGTGAGCACAATTTGCAAAAAAAAAAAAAAAAGAATATAAATATATCCTGGCAACCTAGGTGAAAGAAGCTGTCCTGAATGCATATTGCTGAAGTGATACAGACATGTATCTGTGACTCAGGATGTTGTGTAGATGACACACACTCAAACACACACTTTGGAGACAGCAGTAGCGCAATGAAGGAGTCATTTCTCTTCATATTCAGTTGAAGGCACATCCACATTAATACAAGTTACTGGGATATGATCATGGATGACCAACAGCCTGTGTCACTATAAACTCATACCAAATGTAACAATGCAGTTACTCTCTGTAATTCTAGGGTCTGTTTGACAGCCAAGTCCTGATATATTATTTGCAAGTGCATTGCTGTAGCTCACACATGAATATCAGAAACTTTGTGTTAGGTGAAGAACACGTCACTACCCTTCTCTTGTGTTTATGAATGCATTTCCATGTAGTGGAGGATTACAGCCCAGTAACTAGAGTTAGATGTGCTAAATCTTCAAATAGAGCATTGTTGAGAAACTGATTTGCACAGATGATGGCAAAGTATTTGCACATGCATGATTCGAATTTAAGGAATTCAATTTTGTCTTGTGCAGTAGCAGTGTCCACTGGTGCTCATCGCCAAACTACATAAATAGGGCATGCAATAACTGACCTGATTGGGGTTAACTTCAAAATACATCTGTTTGTTGATGATGTTTCATATGTCAGGCTTGTAAGATAAGTCATCCAAGAAAATGCTGGCAGATGCAATGATGTGCATGCTACAGTCTATCTTTGACATGCTGGTGCTAACATTTTATCACATAAGTGACATACAGTGCTGAACAAATGTAGGTCTCTGCTTAGCTTTTATTTGGTTTGCCTTCCCTCGCGCAAACAGGCTCAGCAGCAATGTGTGGCCATCAGCAATCTGGACAGTACTGAGTGTGGAAAATGGAAAATACATTTGCTGCCTATGGCACAGGATATAAGAACAGTGAGCTCCTGATCAGAGCACAGGTGAACCAGGGTTTATATGCAAATGATTCTCTTTTTTTTAACAAATGGTGTCAAAATCTCATTATCTAAGTAAATGTGATCAGGACTGCAAATGTGACAGTTAATGACTACACTAAAGTGTGTGTTTCTCCAAATTGTATCAGTAATGCCTACCAAAATACACTTGAATAACTAGTTGCTGTTTTGCAGACCTCACTACAAATCGCAAATCAATTGTTTGTACAGTTTGCTACAAATGGCAAGGGGTGGTGTATCTTTTGAAATGATTATGATGACTCAGCAGATATGACTAACTAATTGTGCAGGGCCGGATATCCCAAGCATGTGTGCAGTATTCTTCTTCACAGTAAGGACAGTTTCCACATCATATTAGAGGAACATTTCATGCAGCGTCACCTGAACATGGCACAAAGGGAATCAATCCTACAGTAGATGTTGAAAGCTTGCACACCACAGGAGCACTAATCACCCATTGATTCAAGGTAACATGTTTGTATTATCCATTAGCAAAGTCATGTCAGTATGCAGACACTTAGAGATGGCTTGTACATTCATCTGCCTAACAGATACACATACATAAAGAGGGGTGGGAGTGAAGGGGTGAATACAAGGAGAGATGGACATGCACATAACAATGTTTGGTGTCACGGAACATTCATGGGCATGTTTTTGATCAGTTCTCATTATTAAGCTGCCATGCACTGCAGCATGAAGTGACTGACATAGGGGTAAAGAATGATTAGGAGAGAGACAACAGGCTTAGGACAAGCAGAACAAAGTTGCATAAATATGTCATAGTTGTGAGGATGGATGTCAATGCAAATAATACTTTTTGGCCAGTATCCAATAAGGCTAAATGAAAACTTGTAACTGTTACAAATGTGAAGATGTGGGTGATTAAAAATATTATAGACATATAACACCACAGTGTGAAATTATGTGAGAGGCATCTGAAATTGAACCCTTGATGCTATGGGCAAAAAAACTTCAGTCAAGTGATTTACATCAATACTCTACATAGGAAGTTACACTTTGTTACATCCAACAGTGTACTTAACTGTCAGACTAACTGCTTCAAAGTAGTGGCTTTACTATGCTTTAAGTCTGTGTTACTATAGCACATCATGTTTAAGCACCATTGGGTGGAGATAATTGGACTAGTGCGGCCATAGCAAAAAGTCACCAGGTTTTGCCATAGGACATGAGCAATCAATCACCCCTGCTTGGCATTGGTGTGTGATGCCAAACTTCATGCAAATGCAGAGGACAAAAAGTGAAAGCTTCTTTATAGGCCATTTCGGGTCATGTGTGTGGGGTGTGATTCTATTTTTTTGACTAGATTAAAGATGTGAAAATGAGGAAGATAGGAAAGTGGTGAAATGGGTGGCAACCAGAAGGAATAACAAAGAGCAAGCAATGCAGGAATTTGGATGAGGGAATTATGAAAGAACTATAGATATCCACTTCCTCAACACAGTAATGTGCACAGGTAGACATAATTTAATGAATTTTGACTGTCAGCATAACACAGATGGGAGACAACAATGCAATGATTTTGTATAGCCAGTTGTACCAAATCAAGTTTGTCAAGAAGACACAGATGTGAAGTGAAGAGCTATTTCTGCGACAATTTTTGTGGGAGGGGCAGGTGCCCATTTTTTTTCTTTTCCATTTCAAAAAGAGAAGAATGTTGGGGAAGGGACATATGAATGGGAGGGTCAAGTAGGTAGGGTGGGTGAAGAAACAAGACAGATACAGGGATGCTGATAGACACAAAAGGCTGGGGGGACACCATGCTTGGAGATAGGTAGGGTCATTGGAGGCACATGGCCATCAAGCGTGGGAGCAGTGAGAATCTAGTCCTTACCCTCAGACCTGTCATCACTGCCCCCTTCCTCAGTTACCTGTGAGACTGCTTGATATGGAAGTCTCTTCCCATTTTAATGAGTAACCTCACCAGGTGGCTGATGTGGGCACCAACTCTAGTTTCTATTAGATCACACACCATCCCTGGCAGCTCCTGGTGGATGTCATAATCACCACCTCCACCAATACCCCAGGACAGTACCACTGCACCAGCTGCCAGGGCAATGCTCCCTGACATAGATGATCCAGGTAGTAAAGGGGCTGTGGAGGCAGCACTGCCAGGTTGCTTCCCAGAGATGCTGAGTTTTGGTGTGGCACCTGGTGGAAGATTGGCAAGCTGAGCCACAGTGGTTGACCTAACTCCCTGTGCTGAAAAGCATTTGGTTTGTTGTCAGAAAGGTATGACATCAGAATGGTGTGTTTCCAGGTAACCCACAAAGAGAGAGAGAGAGAGAGAGAGATAAGGGGTGGGTGAGACAAAAAAGAAAAGAGATGATTATAATCATGATATGTCACATTCATGCTTTGTTACAATAAATATCCTTTTATTATTATAAGTAATCCTTAGAATATGCAATATTCCATATATGCTTTTAAAGATACTACAGATTAACTTAACAACGTGGCATTAAAGCCAATATTGCTGCATTTCAAATGTAAAAATTATATTTGTGGAATGTCAGTCTATAGGTTACTTGGGGGAATTGAATCCACATAATCCGAATACACGTTTACACTTGCCTTATACAATTTCCAAGGGCTATAGAAGAAAGCATGCATGCTGCTGTTATTTAAGATATGCATGTTGAACTTGATACTGATCCATGGCATCACAATATATTTATTACAGGCAGGCTCAGTTGTGCTGCATACATACCACTTGCTCTCTGAGTTGCTCCAACCTCTTAGCATGTTCCACCCTATTTGGCAAGATTTCCTCAGTAGCTGCAAAATAAAAAATGAAAGAAGAGACATGAAAGCATTATGCCTACTACTGTTGACTATCTACAGCATTCCATATCATTTAATGTTGTTCGATCTGTATACTTACACAGCTGGGGGGTTTCAGCAGTTCTAAACTCATCCAGCCACTGGTCAGGTTGTGCCTAGTTGTGCCTTTTTAGGTCACTGTAGTGGTGCCTACAGTGTGCCCCAGTGCATGGTATTCCAGTTACACTAGAGACAGCTTTGGCTAGGCTGTTCCAAGCCTCAGCCTTGTACTGAGACCTGGTATAGTCTCCCTGCAGCATACTACGGCTGTAGTGCTTCAAGAGGAATGTAACAAATATTTTTGACTCCTCCACACTCTACCTCTGAGCCCTGAATTTGGCACCATCCTTCCCATTTCCTGTCATGTCTGCAAAGGTCCTCCAACAACAGTTGTAATGTTCTCCGTCAATTTATTATATCACTTTTTATGACCAGTGCACAAACACGCACAACCATGCCAGTCATGCTTGCACAATGGTAAGTGAAGAGAAACACTGCCAAAGAGGAAGGGAGATTTTGAAAAGCCAATGTTGATGTCAGAGTTGGCATTGATTTATGACGTGTGCTGCTATACCTGGTCAGACTTTATCCACTGATCAACACTGAAATGCTAAATCACTATCTTTTAAGTCATGACTTTGAAAGTATCAATAGCATGACTTGGCACATATTTTGTTGGGACTTACACACTGCTAAAAGTAATTTGTACAATGTGGGATTCAAACCTATGTAAAAGAGAATGTATAAATTTCCAGAAAGGTGCTTATTCCTCACTGCCATAGAAGACATATTTGTCAACTACGGTCATTACAGATATACAGCTTAAATAGTGACTGGTGCTATACTTCAATTAGGCTTGTATGTGTGTGACATTAAAAGGTCCTGGTTTATGCATTCTCAGTTGTAATGCAGGACTAATGCCTGACAATACACTAAAAATGGATAGATTGCATGACTTCAATAATAGAGTTTGGAGCTATGATACATACCTCACAATACATTCTGTTTTACAGTTATATTTGGGTTATGGGAGGGGTGTAGGTGATTGTCAATAAACTATTGTGTTCATCATATACGCAACTGCATTTTTTATTACATAAGCACCACTGTCATACTAAATCAGTTATGCACATAATACATATGACAGCTACAAAAGTATGTGTATGCAAGCAGTAATGATACCGTTTTGTCAATCAATCTGTTATACATAAGTATTGGTATGTAGTATTACCTTTATAATTAAAGTTGTGTGAAAAATGACAGGGGGACACCCTTACTAAAAAGCCAGATTTGAACACTGGCTAACCTGTAGTCTGACCATTAATTCATTGCACTTACACCTGGTGCCAAAGGAAAAGCAGGTGTATTTTCCTCAATCAGTACTGTCCAGAGTGTTGACAGCTATACATCGCTGCTTTGCTTGTTTGCACAATGAAGGTGGACCAAATTAAAGTTTTTACTTTTTTCCTTTAGTGAACCCTGTTTGCAAAAAGGTAGGCAATGCACAAATGTAAAAGACAATAGTGAACATATATTACTTGTGTAAATACTCATTATGACACCTCCTTAGTAAAAATAACTACTTTGTGACTCCAACCCCACTTTGCCTATGTTATCTCTTTTTTAACTCAGTGTATTTGTACCTTCAGCCCCAAAGACAGTTGGGTAACAGGTGACATTTCTGCAGTCATTACCATTCATGTTGTTGACTGCCGCACAATGCCGCTAAGCATGTTTGCACTTTATAAGGTGGCGGAAATTAAATTTCCAGTGTTAAGCAGCTAACCATGTTTGCACTATGCCGAGCACCACACATACAGAAAAAAGGGAAACAAAGGTTAAAAACTAGATACTTCTGGATTTGAGCCATCAGAGTACTGTGAGTGGGTTATCTCACTTTGCCACAGGCATAGCTTTGCAATAGCAATCAAATAATGTGCATACAAGCAATTTAACATTTCATACACAGTAATAATTAATGCTGTTGGACATTCACAGCTGATTGTAAATGTGTACTAACATATTTAGTGGAATGAGTGATCAAATATTATTTATGAATATGTTTGTAAAACTGCAGCTCTGCCTTCTCTTTGTATTCTGGGAATCATTCTCTTATCTCTGCTTTAGTATCACACATGTAATCTCTAATGCATATGCTCTCATTTTTCTGTCAAGGTGTGATACAAATACATGACAGTCAACAACAGTTTTCAGCAAAGGCATGAAACTGTGCTATTATGGCAAGGAAATATACATGTGGGGTGTTTGGTTTTGTTTAAACACTCACTGCAATTAGTTCCCCACTTGTATAAGTCTTTCTTCACTGATACACCCAATTCAGTGAAGGGTGTCTGTGCATTACTGTGGCTTGCTTCAGTCAGAGTAATCATTCACAATTGCAAGCCATTAGCACCTAACAGTGGTGTAGAGGCTGCAGTATGTTTATATCTGCAACATGAAGTCAGAAGTTTGGTATTCAGCAGTTCTAAGTAGTTCACACCTTGTTTGCATCTTCAAAGTGCTCAGTGGGCTGAATCTACAATGAAAGGTAACTGTGTAGTTAGGAAACTTGAAGAAGAGGAGACTATTTTCAGTTATGCTTATTGCTCCACTTGTGGATTGTAGGGATAAGTACAGTTTTTGGAATGTTTTTTTCTATAGTGGGTATTTCAGTTGTGAGGGAGAGTTTATTTTGTAAACTACATAAATATATATTACAGATGTCAGTCATGTCAGATATTAATGGCATCACTGGACAACTAACCCACATTCTTTTTGGCTAAATTTACAAGCACCAGTTAGGATGGTACCTGTCATTCATTCATGTTCTTACACATTTATTTTTCTATTGCAGTTTCAGTACTTACCTTGACAGTTCTGCAGTTACAACTGTTGGCATTCGGGGCTGACTCTCTCTGATGCTAGCAGTACACAGCCATTACATGGGAAAGTAAAGGTTGTAAGCATTGCCTGGCATCAGTTTTACAGTAGCTATGAGTGTAGGA
Organism: Protopterus annectens; assembly: GCF_019279795.1. NCBI lineage: Eukaryota > Metazoa > Chordata > Ceratodontiformes > Protopteridae > Protopterus > Protopterus annectens. The sequence continues at coordinate 1,262,318,943 of NC_056725.1, read as the reverse complement.
CAAAAGGTTTACCCTTTAGATGGTCAGCATGTGTGCTATCCATTGCCTCTTGACCAGGGTGAGAGCATATTGTGCACACCTATATCTAACTACACCCACAGTGGCTGGGAGTTCCCCTCTGACTCCTCACCTATGTACGGTTGTGTTGACCTTGGTGGTGGAATGCTTGCTCCTAGCCCTTGATGTTCATGTTGCAGCTGTTTTCAGAGGATGATATTATGTAGGCTAGCACATATTATGATAATTTCAGTACAATTACTGGGATTGTACTGCAGAGCTCCACCACTGAATCTAGGCACTAAAACTATGGCTTTAACAGCCCAAACAGACACTCTATGATATTTCTTGTTTGAGCATGTGCCTCATTATAGCTTTTCTCTGTAGGTCTGTGTGCATTTGTGATGGGCATCAGCAGCCATAATTCAAGTGCATACCCTACATCCCCCAATAAATGGCCTTATGACACATCACCCCTGGAAAACCTCTGGTACAGCTGAGAGGTGTGCCAGATATGGGATCCATGGTAACTATCAGGGTTGCCAGCACACACACACTTGCATAATACTAGCTCTGTCCTCAGGTGTAGGGGGAATATACAGACACTAGCATGCTGTAGCATAGCATTCAGGAACTGGTGTAAGATCCTGGATGCTGAAGCCTGTGACACCACCAGCATGTCCCATATGGGTAATTAAAAGGCTCTTGTGGCTAATATTCTAAGTGCCACACATGCCATGGTCTCTAAAAGTACTGGTTCCCCTCAGTTTGTCTTTGTTCATAGATGAGGGTGACAAAGATTGCAGAGTTCTTGGCATATGTCTCTATCCACCCAGCAGTGCTCTACTATTTACACCTCATGCAGACTATGAAAAGTTAAATGAGGTCTAAATACTCTTCTCCTCCTTGTCTGAGCTCTGTCATCATCATCAGCAGCAGCAGCATAGACTTGAGCCTGTTGCACATACACATGCAGAACAGCAGCAGCAGCCCCTAACATTCTTTCCCTCCAGTGTAGTTTCTGTGGCTATATTCTAGTAGGTTTTGGAATACAAGGCAGAAGGCTACACTAAGTGTACACACTTGCTTTATAACTTGTTGAATAGTTCCACCATCTTGAATTTGTTTATTAGCTTATAATTCGGCTGCTTATGCACTGATTAGCATGCAACAATGTTTACCACGTTAGCACTGTTCTGTACATTGTGTAGAGCCACTTATTGAATAAAAATCGGTACGCTGTCATGTGGGTGTCATGGTTTCTTCAAGCCATGTAGTGTTTATTGAATCCTGTTTTTTTATTTCTTTAGCAAACGTGAATGATCATGTGTGTTACTCATCCAATGATGCCTTTGAATAGAATAATAACATTAAGGACCTTAACAAAACAAATTATTAAAAAGTGTGCACACCCACTGTATAACAAATATTTCATTTTAATTGTTAGGTTATCAGGTACTGCTCATAAATCAAGGAAAATGCTGCAGAGGTGTTTGTTTTGTTTGGAAAAGATGAACAAAATTACAGCACATTTTTTTCTGGAACTTGTACATTCAGGAGACTAAATTTTGTGACCCTTTAAAGATCATGTTTAAAGGTGCAAACATGCATAAAAAACACTTTTTTATTCAAAGGCCATTTCACATCAGTTTCTAAATAAAATGATTTTAAAAATTGTTTCTAAAAGTGGAAGAATAAATTTATAGAGTTGTGTTTATGGCATTAATATTAATGGATGGGAAGGAGGCGCTTACATCTCTTTGAGTTCCAACTTTAATTACCCTGGATTAGCATGGATAAATAATTGTGAATTAGTTATGTAATTGCCAATCTATTAAATTAATAGTTTGACAAAAAAACTAATCTGTTAATTTAACAGTTTGACAGTTATGGTAGGCAAAACTTAAACTCACCACGACTGTTATCAGTAAAAGAAGAAAGACTTTATTTTAACTTCAGACCATGTATACAATGAATGAACTTTCAGAGAATATATAGTGGAGATACATTCAAATTATTCAATTAATTTAGCAATAAAACAATCAACCCTTAAAGAAGGGAAACGCACAAACAACATGACTATGCTAAAAGCTTCATCTGAGCAGAACACTAGGTAATGCAGAACTTTTTCTATTTATAAAAATTTTATAATTTAAAATTTAAAAATTAAAAACATTAATAAACTCATATAAAATTCATATAAAATATGCCTGTGAAATCTTAATGCACGCTAAATATACAAACTAAACAGTACAAGATTTCTACAAATTTCATAGGTTAAAGTCCCTGGATTATATAGAATTTATAAAACATTTTCTAATTACCATGCTAAAATCAGTTTAAAATCAGGTTCCATGTTATAAATATGTATAAATATATTTAACAATTTGATGAATGATTAAATGAATAGAAATATATGCATAGATAAATAAGTAAATATGGATAAATAAATATACAACTATTCATCTGCGGTATTCAAAAAAGATCTTAATGAGACATAGGCATTAAGTCCAGGGGGATAGTGACCTTTTAACCTAAGGATCCATTTCAGTTCCTTCAACTCTAATAAATTCATATAATCACCACCTCTAATGACACTGAACATTGTTCACAGGTGGCCAGATATATTATTTTTAAATTCTTGTTGTTTCTATAGATAAAGTGTGGGTCTCTTACTACTAAAAAAAAAGTACTGTCATCTATTAATAAAAACTTTCCAGTTATTGGCATTAATTTTCTAAATTTACACTACTCTCAGATCTGTGCTTTTTTATTTCCATTTGCATGAGGAGGAAAAATGAGTGTTTGTATCTAGTTGCAGTTTCTAGTGTTTCTACTCTATCTAAAACATTAATAGATCCATGTTGTCTTTACAAATCTTAGAGAGTCTAATAAACTGACTTTTAACTATCCCACTGAAAACATGGCGTGGGTGCATGCTGTCATAAAAAAAAATTGTGTTTCTCCAACATATTTTTCTATGTTGCAATTTTGAGTGTACCATCTCTAATATCTAGAGACATCTAAAGAAATTACTGCTGTAAATTTGAGAAAATTTAGATAATTTTAAATGAAAAGAATTCTTCTGTGGAACCTTCCCAAACGATAAAAAAATGTGTATACAAAACTATAGACTAGAGAGAACTTTGCTAAAATAAACTTGTTAGGTTGCCTTCAAATGAGAATACATTATTATTTAAAACTAAATCTAATAGATGACATATTAAAATTTCCTGATTCCTGTCCACAGAAGGAAAGACTTGGAGTACTCTCTTTATGCTTGTATCCCCTGATAATTAGGGATAGAGAAAAGACTTTGAATGTCCATAGACACTAATAAATGTTTACCTTTTATAAGAGGTGTCTCTAATGTATCTAAAGCTGATAATAGCTGATAAGCATTAACTAAAGGTCTAAGTGTGTCTCTAAATATATAGAGATATATTTTCTGACCCACTTTTTTTCAGACACAATTGGAAACCCTTGATGATTGGAACAACTGGGCTATCATTAAGTAAAACTCATAAAGACTAGGTGATAACTTGATAGCATTAATGATTCCTGAGAGCTTTCTTTGATCTATCCTTAAATAAGTCGCATCATCATTTAACATGTCTAACATCATGGTTTGATAATTCTCAGAATCAAACAGAGCAATACCACCATATATAACTTGACAGTTATATAACTAATTCACAGTTATTTGCCCATGCTAATCCAACATAATTAGAGCCAGAGTTCTAAGTGACGTAACCCCTGCCCACCCATTAATATTAACACCATAGACATGACTTTTCACATTTAGCCATCTGCATTCAGAAGTAAACTTTAAAACTATATTTTTAAGCACTGCAAAACAAACATTTCTTTTCACACAGAAAATTTTTTGTATGTATAAAGACACATGCAAACGTTTTTAGTGAAAATAAAATTTCATTTTGCACCTTTAAACACGATCTTTAAGTTTTCATGTAGGCTGTCAGGTCTATGAAAAAACTAAATGGAGACAGCTGCTTTATCAGCTCTGGATGAATAAAGATTACCTCATAAGAAAAATATTTTAAAATTAGTGATTTGGTATTGCAACATAACTTTATTTAGTACTCGTGTTGGTATTAGTAATGAAAACATTATACAGCACAGCCTTTCAAAGAGATTAAATAATAAATATACAGTATTAGTTAGTTCAGAGCACACTCAGGAAAAAAAGAGGAGTGGCTATTTTATGGAATAAAAGTACGCCCATACCTAAAACTATTAAGTCTTATGAAGATGATAAAGGAATGTTCTGTATGGTTACAATACAAATTAATGGAAAGACATATACATTAATCAATGTATATTGGATACCAGGAATTGGTATTAATACAGTGAAATACCATCTTAATAAGATCATATCATTCTCTATAGGAGATATTATTTTAGCAGGTGACTTTAATTGTATCCTACATGAAAAAGATACTACTACTATAGGAAAAGGAAAATTACATCTAATGCAAAACATTTAAAGGACTTTGTTAATTCTTATCATTTAAATGATATTAATAATCAGATAGACTCAAAATCATTACCATACACCTTTTTTCTAACAGATATAAAACTTATTCAAAAATAGATAGAGTCTTTATTTCTAACCAGATGGTAACAGAATTAATAAATTCTAAAATCATTTCATGTCCTATATCAGATCATAATTCAATTGTCTTTGAGTTCATGATAAAAAGTACTTACAATGTTCAGATCAAAAGGATACCAGCATATCTAACTCAACTAAAAGACTATAAAGATTATATACTTTCAGAAGTGCAACATTTTTTAGAAATAAACAATACACCTGAAGTCTCCATTGTTTATGTTTGGGATGCTTTAAAATAATATCTATATGGACAAAGTATCAGATGGTATAATAATAAAAGGAAATCTTGGGATAAGGAATTACTAGATATTCAAAGTAAATTAGACTCTTATAAGCATAATAATAAAGAAAATATTATGGACAAAAAAGTCATTGAAGAAATAAACAAACTAAATGAGAAATACAAAAAAATTTTAACTCATAAAGTTAAAATAACTTTAGAGAAATACAAGTTTTTGTCTTACTCAATAAGCCCCAAATACTTACATAGACTTAAAAATAAAACAAAAAGTTTGAATAAGCAAAATCATTATTAAAGAAATTTTCTCTCTAAGGAAAAAGAAGAATGTTTCTAGTCTACCAGAAATATTAGATGAATTTAGAAATCACTTTCACAAAATTAATCATAATAACATTAACATCTAACCTATAGATAAAATAAAGGAATTTATAACTACAAACATGAATAAAAAACTTAATAAACAACAAACTAAACTATTGGATAAAAGTATTTCATATACAGAGGTTGTTACACAAATAAACAAGCTTAAATCAAACAAAGCACCAGGTAATGATGGTATTATACCAGAGATATATAAAATTCTTTCTAAAAGTACATACTCATTAATACATAAGGTTTTTATTTTGGCCCAAAATGAGCTAATAACTCCCCCATCTTGGCAATACACATTTATTTTGCCAATTGTAAAACCCAAAAAAGATCCAACTAGATGCACTTCATATTGACCCATTTCATTACTTAATGTTGATTATAAAATGTTTATGAGTATTTTTGCTGATAGATTGAAGACAATCATCCCAGGCATTATAGATATAGATCAGACAGGCTTCATTGTAAATAGAAACACTTTTGACAATATTAGGAGGACTCTAACATTAATTGATTTTGCAAGTAGGAGAAAGAAAGATTTAACACTTATTAGTCTAGATATAAGTTCAGCATTTGATTCAGTAAGTTGGGACTACTTGTTTACCTTACTGAAGTGCACAAACTTCTCAGATGCATTTGTAAATCTAATTGAACATCTATATAAAGGTGCATTGGCTTATATTAAGATAGGAACATATGTCTCACAAAAAATACCCATCTTAAAAGGTACAAAACAAGGGTGTCCACTTTCTCCACTATTATTTACTTTAATAATGGAGCCTTGGGCTAATCTGATCAGAAACAGTACTGATATAGAGGGATTTGAAATAGATGAAAATACAACATCTAAAATTCAACTTTTGCAGATGATGTTCTAATTACATCAGCAGGATCTAATTCCTCTATGCAGTCCCTATTTGATAAAATGATGAGTTTTAAAAATATTTCTGGTTTAATATTCAATGAAGAAAAAATTAAAATACTACCTATATATACACGAAAAAATGTTCTCATTAGTGATTTTAGTAAATATATACCCAATTCAGGTCAGATAACTTATCTAGGTATGATATTAACTAAAGATATCAAATCTATTATACATAATAATTATAATACCTGTCATCTTAATATACAAAATCTTTCCAATGCCTGGAATAATATGTTTTTTACTATGGAAGAGAGACTTACAATTATTAAAATGATAATATTCCCAAGATATTATATTTAATACAATCAATAATACTCCCACCTACAAAAATAATTATCAAGAAATTGAATACATTAATGTTAAACTTCCTATGGGCACCTAATAGACCTAGGATTGCATTAAAGAAACATACCAATAGCTGGTCTCAAGGGGGCATTTCTTTTCCAGACTTTAACTTATATACTATCTCTTCCACTATAAAAGTTATTACTTTGTTAATAGATCAGTCATAGGTTGCAAAATGGAAAGATTAATGGGAACTAATTAGTGTTCACTTCATGAAAATCTCTTTAACACATAAAAATATGATTGTAAATAACTCCATGCTATGGTTAATAAAAGAATTTTGCACTTCACCTATTACACCAAAATATATAGTTAGTTATCCATTAAACATTATTATTAGTTATCATAATTTTATATTCATGCATCCTAAGTATAAGGAATGGAATTTTATTATATTCCCTATAAAGTATACACGTGGTATGCTTTTGTCATCTACTTCTGAAGGAACTCATTCAGTCACAGACAATGATCTAAAGTACTGGTATCAGTTGCTATCTGATAATAAAGTTAAAAATTTAGATCTTTTAAAACAAGAATTTGATCTGAGAGAAACTTGTTGGTTAGAAGTTCAGACCTTTAGACAACATCTCATTAATAAAATTGATTTAATGTCTATAACAGTTAAAGAATCTATTCCAACACTGATTGATTACTTGATATTAAATTTACAACATAAAGTTTCTGATAAAGGTAAACTTTCATACATACATAAAATTATTAGAGAAGAAACTTATTACAATGTAGATACCTATTGGAATTATTTCAGTTCCATTAATGGTGAATTACCAAATCAACAAGATAAACAATATATATTGGAATCTGCCTATAAAACTACTTCTTCCATTATCTGGAGACTTTTTACTTGGAAATGTTTACATAGATCCTTTTATACACCCTTGATGATGAATAAAATAAATAATAAAGACAATCTATGTAAAAGGTGTAATATAGAAATTAATGCTGATTGGGCACATATGTTTTATGACTGTATAAAATTGAAAGAATATTGGAAGTCAATCAATGAATTTTTTGCAGGCTCTTTTTACAGATAATTTTATTATTTCTAAATCTCTTATATTATTCAACACTCCTGTACCTCAAAGTGTTAAAAAAGTTAAGCTTCCCTTGTTATGGTCTATTCTAGCAGTGGCTAGAAAAATAATAACCAGAAATTGGATTTCTGATACACCTCCTTCTTTTAATGAATTTAAAAATGTTATGACTGCAGTGTGCCATATGGAATTGATGACAATAAAATCAAGAACTACTAGAAAAACATCTTATTATGTTATATGGGATAACTTACAAAATTTGTTAAAAAAATCTTAACTTCAATAGCATGGTATTTTAGTTTAATTAATTGATTTGATTGTAGTGGATGTCTTTGTAAATACTTTGGTTATTTTATTGAATGTTATAACCATTTCTATTTTAATTACTTGTATAAAATTGTTATGATATTTACTTGTATGTTAAAATAATAAACTTGTTTTAAAAAAAAAGAGATTAAATAATTAAGACCATTTCCTTAGCTGTTTTTAAACCATAAATATGAATGAGATGCTGTGTATATGTACAAAATAATGGGCAAGTGGCAACCTAATATATAAAGAGTTATTTTTTGCGAGGAAGGTGATTAAGAGCATGCTGGGAAGCAAACAGTTTCAGAAATGAGGATAACTTCTGATTGTGGTAGATGGACAGTAAATTATTTAATTAGTTGCAGCCGGTCAGTAAAGCCTATAGTAAAGGAGCACCAGTATGGGAGAAATACATTAAAGCATCACATACGTTGTGTCCATTGGCACTACTAATTCCTTACAGTTAGCTTGCACATGTGTGCTCATCTGTACAGCTTACACAAGATGCAACTGTAGAGTTGTGTATTCTGTAGCCCAGTAGAAAAGTCTTTGCAGTGTTTTTGCAGCTTGTAAGTACATTGTGATATTTTAAGGGAAGTGGTGACTGCTGTTCTCTCATACCACTAGTGTCAAATGATTTGCAGTTTATTTTTTTAATTAAAAAAAATCAGCTTGCAGAAAATAAAAGATAATTATGAGGAAGCAACATGTGGTAAGTGTTATTCTGTTGTACTTGATAGTATTAATAGTCAAATATAGGCAACAAAGTATGTAATTTTATTTTAACCATTGGCAATGCTGTGGATATATGAGCTAAGATATTTGTGACTTGCAGTTTATGTTTTTAATAATAAAAGTAAAAACTGATAAACACTGATCTCCAATGTCCAAAAGTGTTTTCATAAAAATGGTTTACAGTAAAAAATAAAAGATGACTTTAAGAAACAACATACTGTATTAGAGTCTTACTGATTCTGCAAGCATTGCTCACTGTTGTTTGACAGAAGTAATAACCAGATATAAGCAACAGAATATTTTAATTGCATAGCTTTAACAGCATCTTACATCTTTATGTTGATTAAAAATAAAACTTATCTTTTGTGAAGCCATAGCTACCGGGTAAAGAGGATAAGAGAGAGCTTATGATGCCAGTTCATGCATCCTGGAGAAAGGTGGCTCAGTTCACTACACTAGTAACACCTACCTGTGAGCAGCTGATCACTCAGAAGAGTCTAGTGGGCCTGTACTGTATTGGTGGGCTGCTGCTTAAACAAAGATGCATATGTGGTAGCACAACTAAGTTCACAGGATCATCAGAGCGTTTGCTATTATCTGTTACCTCCCTGGGGAGCAAACAGGTTGATAACCCTCTTTGGATAGGGAACAAATGGGCCACAGGGCCCTCACCCCATCCAGGGATGCATGGCTCTTCGGTTAAGGAAGGGAAGTCTGAACTGATAAAGCACAGATAGAAATGCCCTTGGCCAAATCCAGCAGACTACCAAAAAGTGTCATTACTCTCACAGGTACTGCTGACCATGTGGAAACAATATCCATCGTTTTACTACTGATTTAAAATACATTAATTTCTGCAAGTGTTTTATATGAGATGTATAGTGATTTTTCCTTTAAGTGATAAAAATGTTTTATTGCAGAAAATAAAAGATGATCTTCCAGAGTTAAAATACAACATTCTGGTTTTGTTTCATTAATAATCAGTGTTCCCTGATACCTAATAGTGATTTTTTTTACTTAAAAACATTTACTGAAGAAAATCAAACATGATTATGCGGAAGCAACATACAGCACTATGGTTTTGTAACTTAGACAAGAACACTTCTCTCATACGCAGAAGTGGGAAAGTACTAGCCACATTTGGGCAACTGAATGTTATATTTACATTATAACATGTACCATTTTGTGTTGATTTAAAATTGCATTGCTTTCCTTGTCACTGTTTACTACAAGGACACAACCTACAGAAATGTACTATGTATGGAAACATCATCCAGTATTATGGTCATGCTTCTTTAACAGGTACAATTCTCTGATGTCAAATAGCAAGAATTATTATATGAATGAATACAATAGGATATTTCAGTTATATTATCTAACAACATACAGCATTTTGCTGTTGATTAACAAAGTTACATTTATAGTGAGTTTTATTTGTAATAATATTTTCATGCAGAAAGTAAATTATGATCAATGAAAATAACATATATCATGGTCTTTCTTATTTGTAAAGTTATATTCCTTTAAGCCAGACAGTGAAAATGTTGTACTCTGATTACTGGCAAAGATTTTTTTCAAATAATAATAAAACATTTTACTGTAGAGAATATAATACATTAATGGGAAATGAATATAATACAATAATATGGCTTTCTTGTTTTGAGAAGCACTGTTTTCTGATCCCATATATTGACAAAAATAGCCAAATACAGAAAACAAGCCAAGTTAAGATATTTTGTTTACATTGTTTTCATAACCAACAGTAAGGCTAGGATTATGGTGTCAACTTTAGTATACAGTTAACTGTTTCATGGGAGGTAGCTACATAAAGACATGTTACGGCTCATTCTACCAGCTGGCAATATGGAGCATTAAGGAAAACAGAACAAGAAATGGAGTATGTAAATCACCATTTAATGACATGTAAATGAAAGAGAGCAGTCTAATGAGAAAACAATGAGCTGGAAATGAGCACCTCTGCAAGCAGGTCACAATTTATAGCTGTAAGACACATTAGCCGCCCAATGAGTTGAGCATCACCATAACAAAAAAATAGCTTGTGGAAAGCTTCAGAGTTGCAACAAGCAGCAATAGTGTTTGTGGCACAGCACTTACTATGACTGACACTACCCCACACCTTATAGTGTGGTGCAGCAACAGGCAGGGCAAGCAAAACATAGACTGACAATGGCATGTATTCCACCAGCAAATCTGCCAGCAGCTGACAGACCATTTTCTGTGGGCAAATATATCATAACGGTGTTAGTTAATATATATCACCCACAGATAGGATCTGGTGGAATGTATGGACTTCCTGTACCAGTGGATACTGAGGTATGTGCAGATGTTACCATACTTCCTACAAGAACATTCCATAAGCAAACCTAGGACACATTTAGCATAGCATGTGGTGACCTACAGAATAGTTTCGATATTTCTTAGTGCATTACTTCCACATGTGGAAAAGCATATCAGTTTCCTTAGCACACTAGGGAGATAGCTACTACCATTGCTGGTTTATTTAAAATTGCCTGCTGCTTCAAATTACAGGGTGCTATAGATTACATGCATATGGCAATAATGACCCTAGTGTTACGAGCAGTAATAGCATGTCAAAATGAAGATATACTATTCCATCAGAGGGTCTATATTACGAGACCGCAAACAAACAAAATAAACTTTACAATCCTAATCCTGCACCCCCACACCCCCCTAACTAAATATACCAACTCCAAGATTGCTCATCATTGGGGAAAACGGCAAACCGCGAAAACGGCCAACTGAATTTTTTCCCTAGGAAAGAATTTGCGGATGTGGTTGTTCGCTGTTTAGTGTTTTTGATGTTTTAGGTTCGATTATTATGCATTTGAAGAAAAGTGTCTTCGATCTCGTAATAGGGAACCCCATCAGATGCCAGGTAGTTTGAAATGAACAGGGGTTGATGATTAGTGTGCCTGCACAGCACCAAGAATCTGCTCATGATTCTCACTTATGGCATACAGGTCATTTATATCTCCACATCCTGCAAACAGAAATTCCACAGGGCCACCTACTTGGTAAGAGCTGGAACTATAAGAAGCAGATACAAATATAACTTAAGAAAATACATGCATATCTCAGCCCCATATATGTTCTTTTAGTTTTACAAGTGATGCAGAATGCCCACTGAAGACCTGGCTGATGACACTCACAAGAAACCTGCACAGTATATCAGAACAGCAATATAAAACCACCCATATGCAAACCAGAAACATCATTAACTATTTGTTTGGCCTGCTGAAGCATGGTTCCAATGCCAGTATACATTTGGTAGGGCTTTGTAGTACTTCTCTGTCACAAGATGTTTGCAGCATGCTGCATACTTCATTACATGACTACTAAGAGACATTCAAACCCACTGTCTATCCAGGGAACATGTGGATTCATTATAGCCACCTGTATCACAGCCAGCATACTAGCATTATATAGCAACAACAGTGAAGCTGATACTAGCCTTATCTGGTAACAACATTGAAGCCAACAGACAGCTAGCAATAGCCACATAATAGGCTCACAGACAATAATGAGCACAATTCACAGTAGTGCAGGCCCAAGCAGCCATATTTAGTCTAGCTCCATGAACTCATGTCAAGCACCCAATGACACTGCAGTGTCATGCAGAACAAACATGTTGCATGAGTGTTAATTAAAAGCTATTCTAGGCTATGCATAGTGAAGGTCACACTGTGCATTAAACATCTCAATATACACTACACAGCAGGAGGGGTATAGTGTGTCAAAGTCATCATCCCTTGTAACAAGGCACAACATTGCACATTACTAACATCACTGATACCTAGAAGACATATCACTAGGAAATGGAAACAAGGGTGTTGTGCCAAGGGGTACTCTGTGTCACATGCGGTAACCTTCAATGACAGGGAGGTGATGGGACTATGTGGCTGAAATTCAGAAGGACTGCAATTATTTGACTGTGATGTGGGCCCACTGTGTTGCCCTGTAGCAGTAGGATTACCAGTCTCCTGAGAGAAGAGTGCTATGCTACTACAAAAAATGAACCTGTGCAGATTCCATTGGGGAATGTGTGTTTGTCCTAGAGGTTGTCACTCACCACCACCCATGATGTTCAGTGGTACAGAGAGAAATAAACCTAGACCTACAGGAGAAAACTGTATACCTTGTGATGGCATCCTGATGTTACCGCCACTGGTACTTACCTAACCCACCCATGGATAACGCTGCTGGAGAAGGTATTGATGTTGCCACACAGAGGTGGACATGAAGCCATAAAAAGCACCTACTGTGTGCCTGCAGAAGGATGTCATTTTCAGCTCATCTGAAAATTGTCCATCCTCTGCTGTCCACCTTCCCTGGAGGTCATGAGGACATCTCAGTAACAAGACACATAGCTGTAGACTGGAACTGCTAGGGACAGGAGGCTACCAATTACTAACAGTGGATAGTAATTGGCATACATAACAGTGCAGGTGTTGACAAGGATAGGGACATAGCAGGCACCACAGATATGCCATTGATATCTGGGTAAACCATTGATACCCCAGACTACAGGCAGGAAAGGACATATACATGTATACAGCTAGGGTGCTAACACACAGATGTCCACAGAGGTATACATGAAGAGGGTGGTCTTCAATGACTGCAGGAATTAAGGGCAAACATGCTGTAACATGTGACAATGGGCTCCCATCTTATGCTGTTGGGTTTACACATGGGGTTCCACAGCAGTTGCCCACATGTCACAGGCTCTCTGCACATATGTATATAGGAGAACAAGGATAGTACAGAAATTGGCAGCCCTGATCTTGGGCTTTCTTCCCTCAACTACAATGTAGCCATGCACTGAATATACTATGTATTGGCTTTGTGCAGGTGCAAGTTCCATTAAAACAATATTACAAACTAATATACATACCTATACTCATGGCACACATGTACATCACTGCACAACGTTGTGTCATTCCTCACAAATGATTTTCTTTTCTGCTTCCAGACTTCAAATTCATTGCTGAAGAATTGTGGATAAACTCAAAAGTAATGGGTGAACAAAGGCCAAAAAATCAGAGACAAGTTTTAAATATTACCCCAGTTTACTTGAAAAAGTTAATAGGATATCAGGTTTTACATTAACATGCATTAAGAAGTATGAATTTTAATGTCTGGCATTATTGACTAAAAGTAATCTTCAGAAATTTACAAGCAAATCAAACATTTTAAGAGGGACAGGGCAAAAATGTGAGGCAAATTCAGGAATATTCTGCAAATTCTGGAGAGTTGAGAGGTGTGGTAGGCAATGGTTACTGGGGTTTTTAATGGAGGAAATTAATGGCCCTGCTGTTAGCAGATATAATTTTGCATTTTAGTAAAGGAAGCTAGAATACAAGCTGTGACTACTGTTTGTGTGTGACAAAAATATATTACCATAGCCATTATTTTAGTTATTGTTGTTATTGTTGTCGTTGTTTTTATCCTGGCAGGAACAATCTAGATATTATGGTTAGGCAATGGCTATACATATGTTTTAGTTACAAATCTTTTGTGTATTTAGGCAAAGCAAGCTGGATTACAAGCTGTGATCACTGTTTTTGTGATACATAAATATTAATGTAACTTAATGTAATGATTATTTTTTATCCTGAGAGGGCCAAACCAGATATTATGGGGAGGCAATGATCAGGAATCTGTTTTTGAAGGAAACAATTGTTAATGATGTTATAATTCTGGCTTTGTAGGACTAATTTCTAATTGACTGAAGTAAGCTTGAATACAAGTTATAACTATTGTTTCTGGGAGTCAAAAACGCATTTATGTAACCATTATTATTTTTAATCCTAGCAAGGTCAAATATACTATAGTGAGGCAATGCGTATGAAGGATGTCTGTGGATGAAATGATTGAGCCTGCATCAGATGCAGAGCAGGATATGATATGGCATCATCTGCCTCTCCCTCTGTGACTTCACCACCACCAGCCAGGTCCCCAGTAGTTCCCCCAGTCAGGTTCTGTGCAGGAAGACATAGGTCATCCTGAAGGGTCAACTAGGAGGGCTCTCTGCTACCCTCCGGTGCAAATTCCCCATCGAGGTGTAGGCTTTGCATCAGGGAGCAGCACTGGGTTGGACAGCTCAAGAGTCAATTGGTACCTGGGGTGCATGTGACTGGTTGCACAAGCCTGACCACCGGGCTACATGTCAATCACAGAGGTTGATGTACTTGGCACTGATACAGCCTGACAGATAGTCTTCACCCCCAACCTATCCCTCATCATGGTGTTCCCTTCCTTGTATGTCAGTCATCCTTAACTTTTTGTTGTCCACTCCAGTCTTCCCCATCACCACTTGTCAAACATCTGTCTTACTTAAATCCTTTGTCTCCACCCTTTTTGTATCAACACCTTCCCTGTCAGTCTTTATCCATTATATGTGTGCCTGTTCCTGCTGCCTTCCCTATACCTGCCTTCTCACACACATCATCCCTCTGTGTCCCTCCCCCAATCCTTTTTCTATAAATATAAAAAGGGACATCAGACCCACAAAAAAGAAAAATTCTGTTTCCCTCACCCACACCAATTTTCCCTTCCTGTTATCCATCTATGTATTCTGTTGCTTGCCTTTCCAACTTTTCACCTGTTCTGTGACCACACTTTATTTCAATTTATAGTATAAACATACTTAACACTCTGTGGTGTACACCTTGTATAGTTTTCAGTAGTGCCTGTATTGTATTGTAGCATCACTTTGATATGCTCGTGAGCAGTTATCATTGCAAACATGCTACATTCATGCTGCTGGGCCCAGGAAATAGGCCTACATAATTGCATGGTTACTACCAATTTCATGAGTGCATGTTTATTTATCCAGTGCTTTCTGTTTGGAATGGCTTTTGATTCATCTTTTTAACCATTTATAAACTTTTATTTCAGCTATGACCACAAATACAGTATCAGCATTTATTTATCAACTGTCCAGACTTTTGCAAAATGTCCAGATTTTTTCTTCATATTTTTTGTCTGTTTCTCATAAAATTTTGGTTTTCTGGAAAATCAATGGGAAACCATTGAGGACTAAAGTCAGAAAATAATGGCAGACATTTGAGTTTCACATATTATATCCTTCAGAAAATCCATACTAATGCAATACTGTTATTCTATCAATTTCTAAGTTTTTAAGAGCAATATTTAAAAAGTGCCCCTATTTTTGGACCTTTATCTCTCCATTATTTGTGGCTTTGTCCAGATTTCTTGCTCTAAAAAGTTGAGAGGTATGCTGGTACTGTATTACTGACTGACAGGCATCTGCCAATCATGCCTCTAACACCTTGGGTACAAGATAACTGTCCCCTTCACCCCACCATGACTGCAACTCTGCTCAGTCTCTACAAGTGACAACTCAAGTGCTAGCAATCTGAAGACTTTGGGCTAGTCCTAAAGGGTTTGAGAACTTTTCCTTTTGAATTGGCCAAGGAGAATACTCATAAATAATTGTGAGTCAAGGCAGACCCCTATGTATTTGAAACATTGCAGTAGCTTAATATGCCTGTCCTGCAGAAATAATTGTGTAATTAACCTGAGTCTTATTGGTGATACCAAAACTATATGATTAAATATAGTCAGTTTCTAGAGTAAATATTTGTTATTTAGCTAGAAAATAAATGTATTAGAGTTGCAAATGAGTTCTATTTGAATAGAATGGCAAAAAGAAGGGGAACAAAAGAAGACAAGTCTATCAGTGCAAAGAATAATGCTGAAAGATGAAATATCAGATGGAATAGTTAGTGAAGATACCAAAGAGTAAAGGTCAGCTACTAACACATGAGAATACTGAAATTATGATGGCAGGCAAAGGAAATGTACACTCTAAGTATACCTGAACACATCTATGTTAATCGCTGGGTCTGAGTCAAGAGGTGACTCTGAGACAAAGCTCACAGAGGGCAGGGAGTCTGTGAGGAGAGTGTGGTTGAACATATCAAAGACCGTAGTAAAGGTCAATGAAAGGGGTACCAGTGACAAAGCTTTTGTCTGCCTTGATTAAAGTAGATAGAGGAAAAAGAGTTGTGTATTGTCTCAGAGTAAAGATGTGCTGGTATCTGGACAGAATGCACTGTCTTCTGATGCAGTCAGCTTGCAGATAGATAAGGTTTTTTCCAGAAACTTGGCAACAGACAGTAAAATAAACATAGGCTGATGGTAATGAACTGGGGAAATGTATGTTTTTGAAGTGGAAAAAACTAAGCCATTTTTTTGTGGGAAAAGAAGAATGCTCTGAGTTATAGACAAGTGAAAATGTATCAATTGTTCGTTTATATGCCACTGGATAATTTAAGAAACCAACTGTTTATTCCACTGGTTCCTGGTTCACTAAAGTTAGGAAGGCTTTGAAGTAATATATTAACCTGTTGAAAAGTGCCTTCTTAAATGGGCAGTAAGGGTAAAAAAATGAGTCAGAATAACTGTCTGCAGAAACAAAAGAGCTGAGCGGTGTAATCAAAAGTGGAGACTTCCATTAAGACCTCTTTAGGATAGAAGGAGCAGAAGGGCATTCAAGCATCATCTCAAACTCAGAAATGAGGCTTGGCACAATCAGAAACAACCCTTGGCTCCTGATAATAGGACATCCTTTGTCTCATGAAGAAACTTTCCCAAACAGTCCATATACAGACACAAAGCTAACAACCACAAATCCCAACAATCCCACCTTTAAAACACAGTAACACAGTTCTGGCCAGTAGTTAACCAATGTCCTGAATGGACAGCAGTACAAGACAACTCCTTATATTTCATCCGGTATGGCAGTAGTAAACTACTATGCAAGGACTTCCTAAGTAAATTCAGCCACATCCCCAAAACTAACAAGATGCTCCACACACCACACAGTGATTCATCCTCACCTCTGTCATACAACCCCCCCACCTCAGACAAATAAAATGTAAAAATGCCACTTGTCCCCATTGTCACTCCTCCAGGCTTTGATTGCCTTAATCTATGGTTCATATATCATTACAGGGGCCACCTTACATAGCCTCTTACTCACATATAAAACCTACATATCTCAAAAAACATAATGCCAGACATACAGAAAACTGCATTAGTCAATCCACTTCCTGAGCAACCTAACTCAAAAGGCATTTCACACTTCTGCCATAGCTGTATCTGTATCCTACCAACCTTAGCAAAAAATCATTGAAAAAATTATATACACACAGCTATCAGATTACATACAGCATTCTGCTTCTTCTCCCTAAAGCAACGTGGGTCTTGGCTTGGAAATAGCACAATACGTGCCTCTAGATCCTAACAGACAACTTTTTCTTAAAGACAGACTAAGACAACCTCAGTTGAATACTATTCATAGACCTCACAAAGGATAAGCAATCTCAGAGAAATTGGAATTAGCCTAGATAGCTTACCCTGGTCTAATAACTTCATCTCCAACAGAGACTTTAAAATCAAGATATGCACCTCCATCTCTGATACAGACACCAATTCAGAATGCACGTCAGAGCTTCATCCTTGCACCTCTCTTTTTCTCTAACGTTGGCAACAAACTCCCTTAAGTCCACCCCAAATAGCACTTATCATACATCATTTACCGATGCAGTCATTCCCATCACAAATTCATTCCCAACTTCAAACAGGCCTACCCTTTCTCCAGTAATGGCTAATTGGCCACAATCTAGTATTTAACCCCTCAAGAACTAACACAGTGCTGTTTGGTACACCTTAAAAAGTTTCACACGCCCATAACAATTTAATCATTGCAGACTTTCAAGCAATTCCTCCATAGAAACCACTACATCTTTTAAGTTCTTGGGCATCTAGTTTAATTAACCACCTAACTTCCATACCTAACTTAAAAAAGAGAAAATCAACTTCATCCTCTTCTAGGCCAAACAAAATCTCACTATTCCTCCCTGCCCCAGCCAGAATAGCCATAGAGCAACCTTCTCTCTCAGTCTGAATGCAAAAGCCATGTCATTGCTGCCTCAAAAAAAAAAAAAAAAAAAAGGAAAGAAAGAAATGCACAACAAATAGGTTCACCGACAGTGGAGATTGTCTTTTTCTCCACTATTGCGTGACTTTGGAGTTGGTATGTATAATTCCAGGGGGTGGCGGTGTCACCCAATTTTTTTTCTTAATTTTCATCGTAGGTAGTTTTGGTGATTTTTTTTCTATTTTTGGGTAGTGTGCTGAGACTAGCTTTGGTGAGTCAACATGTATCCATCTTACTCTCCTTCTCTCTCATCCTTAGTGACTCAGCAATAAACTGTGCATAATGTAAATAGTTCTTACTTAAATGTTGTCTTCACTTTTAAAATGCTTTCTTCTTTTTTTCCCATTACAATCATACTTGTTATTGTCTTATAGACTTTTTTCACTGTATAACAATGTAAGATTGTTGGAACTGCAATTCATTGCATCTGTGAAATTTCATTTTTTTTCACCTGGGTTGTACCTGCAAATGGCCAGTTATGATAAGTGCACTATCCTAGCAAACAAAATAAAGGTTGATATAATGATTAATGCATTTACTTCGTAGCCACAATGGATAAGATTTGATTCTCACCTTTGAAAGGGAAATTGGTTATGCTTAAAATGCCCTGCAAGGGCAGCTAGCCTAGTATTACCTATGCAAATAAAATAAACATTTGGAAAGATTCTTTTTGCCCACTAATTCATTCAACTCCTTCCAGAACTTTTCAAAAAGTTGTCTTTTGTCTCCTTCTGGCTTTTTAGCTTCATTTCACAGGAAGATAAAGGCAAGTCTTTAATCTCCTGATGAGGACCCTTTTCCTGCAATGAACAGGTTATGTTCTTCCTTTTCAAAAACTGGATGTCATTAAAGTTTCTTTTTTAAACAGTATCTTTCTAGTTGTAGAATGAAAGAACACATTTTGAAGTTTAAGAATTAAACAAAAGAAACTGAGACAGGGTGGAATAAACAGATGTGTAATTATAAATAGATGTCCTGTTAATAAAAATGACCTCTAATCAAGGAATACAGTTTGTCTTCATTTCTAGATAATATAACATGGGTAACTGAGAAAAGTTTAGGTTTGGTAACTCTCCGAAAAATAATTGCACAAACTGTGATCACTTAAGAATGGTAGCAGAGAATTAAGGTTGGAGATTATAGAGGGCTTATTTGCTATAAGTAGTTCTGAATGGGAAAAAAAGATGGAATGGTTGCCTGAAATATAGTTAGCTGTGATGGCCTCTTTAATGTGAGGATGTAGTATTAGTCTTAGACTTTTTAATGGCCTGTATTTGTCAAATGTACTAAACCTGTGGTTGTTTATATACAGCCATGATTTTTATATATATGTCCTTGTTGCTTACTTTGTTTTGTTGTTAAGATCTATACTGTTCTGAAAATGTAAATGATTATTCTTAAGTCTGCTGTTATAGCTTTTTATGCTGCTATATACTCAAGCATTGAAATCAACCATATAATTCACTCACTACATATTGATGTATTTAAAAGATTAATAATCATAATAACAAAACAATTTTTCACAAAAAAAGTTCAAGATCTGAAAGAGAACTGAAAATGTCATGTCTAAAGGGGACAAAAGCTAATGCTGAAGACTGCTAAAAGGGTATTTCTTGAAGGATATGAAAGGAAGAAAGCTCACAGAGAATTTAAACATAATCTGGTGAACTGACAGGTAAAGAAGGATGACTAAATCAGTGATGATCTTCAACTAATTCGAAATGCGGAGTTCAACAATTAACTATTTAGGGCTCAAATTTGTCAGTTTTAGAGATATTAAAAGACTGCAAGTAGTCTGGTTTCTGAAAAGCAGGAGTCACCCATTATCTGTTTACATGGGTTCATGAGTAAGTACTAGGCAGTCAGTTTGCAGTCCAAGTCATTACAAGCCTAGTCAATAACCCATATTTAAATGTTCCCCACTGCCTCAACAAGGGCAATATATGATAGACTGCTGGGAAATTTGAGCATGCCCATCCTAGTATCTAGGTTATCTGGAAAGTGGCAAAGGTGCTACCTTGCTTGATATTTAATAGCAGTTTGTACCAGAGATGGGGGATATGTTGAGATATGAATCTATTAAGCTAATGTATCTTTTCTATTGATGAAGATTTGGTTCCTTTAACTGGGTATGTTTGAAAGTATTAGTTCTGTGAAGGAACAGAACATCAAAAAGTATCAGATATTTGACGGCTCAGAAAGTTTGACATAGATACCCATGGTAGAATCTATAAGAAGCTGAGTACAGAGAGAGGACAGCCAGCCTGTCCTGACAACTAAGATTTTTGATCTTTTTAGTCAGGAACCTCAGATGTCTCTCACGTTGGGTGATATGCTTGGACAAATACATGCCATAAGGGACTTTGTATTTTATAATGAGTCTGATGAGATGTGAGTGAAGAGAAATTGAGACTTATTTTAGGTCTAGATGAGATGCTTTGGAAATTAGATGAGGCAACTAGAAGGCTTTAAACTACTGTGGAGACATGATTATCAAAAGATAAGGATTGATTAACAAGAATGTCTAGATCCCTTACAACAGTTTCTATTTGGAAAGGTGTTTCACCTATATTTAAACAATAATCCATGACTGCGCATGGGTACATCAGGATTAGGTTGTTGTGGTTGGATCATGAGAGCGAAGCCTGAGTGATTAAACAAAGCTAATCGTGGGTAAATCCTGATATACCCACAAACAGGAGTGGATTATTGCTTGTATACAATAACATTATTTAAGAAAGAAATTACTTACCTTTCTTAATTAATGCAATTGTATAAGGGTACTTCTTTCTGTCTTCTTCCACGTTATTGTCCCTATACTGATGTACTGCACATGTGTATGGGACTTATGCACCCATGCTTGCACAGTGTGTCAGTGCAGGAAATGTGCTGGAGAAAACAGGATCAACATTGCTGGTTTAGTGTTTAAAAACATGTATAGAGACAGCACACAAATATGAGGAAATATGTTTCTGTTTTCATTTTACAGAACGTACCTGATTTTTCTCATATTTTGTTGTGTCCTCAATAGCACAAGCCAAAAAGTCTGACTGCTCAATGGTACTTCAGCAACTGGACTTTGTTCTATTTGTATATGTTCGATTTACAGTGGGCACACTGGCTGGGCGGTCCAATCAGTGTGTTCATTTTTGAATAGTAATGAGACATTATTTTACAATGTGTGGGAAGATATTTCATTAACCAAAATTAACTGTACTACTTTTTTTTTTCACATTTAATTTCAGACCATTGTCTTTCACCTATTTGTTGAAACAGTCAAACTCATGTTGAAGACACTGAGAAAAAGTAGAGGAATGAACAACTTCAAATTTACAGTCATCTGCAAACGTAAATAACCATAGGTCAGGAGTGTAGGCCTGAAGGTTTGAGAAATAGATGCCAAGTAGGAGCGGACCAAACACTGAGTCTTGAGGTACACCACTGGTAACTTATTGTTTTCAGAAGTGGCACCTGTAACTCTAATCAAATTCTTTCTGTCAGACAAACAGTTAGTTATCGACCACACAACATAAGGATTTGTATTCAGATTTAGAAGTTTATAACTAATGCCTGCATGTGGAACAGTGTTAAACAGTGTCAAAGGCCTAGGCCTAATCCATTGCTTTGGTGATTTTTTTCCAAGAAATCAATGAAGTTAAACAGGCAGGAACTTCTTTGAAAAAGTTGAATTAGTGAGCATCCAGGATTAACAGATTTTCAATGTCCAGATTAATGAGGTCTAAGATAATACATTCCATACTTTTACATATCAGGCTAGTGAGACTAATAGCTCTGTAGTTACCAGGGTCTCAGACCTAGTATGGAAAATGAAAAGGGATTATTGTCTCATGTAATAAAAATCAAGCATAAATATTATCATAATTGTTCTTACGTTTGTCAGTGATCACTGGGCCAAATCCCACGCCAGAGTGGCTAATGCTGGAGTGGTGGGATAGATCCTGGCTTGACTTTAGTATTACCTGTGAGCTAAAAGAAAGTAGAGCCCTACAGTGGTGAGAAGATGTAGAAAAGCATAAACCACAAAGCTAAAAATATTGGAATGGATATGTTGAAATAAAAGGCAAGGTAAAGCAAAAAGAGAGAGAGTGAAATAAAAAGATGGGTCAGTGGTGGGAAGAACATAGAAGATATGTTCAACAAAAATTACCACAAAATTAGGCAACATGGGAGAGAACAGTAATTTGAAAGGTGCAGTAGAAGGATGAAGGAATCAGCAATAAATAGGTAACATAGTTAAAGATAATAAAAAAAGAAGGAAAAGTCAAGGGGTGGTATTAAGATATAAAGTCAGAAAAAGTAAACGAGATGCTACTGCAGTAGGTTTGGTAGGAGAAAGGAGGTAGTCAGAAGAGTATCGTGAGTGAGCTAAGGTTTTATACAGCACAGCTGAAGTAAAGGTAGACAGTGGAGAGACAGAAATGGAATACGGGTGATAGTAACTGACACAGGATGGAGTGAATGAAGCAGAGGATGGGTTTTTTGTGTGGGATTGAACTTTAGGAAGTTTAAGAGGCAGAAGTAGAAAAAGAACTAACAATCAAAACTTGAAAGGGAGTGGAAGAAACAATGTTTCAAGGATAAAAAACAATGAAAATGAAGGGTGACAGAGACAATGGTGGAAGAAAGGAAAGGAATTGGCAATGTGGAAGAAAAGAGTCCTAAGAAGCTACTGCAGTAACTGAGAAAAAATGTAGGATATAAAGAAAAAAATGGAAGGGACAGTTGCAGGTGAATGGGAGAAATGAAAGTCCAAAACTGCTTCCCTGAAGTCTGCAAAGAAAAACATAGGGCAGGATTCAGGAAGGCTTACACGGAGTTTAAGAGTAGTGTAAGCCTCCGTGTAAGCCTACCGATCCAGGAACAGCCCAAACCTCCGTGTAAGAGACAGCTAACACGTCTCTTACACGGACTGGGCGTGGAAATGCTCAATACCTCATTTGCAGCTCAAAGATATGCAAATGAGGTATTTGAGCGATCCAAGAAACCCAAACCAGTCCTTGTAACGGACGTGTTAGCTGCAGAAATGTACTCAGCTGACAACTGAGTACATTTCTGCAAATTTGACAACAGAGCTATGTCAGCTCCAAATAAAGGGTGCAAATGGTTCATTTAGCATGCCAATGGCCAAATATGTGGCCATTGGCATTAAAAAGTGTTGCAAAAATATTAAAAATAACTTTTTTTTTTCCGTGGGATTTTCATGTGTAACTGCAGCGCACACCCGCACAAATGAGGTGCGCTGCTTAAAACAGAAAACCGAAGCTTTTAAGCCCACAATTGTTGGTTTAATGTATTACATGGAATGATAATGCAGGGACTAGCAGACCAAAAACAATATGGCCTCCGTGTAGTGGTTGTCAAGGGGGGGAAGCTCCGTGTAAGAAATGTAACTAAGCATTACTAGGCAATCCTATGTAAATGAGGGTTACAATACTGAATCACACTGCCACATAGGTAATGAGCACTTTCTGAGTAGTGTAAGAGTTATAGAAGGGGGAGGAATAGAGTAAGAGGTATGTGACATCACGGGGGGGAAATGATAGAAATAAGTGTATCACATTGGAGGGCAGTGTAACGTGACAGATGACAGACAGACATCAGGGAGAGGGGTGTGTCCCAACAGAACACTAGGAAAGTCAAGAAATAGAGGGTGCACACTATCCCTACACTCAAACTTTCTTGATATACGTGCATGCGTGCGTGTAAGGCAGGTTCAACATATGGGAGCGTGTTGCAAACCGTTTACAATGGTTTGCGTGGGCGTGCACGTGTGGAAGGCTGTGTGCGCGCGTTTTAACATGAATCAGCCAAGTTCACACCATGTAAGAATGTGTGCGCGCGTTTAACACCGTGTAAGGACGTGTGCGCATGTTTAAGTAACTGTGAGTGTGCTTAAGCTGGTGTGCACATTGCTCCCCCTGAGGAAACAGAGAGGAAAAAGGAAACAACCAGAATACAAGGAAGCTGCCAGAGGATACTGCTGGAGTTAACTGGTAATAACAATTGGAAGCAGGCAATTACACAGGCAGACTAGAAGCCCAACCCAGCACTTAAAACACTGCAAACAGCAGTGCAGGCTGTTTCTCACAAGAGATACTGCAAGAAAGGAGTAAGCTATCAGAATTGAAAACTGACAAAAGCTGAACTCAGAGCAGAAATACTAGGGGCTGCCATAGCTGTTATAATCAGGCATAGGCGGATTGCTGAGGGTGGTGACAATGCAGATGCTGACAGACAACCCAGAGTGAGGAGAAAGAGAAGAGTATACAGGCCCAGGGTCACCTACCATGGGTTACATGAGCTGGAGATAGTAGAGCGCTACAGAGTGGACAGAGACCTTCTGCAGCAAATTGTTGAGCTGTGCAGGCCACGTCTCACACACAGAACCAACAGAGGGGAACCCATCCCAGTGGAAACCAAGGTATGTGTTGGCCTAAGAATACTCGCAACAGGTACCTTCCAGAGACCAACTGGTGATTTGATGGGGATATCACAGGCATCAGCCTCCAGGGTACTGCACCAGTTCCTGGATGCCATGTCAGCACATGTCGGTGATCATGTATATTTCCTCAATGACCATGAGGTAGTGGCCAACAATATGCGTCTCTTCCAGCAAATAGCGGGATACCCTGAGGTACTGGGTGCAATAGACTGCATGCACATACGCATCAAAGCACCAGCCGGTGAGTGGGGTAGAGCCTATATTAACCACAAGGGATTCCCCTCCATCAACTGCCAGGTCATGTGTGATGCCCAGGGCATAATAATGAATGTGTGTGCTGGCTGCCCTGGGAGCTACCACGATTCCCACATCTGGCATCTGACGCAGCTGTACCAATCATTTGCCAGTGGGGACTTCCCACACGGGCACCTAGTGGGGGATGCAGGTTATGCACCAAAGCCATGGCTGATGACACCCATCAGAAATGCACACACACCTGAACAGGAACGCCATAATGAGGCACACGCACAGACACGTAATGTCATAGAGCTTGTGTTTGGGCTGCTCAAGTCACGGTTCCGGTGTCTGGACACATCTGGTGGAGCCTTGCAGTACACACCAACTACATGTACCCAAATGATCATGATATGTGCTATGCTACATAATATGATCCTGCGGAAACAGCTGCAGCAGGACCAGCATAGGGCTGGGCCAAACATACCCCCACCATTGCCAAGGCCACCACAGGCAGAGGGTGACTCGGAGGAGGAACAACCTGACCTTGCCCCAGTAGGCAGAAGGAGGCGTGCCCAGTATGCCCTGGCCTTGGCAAAGAGGCAATGCATAGCACACACACTTGGTCAGTAAGAACACTGGGACTGATACCCGCTCTGACTCACTCATATAGTAACAGGGATGCCTAACATGACACAACCTGCTTCCAAACATTTACAGGGAGTGTAGTATGTGCATCCGACAGAGGCAGCCCTGCAGCACCACCTGAGGCATTAATGCTATGTTTTAAGTAATGTAACACCATGTACCATATGCACACCTGAGGACCCTGACTAACATCCACCCTCACCAATCATAAACCACAAAAACACAAACCCACCTTCATAGGTACCACAAGGGATAGGAACCTAGATGTAATGCTACCCAATGACAGAAGTATAAACAGCAAGATGCGTGCAGTGTAAACGCACACAGTATAGAGAATGTAGATATCAGTGCTGTAATAGAAAACTGGGTCAAAGCCCACATCAGCAACCTAACACTACCAGGTCACACCTCATACAGTGATGTACATGTGCAAAAACATGGAACAAGCTACAAAATGAGGGTGACTAGCAATAAATGTCATGGATAACCACACCCCCATGTTGGTACCACAACAAGAAGCAACATGGATTAGCCATGGTCAAATACCAATGGCTAAAACTGCCTAGTACTACATAGCTTGCTGCAGACCACTGTCCTAATAGCAGGAACCACACCAGGCCTATGTTCATAGGTTCATAGGTTCATACTAGGCTATCTGCCCTAGGGCATTTATAAACCTAGCCCAGAGTTTTGTGGCTTCCACCACCCCTTCAGTTTGAAGGATAATATGCCCATTAGTTTGCTGTGCCTCTGTCAAGCAGTGACACTGAGGTTATCCCTGGGGTATACCTGCGATCTCCCATCCATTGGTCAAGATTTCTCTTGAACAAAGCCAGCGAGGTGCTCAGCCTCACATGTACCAGGATGTTGTTCCACAGCATAGGGAGTCTCTGGGTGATGAATCTGTCCCTCCAGCACGTCCTATTAATAGCCGTGTTGAGGTTTAAGTCTCTTGCCCTTGTAGTTCCAATGGATTTAGAGGTTCTGAGGTGAAGCATGTTCATTAATTCCGGGTTGGACATGGCCTTGTATGTCAGGCACAGGTCACCTCTGAGCAGACGGTACGTGACTGAATAGAGCTGGAGTTCCTTCAGTTGGGCAGCATAAGACATATCTTTGAGACCCTTTATCCTTCTGGTGAGGAATTTTTGGGGCCTTCCCAATTGCTGCAGGTGTCGGGTCAGATACATTCCGAATGGGGCATTGTACTCAATCATTGGTCTGATGAGTGATGAGTACAGGGGAACAATGACCTCCCTTGATCTAGATGTGAATCCCTGCATGATCAGGTGGGCAATGTAGAAGGTCTTCTGAACTACTTTGGCAATGTGAGTGTCAAATGAAAGGTTACTGTCAACCTGGGTGCCCAGATCCCTGATAACCTCTTCTGTGCTTAAAGGATTGCCACCTATATGGGAACTAGGGGTAACCTTGTTTTTCCCGAAGGGTATGACTATGCATTGTTTAGCGTTTAACTTTAGGCCATGGCTCTGGCACCAGTTATCCGTTTCTATGAGACCCTTCTGAAGGATGTCTGTGTCAGATGGGTTTTCAACTATGGTTCCCAGTTTGCAGTCATCTGCAAACTTTGTCAGCCATAATCCTCCTGTGTTTGCTTGTACTTCTGAAAAGTAGATGCCGAACAAAAGTGGGCCCAGGACTGAGCCCTGTGGGACACCACTTGTGACAGGCTTGGAGTGTGACATGGCACCAGCAACTCTGACCCTGTGGGTTCTGTCACTTAGCCAGTTTGCAACCCATCTTGTGATGTATGGGTTTACATTTAAGCTGGTGAGTTTTTCAATGATACCCGAGTGGGGTATTGTGTTGAAAGCCTTTGCCAGGTCAAGGTAGGCTGTGTGGACTGCCTTGCCCTCGTCAATGGCCTTGGTGACTGTTTCGAAAAAGTCAACCAAGTTTAAAAGGCATGATCTGCCCTTGACAAAGCCAAGCCCCCCAAACCACATTATATTGCTTGACTGACAATACCTACACATAAGTAACCAAGGAAAAAAAGCACCACCACGAATCCAAAAAATATCAGGATATGGCTGATAATCCAAGAAACGCTGCTCCAATGTTAACAGTTCAATACTTTAATGGCAAGATACTTCACCAAGCACGTAGAACACAAAAATTCACATATAAATCCACAGATAATAAAGGTTGAGCGCTTTCATCTGCTACCAGAGATTTCATCATAACAGAATGTTTCAATCTATCCCAGGGTTTCTTCTCTTAGTTATTTTTTGAATTTGAGCTTGTCCCGCTCTTCCCCTTTTTCACTTTTCTCACAGAGTAAATCCCAGCAGCTTTTTCCCGTCCAGCAAATTTTAGCAGTGCACACAGGCTTTCCCTTGCATTGCCTTTTCACCTTCTAATTTGTTGTAGCAGTACACAGAGATCTTCCCTTGCACTGCTTTTTCACCTTCTAATTTGTTGTAGCAGTACACAGAGATCTTCCCTTGCACTGCTTTTTCACCTTCTAATTTGTTGTAGCAGTACACAGAGATCTTCCCTTGCACTGCCTTTTCACCTTCTAATGAGTTGTAGCAGCAC